>NW_024962273.1:937035-1082492 GCF_019238085.1 Lagopus leucura
CCTTCAAGGTCCCTTCCAACCCAGCCATTCCAGGGTTCCATGACCTTCAAGGCTCCTTCCAGCCCAGCCATTCTGTAGCTCTATGATCTCTGCTGGGTTGACGCTAGGCTCTCCCCTGCCGCTTATGACCGTGCTCACAGGGTGAACTCTCCTGCCTATAAAACCACCATTTTTCAGTCAATCCACATCTTCAGTCCTGGGGGGAATGATAATCATATGCTTCACTTTTCAATATTTTATTTCTTATTTTTACAAGTGAGGAGAGCAGTAAGCTGCCTTTTGAAACTGTAGCACATTTAAATATTTCAATTCTACCTCAATCCAAAGGGCAATCCTCCTGAGAGCTGTGCTGAGGCTTCTCATATCGGGAAAGGCATTTTCTAAATATTCATTTGAAATATTAAAGATTTAGGAGAGGCTCGATGATATTGCTTTGGCTGCGAGTCGTGATGTGAATCATAAGGAGACAGGAAGGTATTCATCATGTTTTTGCTCCTGCAAAACTCACATTCTTGGCAAGAAAGCGAGATTTAAAATAACATCCAGAACAACTTCAGTTCCCAGTGGTGTTTACAAATGTGCAAGGGTTGGGCAGTGTTTGCATTTTAAAGCCCTGGAACTCTCAGTGCAGAGCGTTCTCCTCCAGGATCCACCCCATGCAGGTGCCCCTAGGTGGTGGGACTCTTCATATTGCTCCAGTTCTGAGCATAGGAGGGGAATAATTTAGGAGGATAATGTCTATTTCTATTACACTCCACCCAGCAATTATACACCACCTAAAATTCCTGTCTACATCCATCTCCTTTTGTATTACCGTGTTGGGCAGCTATGAATTTTTCAGTCAGATATTTCTGTCTTTGCAAGACCAAAATTGAGAAGTGTTTCTTTCTTTCCTCTCTTAGTAATTCCTGTGTCTCTGCCTTATAGACAGTGGTTGTTATTAACTGTGCTGGTGCAGCCCATACCTTCCATGTGCAGCTCTGCCAGAGTAATTTGTCACAGACTGAAGCCCGTGGCCATGCCCATAGGTCTCAGCTGATGATCTGCAGGAAATTAGGTGCTGTATTTTTATTGTGAATAGCCAAGACCTTGCAGAAAACAGGGAGATGAAGACAGTCAGGCCCATGGTGCATTTATTCTGCTCTGTCACCATAGAAACAGATAATTCACCCAAGGTCCGTGTCAACAAAGCCAGTTTGCAAGATGGGGCATAATGGGGCTTCACCCCATTCACAGAAGGCTGGGTCCAGGCCCTTGTGAGCATCAAGCACTCGGTGCACAGCTGGGTGCAAACTGAGCATTGCCATCCTGCTCCTTGCATTGCTGTGAGTCCAGGGCAGTGCAGGGAGCAGGAGGAGCTGGACACCTCCACACCATGCACAAAGGCAGCACAAGTAAAGAGGTCTGGAGCTGACAGCTACATCAGCATTTTATTTTATTTTTTTGCACATCCACTTGCTTACAGGATAAGATGCTGATGCCTGAATTTAACAAGACAATAACTTGTCTCCCTAACACCCAGCCCTACCAGCACTTTAAAATGTTCCTCCGCTGCTGCCTTTCTGCTTCATTACGTTTGGTGCTGAAGCATCAGAAAGGTAGCTGACATCTCTTACAGAGTGTGTCATTTCCTTTACACAGATTTCCTGAGGGCTGAGCAAACCACGTGTGTATGTACAGCAAGGAATACGTACCAAAAATACATAAATCTTGCGATGACATTAAGGTATCAGCACAGAGGGCTGGTGGCAGGTAAATGGGGGGTGCGTGCACAGCTGTATGGGACTGCTGGTAGTGTCTGCAGCAAGCAGGGGCTGCAATGTGACTGAGGCATATTACTCATGTGGCAGATTGTTTTGGAATACCATTAAACACATATATGTTGTTGAAACCATCATTTCTTTCTTCTTTTTTCCTTTTTTTTAAACATTAAAGTATAGCTTACACAGTGGGGGAAACCACTGGGTTTGCCTGGTCCTGCCCTAAAGTCAGTAGAAGGGAAATTAATTCTCTTCACTCAGAGCTTTCTGTTCACTGATGCCACAGGGGATAGCTGAAGCAGAAGTGACTATATTCCTATATATTCCTAAATGACTGTATTCCTAAATGACTCTATTCCCATCAACAGGAACAGCAATGCGTATTGATGAGCTCTTTGGGTGCATATTTCTATTTGATGACTCCATCATCTCAGTAAGATTCAAATGATCAATTAGGGAGGCAGAAAGTGCAGATGTGTTTATGGAATTGGTTTCTGAGCTCTGTTTCTCCTGCTCTGCCCTTGGCACTGCGTGCTGCTGTGCTCCTGTCACCCTGCTGCCACTCTGCCCTCTGAGCTGCCTCTGCTAAGGGAGCAAAGTATTAACAGACAATAGATTTGGGAAGATACATTAAGGGGTTTCTGCAATTTACATATAATGAAATACAGGTAAAAGTGTAATGTGCTAATGAAAAAGAACAAAATACTTTGCTTTGTAGTCTTTAATGTGAACATCACAAATTTCTTAAATACCTTTGTTATGAATTATCACTATTATTTCCAATTGGTATCTTCTATTTTTGTATCATTCGTTCTCACACTGTGAATTGGGGAACAATGAGAACATGGGGTGACGTGAATTGGGGATGTTGTCAATTGGTGACAGTGTGAACTGGGGGTGATACAAATTGAGGACAGCGTGAATTGGAGATGATGTGAAGTGAGGATGTTGTGTATTGGTGGCAAGGTGAGTTTGGGATGATGGGAAGTGGACTGGGGATGCTGCAACTTGGGGATGGTGTGAATTGAGGACAGCATGAATTGGGGATGATGTGAATTGAACATATTCCAAATTGGGGATGTTCTGAATTGGTGACAATGGCAACTGAGGCTGTTGTGAATGTGTGACAATGTGACCTGGGGCCGTGAGCAATCACCCAGTGGCCGACAGCCTTGGGCTTTGTAGGTGTGATGCGGGGAGCCAATAAGGCAAGGAAACCAGCCTGCACAGCAGTAACTGCTCACCTAACTGGCGATGTTAAGGGCTGAGAGAAAAGTGCTCCCTATAAAACTAAGAGCATCAATTACATCCCAGCTTAGGGCGTATTTTTTCCCCCCACCTTGAGAGATGTGTCATTTGTTTTTTATTTCCTCTGCTACTGACAGAGGGCTGCAAGAATGCCAAAGGAAGGGACGGCTGGAACCTTCCCAGGGAGCTGCTGCAGGATGCCAAGAGACAGAGCTCCCTGCTTATTCACTCAGCAGAAATGCTGCTCTGCTCTGTGCTGCCTCAGCCCTGCACGCTCATCCATCTGCCATGAGCACTGTCTCATGCCATTGGTGTGGAATGAGTCCAGACAGTGCCCAAAAAGCTGCTTATGAAAAAACCACAAACATTTTGGACAGAAATAAACATAAGCAATTGGAAAAGGGGAGTACATCTGAAGTAGCAAAAAGCTATCTTGCTGTTTGCTATGTATTATAAATACACAGCCATCTCATGGGGATTTATGCACATATATTATGTGAACAGATGTATTTCCTTACACAAATGGTGCCATACCTGGGCACACACCCAAGGCAGCTCCACTGAGCACACAGTTTGCAGCCACCAGCTCAGCCCATCCTCACTTTCCTGCTGCTCCTCAGCCCTTCCTCAGCTTTCATGCCCAGCACTGGGCTGAGCAGGGCAGGTCCTGGTGGGCTAGGACTGCTTGGGCTGGAGCAAAGACAAATGCCACACCTGCTTATCTCAGTGCCATGAGATGCCCTCCTCTTGTTAGCATCCTGTATCCCTTGGAAGGAAAGAGGGGGAATCTGTGCATCCCCAGCCCACACCCTGCAGGGGAAGAGGCACAAGTGTTTGTTTTGGAAATAATAACTCAAGTGCATTTCTGCTGTACTGAGAGTGTTTGGGAGGGCCGTAAACAGGTGAACAAAACCAGTGCTGCATTCATGC
Organism: Lagopus leucura; assembly: GCF_019238085.1. Lineage (NCBI taxonomy): Eukaryota > Metazoa > Chordata > Aves > Galliformes > Phasianidae > Lagopus > Lagopus leucura. Next base: position 940,974 of record NW_024962273.1, read on the forward strand.
TAAACAGTGCTTAGAGGCATATGGAAATTAGGCTGATAGAAATGATAGGCTCTGTATCCATCCCTGTCTCTTTCCCCATCCTCCATCTCTTTCCCAGTCTGGCTGTCTCCAGGTCGCACACGTTCAGGAGCAATGCAACACTGCCATCCAACATCTTTAAGGACACTGTGGATGCAGTTGAGCTCCAGCTGTCAGCCACCCCACAGTCCTGCCCTGGTGCAGTTCCTTTGCTGCTGCAGGCAGAAGAAAGCCCTTAGGTCTCATTCAAAAAGCAATCAAATTCTTCTTCTCTGCCCCAACACATGATGAGCATGAATTTGTTTCAAGCTATTATTACACTGGGGCACTTCTCTTTTTTTCTTGCCCTTCTTCCCCAGCCATCTTTACTCCAAGTATTTAAACAATTCCAGTTCCATTTCTCCCAGTAAGCAATGCAAATTCGCTGTTCTACAACACAGCTGAGGAAATAAATTCAAATGTATTCTGCGTCTGGCGGCACAGCGTGATTGATACAGCTCTGTGTTGCCATGTCTTTTTGTTCTGCCACACTCAGTAATTCAATTATGCTAAACAGAGCTTCAATTCCCCCATTGTGGCACTTCTAGCCCCAGCAGCAGGGCTGACTCCCAGTAACTGTGCAATTCCTGCTAAGAAAGAAGAAAGCAGAGAGGAAGGGCTGCTATGAGCAAGGAGGGACCTGACAGCCACTATGGAGTTCTGGGGAGAGAAATGCCCTATACCAATATAACAGCAGCCACTCTAGGACACGCAGCCCTTCATGAAGGTAATAAAAAGGGGACTGGCTGACAGACAAACACCCAGAGCATCACCAAACTGAACAATTCTGAAAGTTTAATACAGCTGTAGATAAAACTGAGCTTGCAGTATTAATGAATACAAGAGTCTGTTGTTTTGCATTATTCAAATAAACTTGTACATTTATACAGTTATAGAGTGCATGCCAGAAAATGCTTTTAGTTTATTCTAATTTGAATATGTACAATTTACAATATAATTCAAGCATAAATTCAGCAGTAGAGAACACAGACCGGCTGTGCAGTCGAACAAACAGCTACACTTCTCTTAGCACAAGCATTAGGGCTGGGTGAAAACAGTCAGGAAAAACAGAAAAGGGGCCACATCAGTAACAATGAAATGTTCACCAGGAATAACTTCCTGAACCCAATAACCAAAGACAGTTACCAACCATCCATGTTTTTACATTCACTCTCAGTAATAGAAGATGCCTTAACATACATCGTACATTGCAATACAAGCCACAAGCCTCAGAAAACTTGTGTGCAACAAGGACAGGAGAATTATTTAAAACATTGAATCAACTGTCACTTTCAGTATTTTATATGGCATTAGTTCAACAGACACGAGAGCGCTGTCCCAGTGTTGGTGCACAGGCACCCAGCACCTTGCCACCGCTCCCACTCAGCCCCTTACATTCATTTTGTGCAGCACATGGCCGTGGATGGGGACACCCCATTGCTCTTGGAGGCATGCTGGCTGTCCATATGGAGGCCTGGGTGCAGGGGACCGACCCAAAGCCTGCTGTGTCAGGAGGGGCTGCAGGGAGGTAGGCTGCCCTGAGCACGATGGGTGCCTGATCCCTGGAGATGCCAAGGCCTGGGGCTCTGGGCAGTCTGAGCAGATGGGGGACAGCCAGCCCATGGCACAGGGTGGGACTGAGTGATCTTTAAGGTCCCCTCCAACCTAAGCCATTCTATGGTTCTCTGACTCATCAGCCTCCATCACACTGGTTCAGGGTCCTCGGCTTTCTGCTTTGGACTGGAGGTGGCATATTTAATGTTGATGCCTGACCTTTGTATGTGGCCATTTTCACTCGGCCAAGGTCTTGTGGAGGAGTTACAAATGGCACAAAACTCTATGTCTACAACATGGCCTGAATAAGTGTTAGCAAATAGGGGTAAAGCATTCAGCTCTTACCTTGCAACGTTGGAATTCTGCTCATCAGTTGTTGAGTGCACAGCATCAGCGTGCAGGGAGCTACACACACAGTTCTCCTTAACAACAACAGGCAAAGTATTTCAGTACAGCCAAAGGTGTAAAAAGCATGCAGTGCCACTCAAAAATCATCACAAACAGTGGAAAAAACCTTTAGTTAGTATAAAGTCCATGAGTGCACAGCTAATGGAGCACTGGGCAACTTCCAGGCCAAGCACTGAGCCCTTGTAGACTCTCAGCCAACCCTTCCAGCAATATTGCATTTGTCACTTCTCATCCCATGCCATCATTTCTACCTGAACCAAACTATTGTCTCCCAATGAAGAGCAGATCCATCCTTATTGAGCAAGCATGAGCATTCACATCCAGTGGCCCAGAGCTCTCAAGCCAGAACTGCCCTACACAACTGCCATTGCACTTGTACATCTCCAACACCACACAGCTGTGCTTTGCCTCCAACACCATGACGCCATGCTGCCAGTGCTGCCTATTGGTCTGTCTCACCCAAAATGCCCACTAAAGCAAGACAGAGAGCCTTGTCACTGCCCAGCTCCAAAACAGCCACCCTGCTTTGGGTCCTTCAGCACAGCCCAGGCACTGCAACAGCCTGGTGTTAGGCAAGGTTAAGCACAGGTGTTGGGACACAGCAGCAGAGAGGGAGTAAAACAGGATTAAAACCCCAAAACCACACAGAGCCACAGGAGGATACCAAACCACACATTTACACAACGTATTACTCATTTCAAAACCCACAGGGTCAACCTTGGTTAACGTCTTTGCACACATTCTCACCAAAGAGAAAGCAGCACCATGGGACTCAGCAGCTCTCACAGCTCTGGCTGCAAGATGTGGGCTCACAGAACCACCACTGGGACCTGGGTTTGCAGGATGGGGCCTCAGATTAAGGGGGAGCAAAGCCCCAGCACAACAGGGGCTCAGGGGGAGCCCAGCTGTGCTCCCGAGGCTGAGCATCCACAGCAGAAGCCTGGCTGACTTCAGAAACAACTGAATAATAACTGTTGTCATGTCCAGCTGTCCTGAGAAACCAAGCTTGTTGTCTGTACAGAGATAAATGATGGAAGGATTCTGATTTTTTTTTTCTAATTTTATCCAAAGGGCCAATTTCACTAATTTCCTTATAGTTTTTCCTAGCCTTACCAATAGAAGCTTCTTTTCTCAACAGCATCTTGTTAAATACACTGACTTTTTTTCCCAGCAGTCTAGAGGCAGGAAAAGAAAACCCAAGAATAACTTAACGCAAAATGTACACCAACAGTTAGTTTAAGGCCAGCAGGTTTGGCGTGAGGAATTAATGAATACAATTCCTTTTAGGAGAAGAAAAAAATAAAATAAAAATCACATGCACTGTAACTACTTTGTTGAACAAAACACAGAATCATAGAATAGCTTGGCTTGAAAAGGCCCACAGTGCTCACCCAGTTCCAACCCCCTGCTGTGTGCAGGTCACCAACCAGCAGCCCAGGCTGCCCAGAGCCACATCCAGCCTGGCCTTGAATGCCTGCAGGGATGGGGCATCCACAGCCTCCTTGGGCAACTTGTTCCAGTGTGCAACATCACAACCCACGTCAGGAAAAAAAAAGAAAATGAACTCAAATTATAACCTATGCTGACAGTTACCCACTCACATGTCCCAACCTGCTACTGACTCTTAAGAAATACACAGGGAATGCAACACCCCTGGACGCATTTTTTCAGACTATACAGTATAAATATAGTAGGAGCCATGCCAGAAAATTAGATGCAGGAATTGCACACTATTATTGCATGCGCATCGTGGTTCTACATGCCAGGGGCAGACGGCTCTGCTGGCCCCGGGCAGCCTGCTGGTGCACCCACAGCCCTGCCAGCACAGGGCACGGAGCCACATGGAGCTCTGGAAGGCCATCCTCCTGCTGGGGCAGTCCGGCCTTGGTAGCTGGGTTATGTGAAGCGATCCGAATTCATTTTTCTCAGTTTTGGAGGAAGGTTCCCTTCCATCCGACCGCCACCCGACAGTTTCTGGAGCTTGGGCGGCAAGTCAGCCACAGACTGGCTCATGGGATCCGACATCATCTTGGTGGCTTTGGACACCAGTTTCTCTTCTGAATTCCCAGGGACTGAGCTGATCCGCTGCAGTTTCATGGGCAAATCGCCCATGCTGTAGGCCTTCTCCGAGGTGGTGGAGCTCATCCTGAGGAGTTTTTTAGGGAAGTCGTCCCTGCCAGTTATTTTCTGCAGTTTGGAAGGTAGTTTTATGCCAACCTCATCCAGACCATCCAGGCACTCCACTGAATTATTCCTCTCCTTGCTGTTGCTGACAGCGGGCGCTATCAGGGGTGAGGACATGAGCAGCATCTCCTCCTGCTCCTTCACGCTGTACGGCGGCGTGGGGACCTCAAACGTCGCGTGGAACTGCGAGTAGTCGACTTTGAAGAACCCTTCTTCCAAGGAAATAACCGGGAAGAAGCGATGGCCCCACAGCACCTCATCCTCAGTGTAGGACGTCCTGGCCTGGCACGTCATCCCTGCAAGCAGCAAGGGACAAAAGTGCATCCGTTATACGCAATTTAGGAAGTGCACAAACCTTGGAGGTTTTTGAATGTTTTAAAGGAAAAAAAAAAAAAAGAGAGTTGATGTTTTTAAACATATGAAAGAAAAGACACTGGCATGTCTACCACTCTCACATAGTTACTATTAAATTGTCATTCTTGATGGGAGAGGAGCCAGAAAAATAGAGAAAGGGATCTGCCTGTATGAATAATTCATGTCTGTTCTTATGGCCACTTCTGAAGGCTCTGCTGATGAAGGCAAAACACAAGCCATTTTGATAGCCTCAGGACAGACTAGCAGGAGCTGCTAACTTGAGTGTGAACTTGGACTTGTTGCGATCTTAAAGGATGGCCTGGCTGCTCCACATACTTATAATTCACCAAAATGCACAAAACCAGCCCTCACACTTTATGTATCCCTTGAATGAACCAAGCCCATCCTGGTGCACTGTGCTCCATTGGAACGCAGTGAGCATGGGTTAGGAAACGCATTTATTTCTCTTTAAGTGCTTCGCTGGCAACCTGCCCACAGATCACAGATATACAGTGATCAGGCTGAGATCAAAGGTTCCAAAAGTTAACACAGACAAAGAAATACGACCAAAGGGCCCAGCGCTGCCCTTGCCTTCCCTTCTGCCCCTGCCCTCTTGCCTTCTCCTCCTCCTCTGGGCCATTGGCCCCTGGCTGCCTGCCTGACCTGAAGAACCAGAGGGAAGCAGTAACTGGGGCAGCTGGAGGTTTCCAGCTGTGTTGGGTTTTCTTGTCTTTATTTCCCAAATGGCATCTACAGCAATCTAGAAATATGGCTACACAGCCATTTTATCCTACCATCATAGAATCATAAAATATCCCAAATTGGAAAGGACCTGTAAGGATCATCAAGTCCAACTCCTGATATAACAAGCTGACAAAAGGACATTTTATTCTCAGAACGTTAAATCTGCCCGGACAATCACACACTCTGCCTGGTTGGCAGCAGTGCCTTTAAGTCAGGAGCAAGTGAAAGGAAACTTTGGAAAGCACGTGAAAAACACTACCAGGGCTGTAGGAAAGGGGAGTGGGGCACGAATATACATCTGATGACACACAGCCAGAGAAGGAAAACATTATGCTTCATGTTACCACTATCGGGATGAAAGTAAGGTTTTGCCCTGGATGCAAACCTCACTGCCCACAGTGCTTCTAAATACCGCTGCTAGTGCGACTTTCAAGCCCAGCCCATCCCTGCTGTCACCAACAGGACAATACTTTACACCTCATGATGCTTTTTCTATTTTGTTTCTATTTTCTTTACGAAGTGGAAGCAAACGTGTGTGTAATGGGTTTAGAAAAAAATCCACCGTTTTTACCAAAAAGAAGGTAATTACAGTGAGTAATTCTGCCATCTGCAGCCTTTATCCTGCAGCAGTTCATTAGCTGAATTTTCACAGGGAAAGCATGGCCCTTTCCCTTCTGCTCCCCTAGACCTGACCCCAAGGGAGCCTTCATTAGGACAGAGTGCTTCCAGCAACGCGCGCACATGGCAGAGCAGCACTCAGAGCTGCCCACAGAGCAAGGGCTGCTTGACTCCATGACCTGTGCTTTAGATGGCAAATGACTTCAAATCCAGAGCTCTTCTAGGACGGTTGGAGAAGGACAATGTAACTATGCTGATGGTATACAAAGTTGGACCTGCGCTGCAGAGCTGCATCACAGGATCATAGAATCACAGAACCATGGAATCACTGATTGGAAAAGACCTGGAATCTCAGGTTGGAAAAGACCTGAGAACCCCCCCAAGTCCGGTGCGTGCCCGCCCCCCCCATGCCCACATCCCTCAGTGCCACATCCCCACAGCTCGGGGACACCCCCAGGGATGGTGACCTCCCACTCCCTGTGCAGCTGTGCCACTGCCTGACTGCTCTTTGGAGAAGAAATGTTTCCTAATACCCAACCTGACCCTCCATGCTCCAGGCTGCCGCATGCAGCAGGGCTCTTCTGCAAGAAAATCCATGTTTTATTGCATCAATGTAACCCTATGGAAGCTCATCTGAGAGAGGAATATTTGCAGGTGTATCATTTTTCTTCAAGTTCAATGCGTCCTATTCACTAACAAACCCAAGGTTGCAAATTACTCAGCAGTCCCCCAGAGGAGCTGCAGCTACTGATACGCTTGTCAGCACCAGGAATAATTGTCAAGCTCAGCAGAAGATGCTAGGAGGTGCTGAACGTGCTCTGTTAAGGCACTGGGCAAGAAATCGGTTCTCAGATTTTCCTTCAGTTCCACTGCATTGCTCTGCTCTCCCTCCCTTGCTCTTTACGGCAGAATCCTAGAGTGTGGCAGTGCCTCTTTGCAAGCAGTCAGCCCATACTCAATACATGCCAGCTATGGAAAAGCTATTTCTGTGCCACCAACAGCAAGAGTCAAACTCCAACAGCAAGAGATGGGAGGGCATGGCACCAAATAGAGCACAGCAGGGAACCTCACCTTCCTCCTTGCTTCATGATGAACTTCAGCTCAAACAGCACATCCAAAGGGGAGAACACCAAAACTCAAAGCAGTATTATTTCCAGGCTTTCCCATAGGAGCACTACTGCAGGTGACAGCCTATCTGAACAGCCACCACTGTACTGTTTTCTATGTCTCCATACTTAATCTATGCTCTGCTGTGAGCAGCCCTGCCATCTTACAGCAGGTGCAGCTCCTTCTGCTCCCACCAAATCTACCAGGTCCCAGCACCATGCTCATGTTCTGCTCTCTCTCTGTTCATAGAGCCACCACTGTTGAAAAAGACCTCTAAAAATCAACTGCTCCATCATTACAGATTCTTCTTTTTCCCCAAGGAGTTATCCATCAGCAGGTATGATACTGACAGTTCTTTCCATGCCTTCATCATGTTAATGGGCTGCTTATATTTCTACCAACTTGTCTATTATTAATATTCATTTGCAGTATAAAATTTAAGCTCTCTTTTGGAATAAACTCTCCAAATGCTGCGCAGCCATCCGTTTGTCAAAGGAAAAGGCTGAGATGAGCATTGTTTATCACTCCAAACGTGGGCTTCCACCACAAAGTGCTCTTCAGGGCTGTTAGCAGCCGCTGATTGCAGTGCACATTAACTAAGCTCTAGCTGAATAAAAATCATAATAATGTACCTGAAAAGTAGGAACAAGTGTCCAATAAGAAAACCCTCTATTATTAAAAACAAAAACAAAAAACCAACACAAGATGCAATAACATTGTTCACAGCGCCAGAGGGAAGAAATTTCCAAACAGGAGCTGCTCTTCTGCTAGCAAAACATGTTATTTTGGCTGATACACTGCATGCCAAAATCCTGAGCATTTTGGACCACCTCACCTAAGACTGTCCTGCAGTGCTTCCACCAGAAGCGGGAGCCGCCATTCCTACTCCTGCCTGTGCTGACAGTGCCACACATGTTCATAGAACCATCATAGAATTATAGAGTGGCCTGGGTTGAAAAGGCCCACAGTGCTCACCCAGTTCCAACCCCCTGCTGTGTGCAGGTCACCAACCAGCAGCCCAGGCTGCCCAGAGCCACATCCAGCCTGGCCTTGAGTGCCTGCAGGGATGGGGCATCCACAGCCTCCTTGGGCAGCCTGTGCCAGTGTCTCACCACCCTGTATGTGAAAAACTTTCTCCTATAACAACTTCCTCCTGTTCCACCCCAGCAGCCATGCAATGATGTGCAGCACCCAGCCCCCTGCTCCTCCACCACTGCAGATGCCAGGGGCTGCAGAGCTGAACTCTATGGGATGCCAGCCCCCATGTACGTGCTCCATGCTCATCTGGTCACAGTGGGACAGCCTAGCCATGCACATCTCCGAACATTTTCCATCACTGCCCTTGAATAAAGTACAGCAGAGCTGCTGTCCAAGCCAAGCATGGGTTAAATTGGTGAACCTTGAGATTTATCTGAAGGCATCTTTTTAATAACCATGCCTTTTCCTTTCATCATTTGCACTGTCTGAAGCGAGCGCTATCACTCGCAGCAAAAGGCATCTATCTGCCATATTATAAGTTATTAACTACAAGTTATTATTTCTAATGAGGTAGAACATTTGCTGTTAGAGCCCCGACTGGGCTGAAGAAGTGAACGCAATTAACTCAGCTCAGCCAGGCGGCAGCTCTGCCAGCTTTTGTTTTCCTGTCCGTGGCTCCAGCAGCTCAGCTCCCCATCCCAGCAAGCACAGCTGGCAGGAGGGGAGCTCCCAGCACAGCTCCCAGCCACCCAGAGAACAGGATCCCTCAGCATCCAAAAATCCCAATCCCAAATCCCAGTCATTAAGATCATTATCCCAATTGCTTTAAGCTTTGCTACAGGATCAGGCTCATTCCACAAAAGAGCAAGGCCATCTCAAAGGATGGCAGTTGTTGACAAAAGCCCTGCAGAAAGCTAATTCTATCAGCAATAACCCTCAAGTTATGTCTAAATTTCTAAAGGACCTGTGTGGGTGATGGCTGTATCCAGGCAACTCCTGGAACTCACAACATGCAGCCTTACAAACCTGGCAGACACACTGCCACTTCTCTTCTTCTTGTTTCTTGGGCCCTGTGTATTAAAACTAATTTTGCACTGCCATCTGAGGCCATGAAATCAATGCAAGGGGAGAACTTTGGTGTGCAACTTGTCATATTGGTACACCATGCTCCGTGCTGCACTACCATGGCACCAAGGGAAGATCAGCAGCTCCAGCAACACGGAGGTGGCATGAATGCCACAGAAATACATTTCTCTTGGGCTTCCAGGATGGTAGAGAAGGGAAACAGTGGCTTTTGGAAACCAAGGGAACGACAGGCTGGTTGGCAGCACGTTCAGCACAATATCCCAATGGGAGCACCTGGCTGCCAAGCCTCTCTCTGCCTGAAATGAAAACAAATGGCTGAATTCTGCAGTAAGACAGAAAATGGGTGCCTGAAATGCGAGGGCAGAAACAATTCAGCCAAACCCGGAGTGATGGATGCTCTCAGGCTTTTCCTCCCGATGTTTGCTGCAGCATTATTTTTTAATACAACTTAAATTGACAAGCTGTGCCATGCACAGCTGAGAAACACAGCCCAGTTTCTACCCTGACAGCAGGCACGGTGTCTAAACCTTAATAGTTCCCATCTATTTTGAAGGAGCAGCTATTCTTAGCACCAGTGTTCTTCCACCGTAATTCCAGGATACATTTTTTATTAGGTGGACAATCGTTAGAAGTGCCATAAAACTTTGTCAATTTGCAGCTGCCAGCCCCGGCTGCTGCCCAGCCTAATGCCTGATTTATGGTACAGCACTTCTGCAAACCCATTTTCCTGAACAGAGGAGAGGCGGGCAGACACTGTGCCACCTTCACATGCTTAATGGCTTTGATTATTTGTAAATAACGTTCCAATTAAATAACCTTCCCTGAAGATGAAAAAATGGCATTTTATAGAATTGTGGAATTGTTAAGGTTGGAGAAGCCCTGTTGGATTCCCAAACCCACCCCTCCCCATGCCCACATCCCTCAGTGCCACATCCCCACAGCTCTGGCACAGCCCCAGGGATGGTGACCTCCCATTCCATGGGCAGCTGTGCCACTGCCTGACTGCTCTGTGGAGAAGGAATGGGTCTTCGTATCCAACATATTTCCTCACAGGCACTGCTGCAGAATGGCAGCCATCAGCTGTTCCTTATCTGCACCCAAACCCCCAGCATCCATGCGCCAAGGAGCAGAGGGGTGAGGCCGCAGCTATGAAGAAAAGAAAACATTTTGACTCCGACAGCTCTGCACCACATGATTTTTGCTTCCCACAGCAGGGAAGCAGAGAGGCTGCCCGTTTTGTCCTTTTAGATCCACTCCACTTTCTCTGACGACAGCACAAGTGGGATTCAGTGACAGGATGGGGTGCTGGCATGTCCCCCATGGCACAGCATGCTCTGCCTTGGAATTCCAACCTGCAGACAGCTTTTCACAGAACACTTAACGCTTAATCACCATCTATCACTGAAATCTATAAACCACGGGAGTGAAAGGAGGTCAGAGATCAAACGAAGGAAGGATGTATGCAAAGAGGGAAGCCAGGGGGATTGAGTAACAAAACGCACACATTTATGCAACAGTCAGACATCACTCTTGTGCTAAACATTGCAATTTCTCATCGCACTGAATAGCAAAGGCAGGGTGCTGCCTTGCTGCCCGATTTAGATGCGTTGTTTGTGCTCCAGTGCTATAAATACCTCCCAGCTCGTTCAGGCTGTGCTCTTCTCCCAGCAGCTATCTATCTATCTGCACACTTAAAAAGCGCTGGTGACAGTCAGGGTATTTTTCTATCAGCTGCTCCTCCTAGGGCAGTTTTTAATCAGCGAGGCACACAGCTCTCTGGCACCTTGCAGACAGCTCGCCTTGATGTCTAGCAGGACTGCAGCCAGCGTGTGCTGTACGGGGCATTCAGTGTCACAAAACCTGCGTGACAAAGCCCAGCCCTGCTGCACACAGCCACACTGCCCCTGCCTAACAGCTGAATGCACGGTTAATGCAGTGGCAGCAATATATACTATCTATACCTATATACTATAGGTATTTTTCATATATACTTTTTTTTAACATGAAAAAAAAAAAAAAAAAAAGAAAAAGAAAAAACAAAACCCATGCTATTTTGGAAGAGCAACCTGTTCTCTCCCTTCTTCATGCAACAGTGAGTCAGGGCTGATTTCAGCCCTCCAGCCCCTCTCTTGGAGCAGCTCTCCCTGCAGAGCCATCTGCTGCGTGCTGCTCCCCACCTACCAGCACTGAGATGGCAGTGCTCACTGCCCTGCACCACACACAGCAAAGTGCTCTGCAGAGCCCCCTCCAGCCTGAATGCTCAGTGCTCCCAGCCCCTGCACAGCTCTCCCCGTGCTCATAGCTGCTAATCTTTCCAAAAGAAGCACAGAGCCAACAGCAGACCCCAGGCCAAGAGGAAAGGTGATGCTGCATTGCTCTCCTCCAGGCCCACCCAAACCACAGTGGTTTTGTTTGCAGCACAGTGCAACTGGACAAGCCACAGAGAAAGGATTGCTTTGCAGTATCTGAACAAAACTGTTGGTGGGCAGAGGATGCAGCGGGAATATACAGCTTAAAGGAAACATAGGAGCAGTCTGCCAATTCACCACAAAAGGAAAGAAAAAGAAATTGAAAATAAGTTGAAAAATTATTATTCCCTTTGAATGAGAACATTTTAGTTATGAGATCAGCAATGCAAACATGAGTCCCAGTTCCCTTGGAATCCACAAACCCACCAGTGGTCCCATGCTCCTCCAACACCCACCAGACCATATGCTGCTCAGCACCAAAATAGGGCTCATCCATCTTCAGGGCTTTAGCAAGTCTGAAGGAGTATCATACGTCACAGACTGCCTTCCTGGGATGGAGAACTGCATCTCCACATGGAAAAGCACTGGCACTACGCAGCACAGCTGGTGTTTTTTTGGGGCTCAGGTCCAGCAGGAGCCTATCAGCTGCTGTGTGCAGGAAGGAGATGCAGGACCCAGCAGAACAGCAGCTCGTGGGGATGCTGGGGCTCACCTATACATACCTCAAACATAGCAAGCAGTCTGTAAGCAATGCTGCTGAAAACAGCATGCCATACTGAATGGCAGCAACACAAGGAAGATAAAATACAACACTGTGTTTGAAAGTCAGTGTTCCCTACTTAGTGTTGTTGGTCTGACATACGTAATAATTAGGCGAATATCTTCACAACACTCAACACTGAAGGGCAACCCATCCATCCCCAGAGGTGCTTCAAATGAAGCTGCAGTGCTGTTGTAACTTGTCTGATCTGCATCCCTCTGGCTGCCTCCAACAGGACACCCAGCATAAGGCACCCAGGATGACTGTCAGCCTCCCACAAAAGAGGGGAAGTCTGGTTGACTATCCCCTCCTGATGTTCTAGTGTTTACAGTTATGACTACAACTGGCAGCCCCACTACTCATGCACAGCTCACACGTATCTTAGGGCTTCGGCTGAAGGATGGGGTCTCAGCTGCTGGAAGCCAAATTCAGGCAGACAAAGGAATAAATAGCCTCTGGCATCAGGCAAGGGGCTGCCTGCTGCAAATGGATGGCAAATTCCTGGGGCATGGGATTGCTAAAGGCCATCCCCTCCTTGATCCACAGCCATAATTCCCCTTTGGAGGTGACCAGGGCACCCAACACAGGCATCAGGGGTGGGAAGCAGAGATACCCAGCTCCTGCCGTGCCCTCAGCACCACCAGCACAGTGCTCAGGGGCAGCTCTGGTCTGGTAGGCCCAGCAGCTTGGGGAACATACTCTATCTCTCTGCTGCACAGATAGCTGCTGCATTATGCTTAGAGCATCTCTTCTGTCTGCAGCAACTTCACCACGGCTGCCCACTGTGAGAGTGCCTGCTTTGCACTTGAAACACAGCTCCATCACCAGCATCTCCTCGTGTGTACAGCTCATGTCATGTATTTAAAATTAATTCGCAGTGCTTAACACAAGATCCCTTGAACTAAACATAGCATTTGCCGCAGCGTCTTCAGTTTTAGCTGACAAACATTTCTTGCAAACACGTCAGGCACACAGAGCTTCCCAAGAAATAGATGCTTTAACGTTGTCAGTTCTGGGTGAAATGAATATTTTGATCATCTCTTTGATAATCCTGAGGCTATAAAAGTATCTTCAGGAAACCAGGTTCTCCCCAGTACGCCACATGTATATATATAGCACACATGTGTAGCAAACAAGTTATGGGATGGGGGGTAGAAAGCTCCCATAGGGTCTGTGTGGCTCCTGCCAGACCACAGCCTTTCCACCACACTCAGAATCATAGAATCACCAAGGCTGAAAAAGACCTCCAAGATCACCCAAGTCCAACCTATCACCAATATTTCTCACTGTGCCACGTCCCTCAACATGAGGTCTAAACATCCATGCTTCATTTCATTGCATCAAGCACAAGGCTGAGTTCACCCACACTTTTATTACTAGACACAGTGAAGAAAACTGTCTCATTGCTGAAATAACGGGGTGAGAAGGTGAAGTGTTGCTCACATTCCTGAGCCCATACATTGGTGAGCAATGTCCTGCCCTCAGACACGAAACTCCAAGTCAATACAGCCTTACAGGTCGCTATGGGGATACATGAGTGCCAGCAGGAACTGCCTGTGCTGCTCTGCAATGTGAAGAATTACACCTAAACGACAGCAAAGCCACGAGAGCAGCATCAGACACTCATTTCCAGAAGCAGTCAGTAGGAAAAGCATCAGACGTCCCAATAGGAATGGCTATAGCACAGCATCCCTCACCACCTCCCCTGCCCCCTCTGCTAAACCCAAACTCTTAAGAAGCCTCACCACACATTCAATAGCTTTGCTTTATGTTATCCTCTTGGTAATACATCTGGCTGGCCCCTCCTTACTTTTACTTCTTACTACCAGATGCATTGCAGAGCTGCCGCTTCATTCACAGCATCCCCAAACCTCTCCCATATTCAAACAAACAAAAATCCCACACTAAAAACAGGCCCAACAATTCCTGGTGGGAAGGTCAGGCAGGCAAGACCCCAAGTTATTGAATCCTGCTTTCTTCACATGGCCCATCTGCCACTGTGCCTTACATACAAAGCATCTAGAAGATAATAAAGCAGAAAATAATTTCCCGCAGCGTGCACAGGAGAGAGACTATTACAGCAGTCAGCAAAGGTTAATTAGCAACGATATAGATTGCACTGTGACGTCACACAGTACTTGTTATTCCCATGCACACCCTCAGAGAATAAATAAGACAACTCAAAGCTGTGCTGTACAAACTGCTATATGCCCACGAGGAGCTTCTAATTTTATATATAAACCCATTCCCCTACATGCAGATTGAACCAATGCTCTCACCCCAAGCCTGCAAACCCAGAGGCAGGTTTAAAAATCTGGGGGAAAAAAACATGGATTTCAGGATGCAGACCATATTTTTGACAATTCCTTGTGAATGATGTGTGGCATTCCTTATAGCTTCCAATCCTATATTGCAGCTGGGCTGCAGAGGTGCCTCCATGCAGCACGTGCAGAAGGAGCAAACCTGAAGTGCTCAGAGATGTTGCCACCAGTACCTCTGCTCATAGCCAAAAAAAGCTGGCATCAGTTTCCATCACTTCTTAAGCTTTAGGGTAAATATATAAGATAAATCCGAGAAACTACTAAGAAGAGCTTAAATGGATACCTAAAATATTACAAGTTTATCCAAGCTATATTCTCCAAGTCAAGGACTTGTTAATTATTTTCCTAAATATCTGATTTTATGCTGACACATCAAGAAAAAAGTGCTGGGAAAGTCTCTCCAGTAACTTCTTGCTTGGGAGATCCCTCACTGTAACAAAAATACACCTTGAACGTATATGGAAACTGCTCCCGTCCATCAGAAGACCCATCTCTACTGCAAGGTCTCAGGTTATGGGATGTCACGCTCAGTGTGTGCCGCAAGCAAGAGTTCAAGAAGCATCTGGACACCACTCTCAGACACATGGTCTGACTTTTGGGTGGTCGCGTGTGGAGCCAGGAGTTGGACATGATGGTCCTCATGGGTCCCATCTGGCTCAGAATATCCTATGATTCTAAATACCATAGCAAGAGCCATGCCACTACACTGCTGATGGGCACCAACCCAATCCCACGTCTCTGAGCAGGATTAAGCAACACTGCCTGGCAGGGAGGGCATGAAACGTGGTTTTCCTCCACAAACACAATCCCTGCCCATACCACACCACCATGGAACAAGGAACGTACACAAGTCCCTGCTCATCACACGCGCTGCATCACTTCAGCATCTTTCTTACCTCCCGTTTCCAGGAGCACTCCTGCAGCCCCCAGGCAGCCACCCTGAGCCATACCTGGGCCAGTCCCTGCTCTGTGCTCACCAGCAGCCAAGCAGCACCAGGATGCTGTGCTATACTACCTGAACACCATTAATTATTTTGTTTGTGTTTACTGATGTTCTCAGGTTGATCTGCTCAGTGCTAATGAGGCATTTATTCTCAATTAGAAGGCTCTTGCAGAAGTGAGCTGTAATTCCAGTGAGTTTTGCAGATGAATTAATTACAACACGAGCACTCAGCCTTCTGCTGGTGCCTCTGCTCTGTGCAACGAGCTCCCATACTGAACAACAGCGTTTTGAGGAGAAATAGGTCCACCTTTTTGTTCTGTACAAGGTACACAGTGTAAGGCATCGCATGCATTTCCTCCAGCTTTAAAATCTACCCAGCCTTGGCTGCTGAGCAGTGCTGCAAGAAGCAGCCGCGAGCAGAGAATTCCTGCAATGCAATGCCTGCTCAAAAAGAAATATTAAATATAAATCTGTGCTATTTCATCACGCAACATTAAGTCAGCAATGTTCCACTGTGGGAAATTTCATCCCCATTACTGCGTGCTGCGTGAATTTAAAGCATCTGCAGTATAATGAGAAGATGAAACAAGCTACAGAGAAACACTGGGAATATGCTTAGCACTACAATTTGTGCCCGTTAGATGATTGCATCTAATAGATGTGAGGCATCATGCTAAAAAATAAAAGGGCAAAAAAGAATGAATTATTGATAGAGCTCTGAGGGGAAGTTTGAAGATATCTATATTTAGGGAGGAAGCCTCCAGGGCCTGCTTTCTCTCTGCTCCTTGTGCTCTGGGTGCCCGCAGCTGGACTGGGTGCAAGCAGGGGTGAGCCACGTAGGTGCCTTCCCTGCCTGCAGTACAGTGCCACATCTCCCAGGGTTGCCAGCAATGCACAGTGCTGATGACAAGCAATGTGTGATCTCCTTCTCTTTCTGCCAGAGCCCTGCTCCTTGGCAAGCTCCCAAGCACCCCAAGGCAAGGAGAAAATGTTCAGCTAGCCCCAGAGGACACTGTCAGCTCCAGCCTTTTTCCAGCCAAGTTCTTGTAATGTAGACACTGACAGTTCCACGAGCTCCACGTCCCATTCTGAGCTGAGAAAGAATCATAGAACCACAGAATGGTTGGGTTGGAAGGGATCTTACAGATCACAGAACACTGCAATGGTTGGGTTGGAAGGGATCATCCAGTTCCAACCCCTGCCAAGAAGCAAACTCTTACAGGGAAGATGAGAACCCAGAGACAAGAAACCAAGAAGAAAATGTACCTAATTACTGTACTTCAGAAGCTGGTGAAGAGGCAAAACCCATGAGATATCCTTGGCTTTGTCATGTCACAAAGCAAAGTACATGCAAAACATTGGGAACCATTTAATAATTTAAACAAGACAAAACATTCAGCTGCTCTGCCACAGAGGGAGCTGCTAAGGAAGCCTGATGGCCCATAGATGGGGACACAGGCTCTGCAAAAGCTGCCATGTGACACCCATCCTGCTACCCATCAGATGTGAGCTTTGAGAAGAACCAAAACCTCAGAGCACACCCAATTTGCTTTTTTATTCTCCTGCTCTCACAGCCTCGTGTGCTTAAGCTCCCTCTGGAAACTCTTAAACATTGAGAAGAAACATCCCTGTCTCAAGCTCAACACGGCTCTTTCATCAACCCCATGAAATAAGTGAGGCAGCCCTGGAACTCAGGTAAACATGGACATAAACTGAAGGGTAGAAAAGTACAAAATATTTCAAAGAGCAACTAGTTGGTGCATGTGAATTGTCCCAGACCAGTTCAAAAGCAACACATTACATCCATCAAGGTTGTAGACAACCTCGAGGACCACTGAGTCCAACTAATTTGTTGAAAAAGGACAGCAATGTTGCATGTCCATCTTCCAAAGTACAAAGAGCTACAACTGCATCTGCACCGAGCTGCCCTGCAAATCCCTCCTGCAGTACCTTAGCGTTACATCGCAGGGCACAGATCTTCACTGTTAGACAGCATCGCTGTCTCAGATGCACTTCCAAAAGGGAACATCAATAGCACCACTTGGAGATGTCATTTCCCATTAGGAGTAACTGCAATAACGTGATCTGAACAATAAATCTTAAGGCTAGAGCAAGCCACTTTAGAACCACAGCAATCCACGTCTGCTTCTTTTCCAGCATCACAATTGAGCTGATAGACATAAAAGAAAATAATTCTTGCAATTTTATTATTTTCCCTATTGCTTTTGGTTTCAATATTCTGCCAGTTCTTTTACTGCTTATTATTTCCTTACTTCACCAAAACCCACACCTTGCACACCTTGCAGCTGATGATGCCAGCTAACTAACTAACTGGCCACTGCTCAGCCAACCAACCAGTGCATCACCAGCTGCTGCACAGCCTCAGCTTTCTGAGCACCCCCAGCCTCCTGCACTTAAACACAGATCTGACCGCCAGGAGCAGACAGAGCACATTGCAGAGTACAGCCAGATTACTTCCTGGACCAATTTTGGCCTCTTTACTGCCTATTATCTAGGGTAATGATTCCTAAATTAGAGATGTTGCACTTTGGATGTGGTTACAAGCTGGGCAGAAATGTGGGTTTTAATGCGGAAAGTAAAACTACAGTTGAGAAGTGCAAGTGGCACAGGGATTAGCAGCAGACAGAGCCTGACTGGTCGATGGAAAAGGAAAATGAGTCTGCAGCTGTCTGTGCTTAAAGGCAACCCAATCCAGCACTGGAACAAGGATAGCATTGATTCACAGCTCTGTCCAGGCATCATCTTTATTACCCCTGCGCTTCTCTGTATTCCGTGGTTGTAATTTTAACTTTAAAGTTGTTCCAACTTCTAGTTATTCTGGTCTCAGAAACCCTCTGGAAGCCAAAATCAGCCAGAAACCCACAGCTACTCAACACCGAAAACAACACAGAAGGGAGCAAAGCATCATTTCTCTGATAGAGAAGCTGCTTCGCAATGCAGAACCATGAAACGGCAAACAGCAATCGACAGAAGAGTCGCAGAGCAGAGCACACTGTGGAGCAAACTGACGTGGTGGGGACACATGTCCTTAATCATGGACAATTAGTCCACGTCCTTCATTATTTACTCATGGGATGGGAGCTCTCAGCTTCATCCTGAGTTATCAGGCCACAGACACAGATCAATATCATAACAAGGAGCTGAGAAAATCTTGTTAGAAAAATTGCTGCTTGAGGAGGCCACTTTGTTTTGCTTCATTTACCTCTGCCTCTCTGTGCTATCACTCCCTAGGGAAACTAACCCAGATAAAAAAAGGGACCACTCCTGATGTGACGGGCACCTGAGCAGCAGTGAGATCCCACAGATATCCCAGAAACAGCACTTCCAGGTGGCATTAGGATTCCTTCTGTAGGCACAGACTGATTTCGCCTTTCCCAGGACAACTCTATGCTGTATTTTGGTCAAAAGCATTCAATAAGCCTCTGCATGCCAACAATGCCAAGACCTCTGCAATGCATTGTGTATTTACACTGCTGTGGCACTCCCAGATAAGCAGAACACTATTAACATGTCCGGCTGCTCAGTGCTGTAATGCTATAATGCGATGGAAAGTACAGTGATAATAGTAGGGTGGCAAAGCTTTTCACTTCAGCAAATGAGAACAAGACCAAACGAAGCAGCTGTGGGGGGCAGAAACAACTGAAAGAAGCTGCTTACCTTCAGAAGGCCTCAGGAATGCAGGAATCTCCAACAAGATACCCTTATCTCAACTGCCAACCCTTAAATGAGATCTGGGAAGGGGTGGGTCCTGACAAACAAGTACACTGCATGCACCTGAGCTCCCTTGGGTTGGCCCTGCCTTCCCACCAGGTGTTCAATCATTGCTTCAAGTCATGAATTAGCATTGCTACTACAGGTGTCCAAGCTTTTAAGTCAAGCATTAAGTCCAGGCACTCACTGTAAGCAGCACTAATCCCAAGGCTTCAAAGTGCTGATCTGGTAGAAGAGTTTGAGACAACGACATTGGTCAGGGTTGATACGAAATGCACGGAAATAAGCACATCCCTAAACAATGTGCAAGAGAAAAAAAATCCCAACATGTTGAATTTTCTGTTTTTTGCAGTATTCTGGTGCTGATTCGTGGAACGTCCCAAGATGAAAGGGACTTAAAGGGATCACTGAGCCCAAGTCCAAGCTCCACGCAGACCCACCCAAAAAACAGACCATATGTCTGGGATCATTGTCCAAATGCATCTTGAATTCTGACACACTTGGTGCCATCACCACTGCCACTGTACCAATGCCTGACCACCCTCTCAGTGAGGAACCTTCTCCCAATATCCAATGGCCACCAGTGCTCCTGGGTCCATCCGTACGGCTGGGATGGTGAAGAAGTGTGTTTCAACATGCAGAAACTCTTAACACCCAGAAGAACTCCTGGATATTTTACTTCCATATCGTAGGCAGATGGGAAATAGCAAGTCTCCCAGCACCCTTACCTTGCTGCAGAAATCAGAGCAGGCTCCCAAGCACACACTGGTCACTTGGCTGCTGTGTCCATTGGGGGTTGGACTCAATGATCTCTTGAGGTCCCTCCCAACCCCTGCAATTCTGTGATTCCAATCAGTGCTGTAAGCACAGCAGCAGTCACGGTGCTGTGATCACTTATTCTGTCCCTGCGGTCATGCCTTGCCTTGGCACACAGCATATCTCTGAAAAATCAATGGTTTTTCAATATAAGCCACCTCTTGGCAGCTGGAAAGGGCCACGAGGAGCTGCTGTGTGATTTGCTGCATAAGCTGTGCAGTAAAACAAAAGCTGACATTTGTAATTTGTTTAAAAGTGATCATAAACAATAAATCCTATCAAAACGCTGTGGATGCTGATAATCAAATTGCAATCAAGGCAGTCACTACAAAAGTAACCACTGCACATCAGGCAAGTTTTTCCAAAAACTGGAAACTTTCTGGAAATTCTGAGGCTGAGCCCTAAAACCTGGGAGTTCCTAAAGGCCTTCCCACTGAAATACAGTGAATCTACCTTTGTGATAGGGAGCCTCTTGGAGGAGTATTTAGGGATCAACTCTTGGGCAACTGAGAAGCTCTTTGACAAGTCGTATGTGACAGGAGATGGGAATCGGGTCAAACAAGAAAGCATTATTTTAGCAATGTGAATTCTACCTCTTCTGCTGCATTTACCCTCTGTGCTACCAACAAAGCTGTCGAGACAAGTCAGAGAACATGCAGCCGTGTGCCATGAATGCCTCATCCACAAAGTGTGACTATTTCACAGAATCATGGATGTTCTTGGTTGGAAAAGAGCTCTAAGATCATCACATCCAGCCCCAACCCATCTCCACCACATCGAATGCTGTTTGCTTTCAAATGAACAACGAGCAGGTGTGAAAAAACCCAGTCTTAGAAGCCAGCGAACTGGAAAGCTCCATCTGAAGCAGCCAGAAGGCACACACCACACCAAATGGGTTCAAAACAGACAGGTTGAGTTTGCTATGCAATACATTTTGTGTTTTCTTTGACTAACGGGAATACTGTGGTGCAGATCTCCAGGGAGTTAATATGTAAGAAAAAAAACCAAGGTCCATGAACCTGTGGTAAATAATGCTGTTGGAGCAGGAAGCTGTTCCAGGACCCACAGCATCCTCAGCCTCTGCTCTCTGATGACACACCCAGATAACACAACCCATTTTTAGTTAGAAATCCAACCCACTCACAGCAGTTTGCCCATCACTGGCAAGCTCAGAATGCACTCAGTTCTGCCATTGCCACCTGCTCCCTGCTGATGCCCATCAGCACCATTGGTTCATAACCTCCAAGAGAAAAAAAGAGACAAAACAGCTAATGGAGAAGTCTGGGTTATGTGCCAACACAGCCTCTTTCAGAAAAAGTACATCAGGCACTGCTACTCAGTTATTACAATAATTGCACAGCAAAGGCCATCTGAGGCATTCTGGAAATGCAGTGCTGGAACTCAGGCAGGTCCCCCCTGAGTGCAGGGGTGCAGGACCCAGGGTGGTCCTGCAGTGTGCTGTTACTGCTGGGTGAGCTGCAGAGGGGCCCCAGCTGCACCCATCATGCCCGTGAGTGAGGAACCTCCTGAGGATGCTGTCATAGGCAGTCCCACAGCCATAGAGCCACGGAATGGTTGGGTTGGGAGGAGTCTTAAAGACCACAGAACCATGGAATGGTTGGGTTAGAAGGGACCCCAAAGTCCCCCCAGCCCCACTCCTGCCATGAGCTGGCTGACCCCCATTAGCTCAGGTTGCACAGGGCCCCATCCATGGCCTCAGACACCTGCAGGGAATCACAGAATCACTAAGGTTGGAGAAGACCTGCAGCAAAGGATGCAGCTCCAGCACCAGACACACCATGCTCCATCTCTCCTCCCTCCCAGCTAAATTGCACTGCAAATCAAGAGGCCACATGAGTGTTTATAAATGCAAAGAACATAATGCTTGCTAAGTTTTAACTACCACCAAAGGGCTCTGCTCTCAGTCAAGCGTGAAGGCCCATTTCGGGAGGGCTGCAAATACATCTGTGCAGAGCAGGAAGCTCACCTTGCCTGCTTTAATCTGTTTCTTCCTCCAGGTCTAAAGGTGAAAACACACTTAATGATACTTAAACTACAGCGAAGAATCACTCGAATGTGTCCCCTAGGGAGTATCTAAAAATGTAAGTAAATAGCTCACAACAACATTAAAATATTCAGCAGCGTGCAGAAAGTGACCTCAGCCCCAGTCTGAAGCACCGACTTTGCTCATGATGTTCCCTGAGCCCTATGAATTAAATTGTCCCCGTCTCTTTAATCAAGTTGCCCTTGCAAATACGAAACCGCACTGAGATCCATATGTGCTCCAATAGGGCACAGAGCCACTGCAGGGCCTCAGCACACTCAACACCGTGCTACTGTGACAGGCTGCAGCCCAGGAGATGGGATACGTGCTGGGAAACCACGTAAAGCATCCACGTGGCTTCCATATGCCAGCTTGGCATGCCACAAATGGGCCCAGCCCAGCCGTCACAGGGTGCACACTAAAACACAGAGCTGCTCTGCTATCCAAGGAACGACGTTTAGCTGAAGATTTTCAGTTAGGTTTATGTTTTATATCATTTCTGTGATGGGGCAGGATGGCCCCCCTCACCCCGAGTGGTGAGGAAGGACAGATGCCACAGACTGAACATCCCGAGAGCAGTGATGGCATGGAAGTCAGCAATTCATACAACGCGGAGCAGCAAGAAACACACTCAGCAGACAATTCTTTGCCCTAATGACAATTAATATTTTTAATTTCATTTCACCTGCTTGCCATCCTCCCTTGTCCCCAAGGACCATTCCTCCTTCCCTTCCTCGCTGTGAGCGCACCACAAAACGGCACCCAGGAGCCCAGCTGGGATGAGCTCAGACTGCACTTAGGAAGGGAGAAATGCACCTCGCATTACTTGTCCTACTCGACTGATTTTTGCCCCTATAACAAAACAAATTCCAGATTTCAGCCACGTATTTTCCCACCAATTTCTCCACCTACAACAGACGAGATGCATTCACTGAGCACATCTCCAAGTGTTTCATGCAACACCACTGATGGCTGGAGATCATCCTAGCATCCATAAGTCAGCAACAGCCTTGCAGGGGCTGTAAAACACTCACACTTTGTTCATTTCAGTTTGATGCAGTGCAAACAAGTATCCTTACAAAGACATGACTTTTGATGAATCACCGCTTGTTTAGATTATATACGATGAAAGCAAAGCATCTGCAGAACTCCAGATTAGAACAACTACCATTTGTCTCTTCTGTATCTCAGAAGACATCTAAGGAAGAAAAGGGAAGAGCCGTGGAGGCTTCAGGCAGTGAAGCTGGGAGCTTTGGGGGTTGTGCTGTGAGCAGGAGGCACACAGCACCTGCTGTGCTTTCCCCGAGCAGCTTCTACGTGATGCCAGCACTGGAAAAAGATGTGCTGAACTGCCCCAACCACAGAATCATATCACGACATTCGAGTGCCTGCTGTACCCCAGCACTGGGTTGGGATTGTCCAGAGCACCTGAGCAGTTTTATCCCTCCTGCCTTCTGCCCACAGTATGTTTTCCCCTTGCATCCCATCCCCTCCAAAGCCAGCACAAGATATAAATGGCACGATAAAAGGAAAACAGAGAACAAATACATTTTTCACTCCACCTCCAACTTCGCTCAATGCAGGCGGTGGTTTCCTTACACCTCTGCGACCTTGAGAACCACACATGGGAACAGTGCTTTAAGTAGCTCTAGAAATTACCCAAACCTATTACCCAAACACAAAGCTTCGTATTGCAGCTCTTGGTTCCCTCGAGTCGCTTCAGTTCTGCAATCATTCACAAGTGGCTGCTCCTGAGATAAACCTTTCCACGGAGACCGCATCTCCGCCATTCACGCTATTCGTGCTTCTAAAAGTTAAAGTCAGTGGAAAGTGCCTTTGATTCCCACTTTCTGCTCGTTCAATTAAAGAACCTGGCAGGCTGTTTGATTTCTTTCATCGGAAAAACGGTGTTAAGAGGTTTTCAAAATAACATTTCATGAGTTCTGAGGACACAGCGATGCACATCCCTGCTGGTTTCATGCCTATTTCAGGCTCATACTACCAGCTCCTCATCCAGCAATGGCAGCGGTTTGGAGGCCTCTGTGCTCCCAAAGGCAGACAGAGGGCTGGGGGGGTTCCCAGCTTCTCCAGCTCCACCTGCAAGTTGGGCAGTCCCAGTGCTGGTAGTGGGGCTGGGATGCTCCATCACAACAGCGTGAAACCGGGACAATGGGCTGTGAAAATAAACGCTCCGAGCGCTCTCCCAAATTACATGCTATCATAATAATGGAGGGGTTGGTGATATATCAAAAATAATCCAAAATGATTAGCAATTACCCTCGTGAATCATAACCGTCTTTGAATGCTGAAAAGCCATTTGAGCACTTCAGCTGTGAGGCTCCTCCATCGTAGCCAACGCTCCAAAAACCCGAAATAAACAGAGCCTGGAGAACATCCCGAGCATCCCTGGGTGTCCCTGTGCAGCCCCCGGGGCTCAGCCATGGGGTGGGCACAGAAGGAGCCCGGCCCCACATCTCCCCTCCTCCTCTACCACAGCAACACTCAGAAGGGCCCAAAAATGCACCACGTGTTGGTATCTAAACAACCCGAAGCTGTAATTAAGGAGGGTATGGAAAGCGTAAAGCAATGTTTATATTCCCAGAAATTAAAATGTCAGCGACGAGGCAGTGAAATAATTTAATCAAGTTGGGAGGCATCTATGAGAAATCACTTTTACATGATTTAATGAGAGAAGGCATCGGAAATGGTGATTTTAATCAGCCAAGTGGGGCTCGTGAGCAAGAACCGCCCGCTTAGGGAACGTAGCTCACTTCTCCCAGAGACTGTTCTGTCCCTGCTGACACTCAGCACAACATTTATTGTACATATTTACCACTTCCCCAACCCCTGGGTAACGCTGCTCATCAGAAGCTTGAAGCAGAAAACAAAGCCAAAGACAAACATCAACAAAACCTTGTAATTCAAACCTGTGATTTGTAAGAGAGTCAAATGCTGGAGAGTCTCAAAGCAGGCAGGCAGACCTGATGGTGCCATGGAGCCAAGCCCCAAACCCTGACTTGGCTCTGCTCTTTGAAAGGGGAGATAACAGCAGGACAAGGGGAAATGGTTTGAAGTTGAAGGAGGGAAGATTGAGGTTGGATGTCAGGGGGAAGTTCTTTGCTATGAGAGTGGTGAGGAGCTGGAACAGCTGCCCAGAGAGGCTGTGATGCCCCGTCCATCCCTGGAGGTGTTCAAGGCCAGGTTGGATGGGGCCCTGGGCAGCCTGGGCTGCTGTGAAATGTGCAGGTTGGTGGCCCTGCATGTGGCAGGGGGGTTGGAACTTCATCATCCTTGAGGTCCCTTCCAACCCAACCATTTTATGATTTTATAAGTCTATGATTCTCCTTCATCACGCTCACTTTGCCTCACTCTGCTTCAGACCCAAGGCAGCTCCTGCAATGGCAATGCAAACAGGAGCAGCACTAAGAGCATCGCAGGAAACATACTTTTGTTCTTCTCTCTGATCTGCTGGCTGCCCCTCTCTTGGCTTTGGCACCAGCAGATCTCTGAAAACGCAGCGCCCTGTGAACCGCAAGGGATGCTGTGGGTCTGAGCACAGCTCTGCAGCACTTTATGGGCACACACACAGAAAATAATTTACTTGGAAAACAAAGCAGGAGCATGGGCAGAAGGCACTGGATCTCCCCTTAAACTCCAGAAGCTGAAGAGATGATGAATACCAAAGCTTCTTCTATAAATATGCAGCCCTACAATGCACAGCAATGAGTGCTGCCATCGGCCACCGGACACCCAACCAGCCACCAACACTGCAAAGTGACTCAAACTCACCCATTCTCACAGCGCCAATGCAGTCTTTTGGGTTTTAAAATCCAATTTCATATTGTTTAAAAATGAATGATGTGGAATAAGGGTGATGGTTTCCCTGCAGGAGGTGATAGTAGGGCAGGGAGTGACTGCCTCCAAGGGAGCACTCAGGGCTGCCAAGAGGGCAGCTCTGCATTCAGCTCAGCACCTCCTGATCCTGAGATGGGGAAGGAAACCACCACTGGAAGGGGACACAGCAGACCACCTATAAGGTCTCCTCACCATTAAAGCCAACCATAATTCCAGCAAAGCAAGGAATGTGATCCAACCAAACACCACGCAGTGGGCACTGCAGTGGATTGCACAGACGCAATCTGAATTAATGGCAAAAAGAAGCAACTTTTCACATTTCTCATTCTCCCAGGCAAACTGAAAAGCAGTCAACATTTGTACACAGAACCAAAAATAGGAGCCCAGCTTCTGAACAACTGCGAGTTATTTCTGGCCCCTCCGTTCCACCGTTCTTTCCACACCAGCAGAAGGCATTTCAACCCTCTGCTGTGTGCCTGATATCACCAGACCGCCCCACAGGGCCTTCCTCCTCTACTCACAGTATTAAAGATTCTTTAAAACCCTTTCATCCCTCCACGTTTCATCGAGATAGAACTCACTGTGCTCAATTTTACCCAATATTCATCTCATCTCACAAAACTAGGTCACAACATTTGCAAGCTTACACGAGTTCGGCTTTATAAATCCAGAAAATACCTCCTGTTTTTCTTGTTCTGTGTATGTCTACATTGAAAAATAAAACATCTGTGGAGTATAGCAACACATGACTTCCTGTTCCAAATTCTGATGGGCTATTTACAAAATCCCTTTTCTCTGGGCAGTAGTATTTTGAAACCGTCCTGCTGAACAGCCCTGGAGCCCCCTGGGCAGCATCAGCCTGGCAGCCCCAACACCAGGCAGCTGAGCAAAGCAATGCACAGCAGTTTTCTTGAAAAGCAGCAAGGATTCTTAGCTGCTGCTACGGCCTCGTTGGTGCTGAAGGCTGATGTTGCTGAAATGCTGCAGCCCGACTTTCTGTGGGATTGCCACCCTTGTGAGCAAAGCTGTGCAGCACAGAAATGCTGGAAAAATGGTAAAGACATTCAGAATATCCCCACTAAGCATCTTTGTGATGAAGCCAGAGAGCAGAAAGTAAAGCAGGGCATGGCAGCAGCTCCAAGGCCCAGCCTGACCACAGCTCCAGTGCCCAGGTGGTGCTGTAGGACACCCAGCCATACCACCAAGCAATGCTGCAGGATACCCAACCGTACCAATGGGTGATGCCAGAAAACACCCAACTGTACCATGGGGTGATGCCACAGGACACCCAACCGTACCACTGAGCAATGCTGCAGGACACCCAACCGTACCATGGGGTGATGTCAGAGGATACTCAACCACACCACAGGCAATGCTGCAGGATCTAATGGTGTCGTGTTTTGTCCTCCAGGAAATCCTACCCGAGCACAAGCCAGTGACACTGAGAAAGGAAACAGGGATTTTGCCACCTCACACAGAGCATTGCTTTGGTAATAAATACATTTCCAAAAAAAAATCAGTCGAGTATTTTCACTTTGAATGTAATAAATACATTTCAAAAAAAAAAAAAAAAAAAAGAAAAATCACTGAATTATTTTCACTTTCAACGAAAATAAGACTTTGGCCGTCTGGAAATATTCACATTTGAATCATGCATGGCCTTCAGCAGGCAGCCTGAGCAGCAGCAAGCCCTGCAGGGTGCCATCTGCACGGCGGAGCATCTGCTCCACCACTCACCCGTGGTTTCCACGATGCCCTCCAGGATGACGACGATCTCGAACTGCTCCGTCTGCATGCTGCGCTGGGACAGGTCGTAGAAGGGGCTCTTGGCATCGATGACGTGGCAGATGGTGAGCGGCGAGACGAGGAAGAGCTGGTCGGCACCTGTGCTGAAGCCCACGTCCAGCTCCAGCTGGTCCAGCGGCAGGAACTCACCCTCGGGTGTCTGGCGGGACTGGGGGAGAGCAGAGGGACAGGGGTCAGGGTGGGAAGGAAGGCCCCAAGCCCCAAATCGTGGGCTCACACAGCACCCCCAGACCATAGCGAGGGCTCCCTCCTGCTTTACTCCTCACTCTTTATTCCTCCTCGCAGCGCTGTGAATAGGAAGGAACAGAACGTTACACCCCTTCCCAGTCATTATTTTTATTACAGTTTCCCATTAGTCTCTATTTGGGTTTAAGGAAAGCTTTATGAATATGTTTTTGCCATACGTAGAGCCCCAAAATAGCGTTCCAGCGCTGCCTGAAATGCATTTCCACCATTGCCCACAGCGTGCCCCATGGAGCCCCACGGCCGGGTGGGAGCTGCAGAGAGGCTGCAGGAAAAGGGAGAGAGCGGAACAGAAAGGGATTAAGCGCCTCGCTGGGATTTGGTTTCTATTTTTACAGTATTCACAGAACGTGGCTGGATCGCAAGATGTAACCCCAGCGAAACAATGATGTCTCCCAGTGCCCCGCAGTTCCAGCTGAGAATTGGGCTTTCATCCGTGCATGTGAGCGCTGCGACCCATCGCACCCACATTGCCCTGCCCAGCACCACAGCTTCAGCACAGAGCCAAGGAACACACACAGCACATCTGCACAAACATCTGCCCCGCGGCCAAAGGCTCCTTCCCTCCTGAGAAGCCTGCTGCTTTTCAGCCAGAAGGCAGAAGCTGGGCAAGGCAGCCAGCACGGCGCGCAGACAGGGAGAGGAATGGCACGGTCCCAGCAGGATGCCAGGGAGCTGCCCAAAATGTGGGTGCAGGGCAGGAACCCGAGGACAGGAGGTGGTGAAGGTTGAGGTGCTGACTGCAAAGAGACGATGCCATACTACAGGCATCCTAACCCAGAGAGAATCAGTAAAAATGGGTGTTAAGGAGAATGCGGTACTTTAAGGACACTGGAAAAGGAAATGTATCCAATTTGATGTGCTGACAGAGGAAGAAAATGATGGGGAAAAGGTTAAAAACAGGCAAATTGCTGTGCCCCTAATGCAGCTCCTCCAGGGCCCCAGGAAACCCATCCCAGGCACCATCACAGCTGCTCGGGGAGCGCCAGGCAGGATTGAGCTCAGGGCATAACCACCCCCATCACGCACCATTTTGCTGTTCTGCTCAATACACTTGTGGAGAAAAAAGACCTTGGGGGACTGTTCTGACCCAGCGTCACATGGGCACCAAAGCACAGCACTGCCAGCATTCCCCTCAGCTCTTCACAACCACAGAGATCCATTCTGCAAAAGGAGCTCCGCCACGAGCGAGGCTTTGCAGTGATTCTCTGCTAGCATTTCCATTACAGCTTGCTTGTTTCACCACACCGTCGTCTTAGCAGGGAGAAAAAAATAACAGCCAAGCAATTCTCAGGCTTTCCAACTGTCCATAGCATCTCCCAGCAGGACAACGTGGGAAGCAGCAGGGCAGCAGCAAGCAGGCACCGCTCTGCACTGCTCTCCACTGAGCGCACACTGCGGTGCCCATGGACAGGACTCCCAGAGGAGCACTTTCACAGCACAGCTCCTGTCCCCAGGCAACGAGCATCACTTTGTCTGAAAAGCCACTGTGGCACCTTTCACTTTCAGAAGAAAAACGAACAAACAAAGAAACAAAAAACAGCAGCAAAGCCTTCTGCTCTCGGGTCCTTCCAGCATTATCACAGAGCAGGACTTGTGTGGAGGCAGCTCCAAAGTTGTGCAGATTGCATGGAGCCACACCAAGCGGTAAGCACCAACTTACAAAATTCCTTTGGAATTGTTCCATTCGGACATAAACAGAGCTGTTTTGTTGGGTTTTTTTTTACATCTCTGACAGAAAGGACCCTCTCAGCCTCTCCAAAGCCATATGGACACAGCTTATTCCATGTGCAGGGCATGGTGGTCACTGCAGTGCGCTCTAAGAACCGGGGCTGCTCCCGGGGCTCAGGGCACACTGTGCCACCATCCAACTTCTGACATGAGCCAATGACTGGGGCTCACTCACATCAGCACAAGAGAGCCCCAGCCTCAGCCAACTGCTCAGAAAGAAAGGACCAAGACTGGATGTATCCGCTCAGAGCATCCCCAGCACCAACCCAGCCCCATTATTTGGGATGCAGTGGGGGCCCTGCTTGGTGCAAGCAGCGGCAATGCTGTCCACGGAACCCCACCAGCAAAACCCACTGGGGTGAAAGCACTGCACCTTCTGATGCCTCCAAGCAAAAGGCAGCTGCATATCACTGGGGCCGGGTGCAGCAGATGGAATGAGAGCATCCCTCACAGGCAGAGGGGGCTGCCTCAGAGCGGGGCCCCCAGAACACCAAGCACCACGTCCCCCACAGCTGGGAAATGTGCAGGATGCTCTGTGTGTGCCAAACATCACCTGAGCCATCCATCCCCTTCCACCCACTGCACATTTATTTCAGCTCATCTATATATAAAACCATAATAATGAGTCTCAAATAGATATTCAATTTTCCTTGGTAATGCCTCATGCTTATTTTTCCTTAGATGTGCAGGGCTATTAGCATGGCTTTTGCACATCTAACCCTGACATTCAGCTGTCTGCGAAGTTCATGCACCACAGAAATGAAGTTCTCTCTAGCTGGAGCCTCCAAGAGCACAGAAATGTGTCAGAAAGGCAAACAGGTCCTTTTGAAAATACACACCAAGCAATTCCAGCTAAGAAGCCGTTACCTCTCAGAGAAAGAATCTAGTACCCATAGGTATTTACATGCTAAACAGTGTGGAATGTAAACATTATCATACGGGGATGATGCCTCAGGAAGAAATCCTTCACCCAGAGGTGGTGAGGCCGTGGCAAGGCCCAGAGCTGTGGTGCCCCATCCCTGGAGGTACCCAAGGCCGTGGATGGGCACTGGGCAGCCTGAGCTGGGGGGCAGCCAGCCCACGGCAGTGCTGGGGCCGGGGCTGCGAGGTCCCTTCCAAGCCAACCATTCTGTGATCCTATGATGTCTGAGGTCCCTTCCAGCCCACCCCGTCCTGTGGCTCTACTCTATGGCAGTGCCTTACCTTGAGCAGCTTGCAGCGGATCTGCGCCGAGACCATATGGCTGTTGCGGAGGTTCCCCACGCGGAACATGAGGGTGAGCTTGCCGTCCCGCATGGAGATGGCCGCGTGCTCGCTGAACATCAGGGTCTCAGCCCTCTTCTTGGGCTGGGACATCTTGATGAACATGCAGCCGATGAGGAAGGCGTCCACGATGGAGCCCAGGATGGACTGGAAGAGGAAGAGGATGATGCCCTCGGGGCATTTGTCCGTGATGTAGCGGTAGCCGTAGCCGATGGTGGCCTCGGTCTCGATGAAGAAGAGGAAGGCGGAGGGGAAGTTGTAGACGTTGGCCACGCAGGGAGTGTAGCTGTCGTCGTGAGCCTTGTTCAGGTCGCCCCGCATGTAGGCGATCACCCACCACATGGAGGCCATGAAGAGCCAGGCCACGGTGTACGTGAGAACGAAGATGAAGAGGTTCCAGCGCCACTTGAGGTCCACCAGCGTGGTGAAAAGGTCGGATAGGTACCGGCTGGTCTCACCGCCCAGGTTCCCGTGCTGCACGTTGCACCGTCCGTTCTTATCCACGAAGCGCTGCCGCTTCCCCCGCGGGGCCGCCCGGGGCGGAGGCAGCCCCCCTCCGCTGGCCGAGGTGCTCACCACCTGGTACTCATCGCCCAGCTTCCTCCTCAGCGCCGACATGCTCCGCTCCGCGCGGCACCGCACCGCACCGCGCCCCGGCGCCGCCGCTCTGCGGGCGCGGAGGCACCGCTTTGCGCGGCCGCCACCCACGCGGAGCCGCCGGCAGAGGCGGTGCGGGGCGGCCCCGGGCAGTGCGGGTACCGCCTCTCCCAGCACCGCCCATCAGAGCATCCTCCCCGCCTCCTCCTCCGCAGTGCCCCGCGGAGCCCCGGGTTGCGCTCCGGGACGCCGAAAGGTGCAAAGCTAGCGGGAGGGATGGGGAGCTCGCAGCCGCTGTGCGCTCGAGCTGCCGGCAATAAGGCACGCTGAGCGATGCGGCCGGGAGAGCCCCGATGTGCGGTGGCCGCGCTGACCTTCTCTCCGTGCCCGAGCCCGGGGGCAGAGGCGGTACCCGAAGCGCACTGCGGGGGGGACGCGTCAGAAGGAACATCGCACCACCACACATCGCACGTTTTCAAACAGGGAGCAAAAATAGAACTTCCAGTCACATTTCCAATCACGTCTGGGTGCGGGGGACATTTCGGGGATTTCGTTAGAGCTTTACGACAGCTTACGCAAACTTCATTTCCCCTTCACTTCCCCTTCCCTTCCCCTTCCCAGCGTCTGACTGCTCGTTGGATAATTGCCTCCTAAACCCAGCCCTACCCTCCCCGGCACAAGGTGAGGCGGTCACCTCCCGTCCTATCGCTGGTTACATCATTAACCCCAACGCTGCGGCTGCAGGAGCCACGTCAGTGCAAAGGGACTTATTTTCTCTTAATTGCTGCATTTCAATTCCCCCAATTCTTCTTGCTCCTGGAGAGACTCGCAGACTGAGAACATCTGTCTCCTGTCGCATGCGATGAGGTAAGGAAACAATGTGAGTGGGAAAGAGAATGACAGATGCTCAGCAGTGTCCTTCAGCATGGGAGTGCTGCTGGAGACGAGCAGGCTGCCCTAGGATCCACGGCCCTGCTCGGTGCCGCCAGGAGCTCCACAGTGCCGCTGCAACTGTAGGAGAAGGTCAAGGCACCATGGAACTGCCTCGAGCTCTCATTCCCTCTGCACCACACGGTGCCATACCCAGCTTCCCAACCGAGCCCAGATCCCAGCAGTGATGCCGTTAGGAAAAGCCCAGAACCCTTTTCCCATCCAAACCACAAACGGATTATTTCTCAGCAATTAGGTGTGCTGCTGATACAAACAGTGATGCTGGCAGCAGAAGCAAACACTCATTGGGATGCAAAGCCACTCAGGAAACCCATGTGGGGGTTTCCAATTCAAATTCAAATCGAGTTCCTAAATGTTCTTAGGTTGCAGAACAGAAAATTCCACCGTGAATCATCAGATTGGTTCATAAGCAAATACAAGCTCAAATCAGGGGATAAAGGCAGCTAAGGAAGCGCAAAGCTGAGAGAGACATCCCAAAGTTCAAACCAGCTCTACGGCTTCCCTTCTTGAAAATCTCTCCCGACTATGTGCCCTAGCATTTACATTTCTGCCCCAACCTTTTGTCCCTTTGCTCTCCCATGGCTTAAAGTGTTGTGAATGGAAGTGAGGAGCTGTGCCAGCACGTCACAGATGTGGCACATCAGCCCTGAGCTGCGTGGAACCAGCAGGCAGCACGGCTCCATTTCTGATTCTGTCTGCATTTGTTGCTTGTTTGCTTTCAGGACCAGATGGATTTGAATAGTGATAGAACAAGGGGGAATGGTTTTAAACTGAGACAGGGGAGGTTTAGGTTGGATATTAGGAGGAAGTTTTTCACACACAGGGTGGTGAGGCACTGGCACAGGTTGCCCAAGGAGGCTGTGGATGCCCCATCCCTGCAGGCATTTAAGGCCAGGCTGGATGTGGCTCTGGGCAGCCTGGGCTGCTGGTTGGTGACCTGCACACAGCAGGGGTTGGAACTGGGTGAGCACTGTGGGCCTTTGCAACCCAGGCCATGCTGTGATTCTGTGAAATGCAGTTCAGTAATGCAAAGGGCACAGCACTGACCCATAGTGCACACAAGCTAAGCATGGTAGAGGCAGCCAATTACAGAAGTCCAGCGGTGTGCTCAGAGAACGAAATCAATCTTCATTTCAGATAAACAGTTACAGCAGAAATGCAGCAAACATCCTTTTCTACAGACAATAAATGGTTGTTAGCTGAAGACAGGCATTCAAATGATCTTTACATTTCCCATCGGTGCTATTAGCAAACTCACATTTTCCAATAAAACGAGTGTAAATCACAGCCATAAATCACCGCAGCGGGGCTGGGGAGCATTGAACAGGGAGAGTGTGTGGGGGGGGGGGGGGGCAGCCCTACCTGGAGCCAGCACAGCACCCAGCTGTGGGCACAGCACCCATCCCATCCCACCACCAGGGCTGGGCCCAGCACCCAGTGTAGGTAGTGCAGCTCTGGGATCTGCTCCCAGTTCACCACCGGCCAGAGCAGTGTCCTCACCTGTGCCATAGAATCACAGTCATTAAGGCTGGAAAAGCCCTCCAGCCTGCAGCACAGCTGACACAGCACATGGGGTCATGAAAAGGTGAACTTTTGGTTTGATCTGTATGGATCTGTGTCCTCTACCTGCTCAGTATGCACCAGTGCTGCACCAGCAGCTCATTTTCTGTTTGCCAACCGCAGGCACTCAGCTCCTGCCACGTCCTCCCAGGGGCAGCACCAAGCCTGAAGTCTGCACAGTGCAGTGCTGACATTTCATGGAAGAAAAAGATTCACAGGAGCTACAAAACCAGAAAGAAGTGTCTGCTCTTCCAGCACTCCTGCTTCCCTTAGAAATGTATTTTCAAAGCTACAGTGCCAGAGAGCCGACCTGGGGTCATTTGTAGGCTTTTATGAGCTTCTTATTTGAAGTCTCAAGCCATGAATTCTTCCCTAAATAAACTCACACCTCACAAAAATGTGCACTTAGTGCTCCGGAACGTGGGCAGCTAAAAATACACCCAATTATCTCTGCTTGAAATGTCAGCACAGACAGGTCTGCAAACGAGTCCTTTCCCATCACATCTTAAATAACGGAGCAGAGACGAAAGTTGGATCTGCTCCTGGCACCTGGGAGAGCAGCGAGTGATGCTGGATGTGGCCGGGCTTCTTGGAAGAGCGGAAAGGAAGGAAGAAAAAAGGAATAAATAGAGAAAAGTGTGTCTTTGTGGAGGGCTTCCTGCTGGCTTTGGGTGCCAGGAGCTTTGCGACCCTCTCGACCCTGAGGAGCTCACTGTGCAACACTCTGCTGGGATGTAGGCAGCACTGCAAACACTGTGGGGAATAAAACAAAAGTTCATTTACCCCATCTCCAGGCAAAACGTAAGAATAAAGCTGGGTATGCTGAGGCAGAGCTTTTCCAGAGAGATGCTCAGAAGGACGCTATTGAAATGAGCTCACCTGCAAGACCAGGGGAGATGTGTTACTGAGGCAGGTGTTAGCATGGAGCACCAGGATGCAAAATGGAATCAGTGGCAATGGAAGCCATCCCCAGGGATGTCTGCATGCAGAATTCATAAACCACTGCTCTCTCATTCGCTCACAGCAAAGCGAAACACCTGCAGCATTTACATCGATATCCAAGCTGTCTTTGCTGGGCTGATCCAAGAAATGGCCCCAAGCTGTTGTGGAGGGGCAGGAATGAGGGATGCCCGAGCAGACCAGGTGAGGGGATGAGTCTGATGTGAAATATTGGCACAGGGCAGAATTTCTGCCTGATGTGCTGGCAAAAATAGAAGGGGGCAACTGGAAATGGGCAAGGAGGAGACGGGTGAGGCCTTACCCTGCACGGTCTGTTGGTAAGGTTGCATATACTTCAGCTGCCTCCATGCATTTCCTTCCTGACTTTGTCATTAATGACCATCAGCACTGAAGGAAGGGCTCACATGGCAAGGCTTCTCTTTCCCTTGTAGTGCAAAATTGGGACAGACAATACGTGCTTTGTTCACTCATTCCTTACTCCTAACCTCAGGGCTTTCAAAACGTTGGTAGTTTTGGATGTATGGAACATAAATCCTTCCTTTCTTTCTGCCTTTGCACCTAGGAAATGCCAAAGAAAGCTTTGCTGTGCTTCAAAACCGTGTGATTTAAAATACATTTTCCTCACATCTCAGATGTATTTCAGAAACGCGCAGCTCCCACTGCAGTTCCTGGGATGTCAGAACCTCAATACATTTCCATCCCTCACTACTCAGTTTTGATTAAAAGCAAGCCCTGCTATTTCTAGTGCTTGCACGCAAGCCAGTTGATCTGAAGAAAATAAAATGTTCCAGAAGAGGGAATAATGAGCCCTCCAAGAGCACCTCCTTGCACCCCAAGGAAGGGGATTCTTACCAGCAGCCCAATTTATGCCCACCAAAACCACCCCTCATTGCCACCCGAGTATAGGAAATGTGCCCATGGAATCACAGAACCATTCAAGTTGGAGAAGACCTTTAGGATCCCCAACCCAACCCAACCCCACCAAGCCCCCTGGGAAACTGTGCCAGTGCCCAACTGCTCTTTAGAGAAGTTCTTCCTCATTCCCAGCCTAACCCTTAAGGCAAGCCTGGAGCAAACTGCAATAAAACCATGAAGATATGCTGAAAAACAGCAGCATTCATATATATATAAATGTATGTATATACATTCAGCTACACAGAATGTAGCTGTATCTATGGATTTAGTATATTAGAGACTATGAAGCATATTTGAGCTCTATGAAGGTCTGGCTTCATCTGCTTTGCAAATGCAGGAGCTCCTTACAGTATATTCTTCCAACCCAGTTCTCACAGCCTTCCCATACATTCTGCTGGAAGATAATTCCATTTGACAAATTTTAAAATGTTAAATACTACAAAGCATTGACCAACCTTAGGTTTCCTCCCTTCTCTCCCCATTCTTTCCTAACACGTCTGGCTGTTCAGGTACGTGCAGCCAGCACAAAGCACTGGCTGAAGCACTTCTCTACAAATGGGTTTTTTGGGTTCCTTGGAGACCTTCTGACCCACCACGTCCTTTTCAGCCTATTGCTTCCATTTGGCTCATTTTACTCAGTAAACTCTCCTTTAAGGAATTTTCCTTCAGCTTCTCATTGCAATGGAAAGTAACACCTGCATCCCCAGAATTGCCTGGTGAGGTCCCAGAGAGCTGCCCCCAGGGAATGTCAGCACAGACCAGCAGCAGGGCTGTTTCTTCTTCTTTTTTTAATTCCTGTGTGGTAAAAAGGTATTTCAGAATTAGAAAAGTGGTAAATAAAGCAAAAAAGTGTTCTCACATGCAGACCATACAAGAGGTTATCTTCACAGCTTTGGCTAGAGATCACTTATGCAGAGACGGATGAAATACGGGGTTGCAGCTTGGTGATTTCTGAGCATCCTGCTCTGGCACGTGAAGATCACAGGGCTGAGCTCCTATATAATGCAGAGCCAGATACTGATTTTCTCTCCATTTCCCTGACCAAAGGAGGTGCAGACAGAGGACGGGTGGGCCGAGCCATTGGGGTGAACAGTGAGCAGCCCCTGGCACGTGGCCCTGCCACCAACCCATCCTGCAGCGAGTGCAGCACCCAGACAGAGCCGTGCAGGAGAGGAGAACCCAGCTGCATTGCCGAGGGTTGAATTAAGGAGCACCAATTTAATCACTTGCAGGCGTGACTCCTTCCCTGTGGCAGATGTCACCTGGCAGACAACGAGGGTGTATCATAGAGCGAATGGAGTCGCCCCTCTCACATGGCTGGGGCTGTGCAGACTGAACCCATTGCTCACGTATCCCATTGAGCACAGCCTTATCAGTAGTGATGGTGGGTGACACCAGGCAGATCTGGGACGGCTCGTGCAGGCTTGGCATGTCCCCACATGCACAGCATTTAACTCATGGTGATTTGCTTAAGGGCTCGACCCCCAGGAATTTTTTATCTCCATGTAACTCCTAAATGTACCTCAAAAGAAGAGAGAAAAACACACACAGTTTGGTTTTTTTTTTTTTTTGCTTTTCCTTTTCCTAATGAAAAATGAGATGCTGGTTGTTTCCCTCGCTGTAATTATAGCCCCATTACCAATCCTAACTATTAACGCTTCTGCAAAATGCAAAAAGAAACATACCTCTGCCTGCACTCATTACTCACAAATAGATTATTTTATGATTCATCTAAATGATTCACATACTATAATTAACACGAGCTCTACAGTTAATTGCATCTCTGTGAAATAGTTTAATAATCAGAGTAGCGACTTGACGGGCGTTTTTTTAACGGCGTCTGTGCGATGGATGTTTTATATAAACTGCAGCTTATTAGAAGCAAACACACAAATACATTTTTCTCTGCAGACTGTCCGGGTCGCTTTAGGCTTAGAAAACACAGAAGCAGGTATGCTTTGAGAGAAAAGATTTGTCAGCTTTTTCTATTTGCACAAGTGTCCTCGTCAGTCTCTATGACGCCCTGTAGATGAAGGCCACATCACCTCTCCTGACTCTTAACACCATGACTTCATTTTCACAAGGTTAATACCAAAAAGATTTGATTTAGACGGGAATTGGAATTAGAGTAAAAGCTGACATAACCGTGCTAGCACTGGGGATTGGGTTTCTCTGGAGTCCCTTCCATGGAGCCAATGCCATAACCCTGCTCCTGCCTCCCCACCTGCCAAGGATTCTTTGGCACTGATGCTTACAATCCTTTATTTTTAAAGCAGACTCTCCTCCACCCTCAGCACAACCGACCACCTCACGATTCAAGATGTGACTGGAAGAAAGAAAATCCTCCAACTGCCAAAATAAGCCTAAAACACCGTTATTGGCACCATGCGTTCAGCATCACTGCTGTGTTAGCTGCACGCAGCTCTGCAACCATTGGCACTGCTGCAGCATCATCAGCAGCCACAGTTCTCATCCTTTGGCCCTCCTGTGCCCCACTCCAGAGAGAAATCAGATTTATAGGAAAGCTCTACCTTTCCCATTGGTATTTTTCCCCAAAGCACAGCTGCTTGACAGAGCATTTGAAGAATGCTTACCCCAGAAGGTGTCGTTTTGGGTTTTGCAACCCAAGGAGAAGCCAAAGGCAACGACAGCAACCACCCCACCTCCCACCTCTCTGCCAATTGCAAACCGTGCACATAAACAAGGGCCGGGCAAACAGATGGGTTGTGCTGCAAAGCCAATCTTTCAGCACACAGCACCACTTAAGCAGAAACAGACAGAAGCACCAGAAGAAAACTAAACCAGTATATTTTAATTCTACAAAAATGTATAAATATTTAAATTTAAATGTACAGCAAAGAGTACCAGGATGCCATTTAATAACTGTTACAACATTTAAAATGTGCAATTCTTTATCCACAGTCTACCTTTGTAAATTGAAGTCAATCCCTGCCCTCATCCAGGAGCGCTGCTAAGCAAGGCTGCAGGCTGCCATGCCTTGTGCCATCCCCCCACTTCACCAAAGCCCACCACAATCCCAATGCTCCCCCCAGGAACTGTGTGCCCCAAATGTTCCTCAGTGCCCACTTACCAAGCTGGCCTGAATGTGGAGAAGAGAAATAAACAGGGCTGGTAACTGTTGGAGCAGCGGTTCTTGATGAAAGTGACCAAGAGTTGCAGAAGCAGCGCTGACACAAAGCCATGGATGTTGCTGGTGCACCACCAGCCCAGCACAGCTCCTGCTGCTGGGACAGACTGGGGCTCACCAACTCCTTTTGTATCCCCAGGTTGTTCCACACGGGGAATGCAAGGACTTTTAGATAGCACAGAACCCAGGGAGCCTGGAGGCTCTGCCCAGCACCCACAGCAGAAACAACCAGAAGGCGCAGACACAAAGTCAGAACGCACAGCTTTGCAGCAAAGCACACAGCTTTTCTTCAAAACGCCCTTCAAAGAAATAAATCCTTCTAGTGACTGGGAAATATGCGTGCAGAGAAACTCATCTAGCTGGACAGATCACAACGCCTCACTGCTTCAGGCCCCACTTGTGCCTGGTTTCTCCTGCCTCCTTGGGCTCACAGCGTGCTGATGACCCCTTGCACGATGGCTGGCCCTCACTTCATCAGTGCAGTTCTTAACACAAGGACTACAAGCAATTCTCCGATGAAATAATTATTATATTTAGTATTTGTAGAGTTCTCTTTATTTTAAACACACTGTGCAAACAGAAGCCAGTCCTCCCAACACCCTTTGGAGGTATTTTGTCAATGGAGAGCCACACAGAACCACGCTTATCAGATGTGGTCTGTGACTCTGAGTGCTGCCCTTTGTGGGCACACAACCAAAGGAGAAATTTCGAATTATTTGCCCAGGAAACACAGAAATTTAGGAGATGGAGGAAAGACTGGGGTCCATGCACTCAGAAACTTACATTCATTTCCTACATCACAATTTGTTACCCTTGATGTTGTATCAGCATTTAAATTGCCCCTCACCACGACCACCTCATTCTACACGAGAGGTTTATGTGAAATTCGTCTGGAAGGACTCAGGGGTTTTGCACATTCTCACAAAGGAGGCAGATCCAGGATCTGACCCCTCATCAAGGAGGTAGGTCTGGGATTCGAGCCAACAGAAACACCCACTGTGTCTGAGGCTAAATTCAGTGCTTTTTTCCTAAGTCAGAACGTAATTTCTCAGCCTCAGTCACTCTGAGACTGCACCTCAAGCCTAGCCAACTGCAGACTGCTTGCACCTTCAAGCAACGATGCCAGAAGAACCTCCCAATGCAAACAGCCTCTAAGGGGTGCAGCAGCTGCCACCTCATGCACTGGGGATGCCCTGTCACACAGTGACATCGTCACACTGGAGGCAGCCATCAGTTGGCACCAGGAGTGCTCACTCCTAACGCTCACAGATGCTGTAGGACCTCCCATAACTTTTACTGCTGCAACAGCAAGCAAAAGCCAAGCATCTGGATGTATCATCCACCGGCCTGAGTGGCTCTGCATCCCGAACAGCCCTTGGAAAGGAGATAAAGAAATAATTTAAAAAAAGAAAATCTGCATGGAGATTGGTTTACGTTTGTTTGTGAGGTTTGTATGCTGTTCCTGTGAAGAAAGATTACAGCCAGCTTCTGTTTTGCTGGCTTTTAAGCCATACTGAATAATTCTGGGGGGATTTTAAAATGAGACTGGAAGTGCCTGACACTGTTCTAAGCAGGGCTGTCAGGATGGACACTTCTCAAATTGAACAGGCTTCTACATTTCATGTAATGATATGTATCTAGAAAATATAAATGGCTATGAATTTTTACTATCTACATATGAGAATACTGACCCATAATTATGTGAATCTCTGCTGTGATGGCCAATGGAAATGATACTGAATGGACAGGTCACCTTCCCATACCCAGCCACAGGCTGACACATTAGCTCCTGGGATGCCTCCGACACGACCACGTGTCATCAGTGCTTCTTTAATAACCATGCTAACAAAGCAAAATGATTAAGCCACAAAATTATTAAAAATATAAATAAGCATCTGCCATCTCTATTGGAGCTGGACCCGACCCATGGTTTTACCCACTGTGACAGGGGATCCCAGGAGGAACGCTCCTGACTGCGTTTCACATAGGATGCAGGGACACAGTGATGCTCAAAAGCAGCTGCAGGTTGGGTCCAGCCTGACACCTGGCCTCTGTTTCTCACAGAGGATCAATTCAGTGGAAGCAGCAAAAACCCTTTGTCTGCCAGGTGTGAGGTTGCAGGCCCTAGCCCTGACCCAGTCTTCCTACTGCAGATTTCAACGCGTGTCACTCCTTCTTAGGACTGTTCCAACGTCTCTTTTGTTGTTCCATTCAATTTCAGTTTATGAACACGCTCCGTCCTGCTGCTGTTTCAAACACACACACGTGGCTATGCCGCTGTCTCTTGACATCACAAACTCTGCACACCACCTCAGTGGCCCGTCGAGTGCAGGTCTTCCCCACTGCCAACATCCCATCGCCCTGCCAGGAAAGCCAGGTACCAACGCGTGGAGGCTGCAGAACCACTGGCCGTTGTTCCCAGCGCCGTCAGCTCCGTAAGGCATTTCGTGCCGTGCCACTGCTCTGCAGCACCATGTACCACACACACACCAACACACTGCACCCAACCTCTCCCACCAAACTTCACAAAGGTTTCTCTTGAAACAGTCACCGAGGACATTCGCGTTGCTAACGGCGCGGGTTTTGATATTTATAAGCTCCGATGCACATCTTTTGAGCAGTCACGGGTTTGAAGGGGGCACGTGGAGCCCTGCTGGAGAACAACACAGCACGGCTCCGTCGGTCGGCGGGCCTCCTGCGGGCGCGAGGCCTCCGACAGGGCTGTGGTTTCCAGCGGGGCCGGGGCCTCCTGTGGGTGAGAGGTTTCCAGCAGCCCCGAGGGCTGCGTGTCGGCAGGAGCCGCGGGGCCGGGCCGTCAGGCCCCCAGCGTCATGTTGCGCAGCAGCCACTGCTGGGACCGGCCGCCCGCACACTCCTTCATGCTAGGGACCAGCTTGTCCTCCTCCGACGGCCCGTCCAGGCACTGGTTGCTGTTGACATGCCTCAGGGTGAGCTTCTGCAAAAGAGAAGTGGAAGAGCTGAAGCAACAGGACAATCACGGCTGGAAATGCTCTGTGGTTGGTTTTAGCCCTACCCGAGGGCCGGCTCTGTGCCACCTCAACAGCGCTGCCTGCAGACCGAGGGGTCCTGCTGCTGAGCCAGGCACAGCAGATGGAACACAAACACAGCAGTGAGCACGTGTGAATATCACCACAAAGCAGCAGTGCTCTGCTTTAAGAAGGACCACCAAGATGACCAGAGGGCTGGAGCACCTCTCCTACAAAGAAAGGTTGAGGGAAGTGGGCTTGTTTAGCTTAGAGAAGAGAAGGCTGCAGGGAGACCTCATGGTGGCCTTCCAGTACTTGAAGGGAGCATATAAACAGGAGGGGGAACGGCTGTTTGTGAGGGTGGACAGTGATAGGACAAGGGGAACGGTGTTAAACTAGGACAGGGGAGGTTTAGGTTGAACATGAGGAGGAAGTTTTTCCCCCAGAGGATTGTGATGCACTGGCACAGGTTGCCCAAGGAGGCTGTGGATGCCCCATCCCTGCAGGCATTCAAGGCCAGGCTGGATGTGGCTCTGGGCAGCCTGGGCTGCTGGTTGGCGACCTGCACACAGCAGGGGTTGGAACTGGGTGAGCACTGTGCTCCTTTGCAACCCAGGCCATTCTGTGGTTCTATAACAATTTTATGATTAAGGAATTCAGACTGCAACAACCCAAACAGATATGTATTTCAGGTCACTTGATGTGAGTTCAGAAATAATTGCTAGTGGAAAACCTATGTTTCAGAAGCAAACTTCAATTTGTTATGTAATACATGAACAACATCATCGTACAGGTGATAATCTTTCTCTTTTCAATATATTTTTTCTTCTCTGTGTCCCTTTCATTATTTGACTATACTGCACTGTTACTGGGGAATGGGAGAGTCAGAAGGGGACAGAAGGAAGCTGAACACCTTTACCTGAAATCATCTGCTCAAAAGCACTGGCAGCACACATACATAAAGAGACTGAGGGAAGGTGAATGTATCACTGCGGACTGAGCTCTGTACAGCAGCTCCATGCAGGTTATAACCCTGCCCTAGCCAGAACAGCCAAGGGAACAGATTTCATTAACAACTGCAACACATTCTGCTTGGTTTTATATGCAGACAGATACCTGGGCTACTGCACCATATAATTTTACACTGCAGTCCATCCTGGATTGACACGTCACATACTAACACTTCATTTCTATTACAAATGTTATTTCACTGGCTCATTCTTAGAGCTTGGCTCCTTGGTTTAAAACAAACTATTACGCACTTCTCAATGAAAATCCTACAGATATTGAAAGAAATCACTGGGGGGCCATCTGACATGCATTCAGTGATGAATATAAGGAATTCTTCTCTAATTACTGGAGGAAAGAGTTAGCAGTGCGAACAGAAGCAGCTTGTTTACTAAACAG
Organism: Lagopus leucura; assembly: GCF_019238085.1. Taxonomy (NCBI): domain Eukaryota; kingdom Metazoa; phylum Chordata; class Aves; order Galliformes; family Phasianidae; genus Lagopus; species Lagopus leucura. The sequence continues at coordinate 984,352 of NW_024962273.1, forward strand.
CACAGCTCCAAGCACCACTGATTCTTCACTCACATTGTTTCTTGAGCAATTAACCAGCTATCATCTTCTGCTATAACCAGAAATGCAAAGAAGTCTAAAAAAGCTGCCGTCGCCTTCATCAGCTGTTCCCTTCTTTTCAATGTATAATTTAGTGCTAGACTGACATATTATTGGGATTTTCAACCGTCTCATAGATTTTTTTTCTGTGTTCTGTCATTATTTATGCTATTACAAAAAAAGGCCTCATTTGCTTGGGAAACAATTAATTACTAGGCAATACAATACTCACACAAGGCAGCCTAAAATTTCTATTTCACTCAAAGCTGAGAACACATGGATGGGTGCAGAGCAAGCTGCACACACATTCAGATGCACAAGAACTATGTTGTTTCACACTTAGCAATGTATGCAAAATGATAGCTCTGAGGGGAAATCCCTCAGCTCATCAGAGCTCTGGGGGTCTGCACTAATGAGAGCAGTGCTCACCTCGACTTCAGGGTGGTGCACCTGGACATGGAGGGAACAGTTTGCTGCATGAAAATATAAGACATGAGAGCAACCCCTGCTTGTGCCACTGAACATATGTGGTCCCACTGTCTTCCACTACACATACACATCAGTGAAACTATCTGGGCAAGAAAGGCAGTGGTCAGCACAATATTTTTGATTCCTTCAGTGGTTAATGCTTCATAATTGTCTGCTGTAATTAACAACTAACAATAAACAGGCATACTATTATATATACCAAGAGATAGGAAAGGAATTCTCTTGAGGTAAACAAGCAGAGAAAAAAAAAGCATTTTCCTGCAAGGAACTTAAATCCATAGCTGTTACATTCACTTTCGATGCTGTGTCTGGATGAACTTGCATGAGATGCTTTATATTCAGATACTAACCTCCAACAGCTTGTTAAAGGAAATAATCAGTGGGGCTGTAAAAAATGTTTCTAAAGACTTCCAGCCTGGTGTAGTTCCTTAGCATCCAAGTTTGCAAGGGGCTACCATTGCAAGCCTCCACGGTGGGACCATGGGTGCCATCCTCTATCCTGCTGAGTGTCAGGCATGACTGGGTGATTATGTGTAGAAATGTGTGGGTCTGCATGACAAAAAAATGGTGAAAATAAACAAAACCAGCAAACAGGAGGAGAAGCAAAGGAGAAAGCCACAGCCTTTGACTAGACACCCACAGCAGCAAGGCAGGTCAATCTAACAGCAGTGCTGATAGAGGGGAGGGGGGGGACTGACTGTGATACCCTGGAGTCAGATGGCACTGTGACCACTCACAGGGCCAGCTCACATGCACAGAGCACACATACAGGCATGCCCATGGACTGAGGTCCGGTCCTCACTGTGGCCTTCCAATGATTGAAGGGAGCCTATAAACAGGAGGGGGTGCGACTGTTTACAAGGGTGGATAGTGATAGGACAAGGGGGAATGGTTTTAAACTGAGACGGGAGGTTTAGGTTGGATATGAGGAGGAAGTTTTTCACACACAGGGTGGTGAGGCACTGGCACAGGTTGCCCAAGGAGGCTGTGGATGCCCCATCCCTGCAGGCATTCAAGGCCAGGCTGGATGTGGCTCTGGGCAGCCTGGGCTGCTGGTTGGTGACCTGCACACAGCAGGGGTTGGAACTGGATGAGCACTGTGGGCCTTTTCAACCCAGGCCATTCTAGGATTCTATGATACTGTGAAATCAGCTCCAAAGATGCCAAGCTGTAAATATTTCTGAGTTCCCAGTGTGTCTTGATGAACGCCTGTATTGCAGGTACAGCACTGGCAGCCTGACACCAGTGAGTTGCTACCTGAACAGATGAAGCTCTGGGGAGACCTGCAAGGAGAGCACTGTGCTGCTGGGGGAGGAGGAGATGCACTATTCTAGGGTTTGGCACAGGGGCTGCAGCTGTTTCCAAACTTACCTCAAAGCTATACTCCCATTTACCAACATACTGACAGGAGGAAAAAGAAAAGAAGGAAATGAGAGTCAGTGACTCAAGGCACATTTTTTGTGAAGACCTTCATCTTCCAGGGAGTGTAAATTCCACTGCATTGTGCAGATGTCATATTTAGTGACAAACTTAAGAGTAATTATGCACGATCAAATCCTGACATCGTTATTCATGCATGAAGAAATGAAGCCTTTTTCTCTCAAACACGACTAGTATTTTTTCTTCCTTGAGACCATTTGCATTTACCGTACATCCTAAGATCTCACCATCCTACACAGCCTAAAACTTGCTTGGGTGTTGTGGGGAGACACAATGGGATCCACCAGCTCATCCCTTCCCAAGGCAAGCATTGTAAAACCATTACACAATGCGTGCTGATGGGAAGCCATCAAAAGCTGAGAAAGTCCACCTTGGCACATGCCATTGACAGAGCTGATTTATACAGCTCCCTTGCAGTGAAATAGGCAGCTTGAAAATGGGCCAGGAATCCTAATGGGCTGTTAAGGAGTAGGAAATGAAAGCATTACCAATCAATAACAGAAGGCAATGGATTAGAAGGAAAAAAAAAATCGAACAAAATGAATTTCCTGCCAAGATGTAAATGCATTCACACACAAAAAAACCCCTTGGTTTAAAAATGCTGCAAACTGCTGTGGCTTGAACTGCCCAGAGGCAGTCTGCATTGGAAACAGAAAGAGCTGCCTGGGCTGCTTGAGCTGTCTCATAGGGCTCCCACACCAGGTTTCTTCACCATGAGATCCCATAAAGCCCCATTCCATCCACCAATTCCTGGTGCACACTACTTTCTGATGGATTAAGCTCATGGAAAACCAGCAGGCAGGAAGCAGTGGCAGAATGCAGGTCCAGCAGTGCTGCCCAACACGGCAGCCCAGAGCTGCAGGCAGCACGTGCTGTGCTCCAGCCATTGGAAACAGCAGAACCATGGAAAATCAACCTGAAAATTAAAAAAAAGCCCATCCACATCTTGATTGAAAGCAAGTTTGTTTCAACATGGACTTTCATTTCTTTGCAGACATTAAACAAGACGTGTTTTATTTGCAGGAGGAACCTGCAGGAGGAGGTGCACAGCCGTGCTGTGAGCCATAGAGATAGCATGGCACCGAGAGCAAGGCAAGTGCTCCACTCCTCTAACAGCAGCATCTTTGCTTCAGAAAGTAACTACATCTCTAGTTCACATTAACATGTATTAGTGATTTATGTTTCAAAAGCATTTTGCACAAATGTGGACACTTTCTGGCTTGGGAAAATGAGAGGAGGGGCATTTTAAATACCCTGCTTCAAGCTGATTCCATCCGATACCTTCACAAATACGTACGGAATGGCTGAGATTTACTTCCCTATCCCATTTCCTTGTTCATTTTTGAAAAGAATATGAATGCCAGGCACATCTATGGGAATTTTAATGCCAGGAACACCTGAGATTTATCCACAGATGAACCTGAATAATGAACACCAACGCTGTTTCATAAGAAAAGTTCACAAGCTGAGTCTGAATGTTTGCAGAGTAGAAGTGTTTTCTCATACAAATAACTCCTGCAAATAAAAAGGTGTGTGATGCAATGGACTGTTCTGTGCACAGAGCAGTCAGCAAAGCAGCAGTCTCCGAGATCCCTTATGTAAGGTCTGAGCACAAAAGGCAGAGTATTTCTTTTTTATGAGCTCCATCTAATGGCTGACGGCGTTTTTACACAGCTACAATCTTCTGCTGGGGATCTATTATGCTGAACGTAAGAAGATAGCTTGTCTCTAATGCTAAAAGTAAAGGGAAACGTAATGGGTTGGAAGAAATGCAACCTATTCAGACAGAATGCTGAAAGCAGCAGCTGCTCTGTGATGCTGGAGAGGGTTACAAATGACTGTGCTGTTATAAGGCAGTACCTTCCAAGCTCTGCAGCACTTTCCCAGCTTTGCTGCCATGGAAATAGGCCAAAGCTAAGGTGGCATTTTTAAGCCTAGAACAGCGTAACCGTGCAACTGCAACCATCAGGCACTCAGTGTCAGAACTCCACGTGGGATTCATTTGCTGCAGCTTGTGCTTGAAATATCCAAAGAAAAGCAACCAGCGTTCTGATTTTTTATCAGGAAAGACTGCTCTCTGTGCTGGCAGCAGGGAAAAAGCGTTTGGTGAGAAGCCTTGTCTTGAGCTCTGTGCACCTACTGACCAGTGCTACAATCTGCTTATGGAATAAAATGTGGGGAGATGAAAGGTCTTAAATCCCCAACATTAACTGCTGGCATGAGCACTTAACACCACCCAAACACATGCTGTGTAAGAAGAAAATCATCTTCGCTACAGAATACAATGGTTTCAATTCAGATGGGAGACTCAAAAATGAAATCAAAACCTGGCAAACACACTGGGGCTAACTGCTGTTTGCCTTCTTGGCAGCTCAGCGCTGTGGAATGGCAGGGTTGCATGGTTTTTATCAGAGGCTAGTAGAAAAAAAAGCCAATACCTTTGTGTGGACTTCACTGTGCAAAACTGACATCCATGTTTCAAAGCAAAAGCTCAGAACTAACGCTTTCAACCTGCTGTTCCCTGCTGCATTTAAAGAGAGGTACTAATTCAGCCCTAAAATACTGAGATTCTCACGTGCATTCTGTATTAATGCTGCAACTTATCTCTAAGTCACCGCATCTCTACAAACTGCTCTACTTTTAAAACCCAGGGAAAGCCACATCCCATGCCAGCAGCTAAATAAGCAGGTGACTGGCACATGGAAAATAACTAAACAGTTCAAACCCAGTCTAAAAGCTTCGAGAACCAGCAGAAACAAAGCAGTAAAACTCTAACTTAGACAAATACGTATTGTTTTCCATTTCATTTATATAAATCAAGCAGAATGCTTCTTCAATTTTCTAAAGATATCCAAGACAGCCACGTGCTGGGCTCAGTGAGCTGGCTGACTTGCTGTATACAGGGATGGTCAGCAACACGCTGCCCCAAGAGCACACAGGGGAACCCAGTACCTCAGCATCGTACTCCCAGAGCTGGTTTCCTCGCATGTGGTGGCACTTGAGCATGGTCACAGGGCCGTTGAGCCGCGACACGTCCAGGCACAGATCATCCGTGCGGATCTCCTTGTCTGCCGTGTAGGAAAACACCTGCCAAGAGAAAAGTGCCTGCAGTGACAAGGCATTGGCAAAACGCAGCAACAGACAACATTTCTGGTCTTGAAGTGAGACAGAGGAGGTTTAGGTTGGATATTAGGAGGAAGTTTTTCACACACAGAGTGGTGAGGCACTGGCACAGGTTGCCCAAGGAGGCTGTGGATGCCCCATCCCTGCAGGCATTCAAGGCCAGGCTGGATGTGGCTCTGGGCAGCCTGGGCTGCTGGTTGGCGACCTGCACACAGCAGGGGTTGGAAGGAACACAACTTTCTTCTCCCAACAACCACGTGGTATCATGGATTTCATAAGCATTTCATGCAAGGTTCTCCAATTGTGGAAGTCCATAGTACATAAGAAAAGGAACACCACGTTTAGGAAAACATATTTTATGTGCCAAAAGCCATCAGCCACTCAGCCTTACCTCTTGGGAACAACGCAGCGGAGACACAGAACAAAGACTGCAGCATAACGCAAGTGTGAGCGCCGAGCTCAGAGGCAGTCCCACAGACCTTTGGATTGCATGAGTGACACTGCGACCCCCCCATCTGGAGAACCTGAGCCTCTTTTACACCATGTTGGGAAGAAGTGTTGATCTGTCTAGGGGTCAGAAGGCCCTACAGCGGGATCTGGACAGGGTGAGACTGCGCTGAGGCCAGCCGGATGAAGTGCAACAAGACCAAGTGCTGTGTGATGCGCTTCAGCTCCAGCAACCCCATGCACTGCTACGTGGTGTTCAAGAAATGTGGCTCTGAGGGACATGGTGGGATGGGTTGGGGTTGGACTTGGGGATCCTAGAGATCTTTTTCAACCTCAATGATTCCATAATTCCTTAAATGAATTGCTCCCCTGAGTGTCTACCTTAACTGCTGGCACCAAGGATTATCCATGTTAAAGGCTGATGTGTACAAGAATTACACAACTTGCAGATCTCTTAATAAAATTAGGAAATAAATGAAGACGCAGCAGCCATCTGCCAACAAAATTCTATCAAACTAGGTATAAGCTTCAGAGGGATTCTTTAACAGAATGCTTCAAATTCAGCAATGAATTCTGAATTCAGCAATGCATTCACCCCTTGGAGACAGAAAGGAGGCGGAGGAAAATGTGGACACCATAAGAGGACGAAATGGAGGATGATGGCAGGACTGCCACTAGTTGTGTTAAACTGTAAGGCCCTGACTCACTCAAAGCATCTCAAAGCATTCCCAACCCACTGTTCAAAGCCTTGATGGTGCTGCTGGCCCCAGCACAAGGCAACGTTAGGTTAAGTAAAGGCAATACTCTGTAAAAACTTGCAAAATCTATAAATTGCATACAGCTGTCATGGGAACAGAGGCAAGTATTGGGAAGTTGAGGTTCAGATAAGTCATTTAGAGCAACCATGCAGAATGAAATAGCGTGCAAAGACAGCAGAGGAGCTGCCAGGTCCCAATCTGAGCAGTAAGACAGATATGGGAAAGTGCAGGCTGCAAGGATCAGTGGGCTCTGCATTTCTCTCACTCCTTATTCACCGCTCAGCAGCCACTCGTTTGGATGAAAATCCAGGCTCCACAGGCATGGTGAAGTACCAGCCACCACCTGTTTGCATTTATTCATCTTGTGATAAATCTCTGCAATCAAACTGAGGCTTTCCAAGTGCTGCTTTCACTTAAGAACACATCAGACACAGTTAACACTCAGATGGGCTTTTCTCAAGAGGAAAGGCACTTTTAAATACTGAGCCAGGGGTGCTCTGCTGAGGTCACACTCTGAAGCACACTGTCTTGTTGGAAAGGGGTGAGACGAGCCCACATCAAAAATCTGTTAATGTTCATATGCTGTAAGTATACATATCCCCACTTTTCTGTGCACAAAAGCACATTCTATGGCCTTTAAAAACACTGTGTAACCTCTATTTTGCAACCATTAGCCTTGCCAGTGCTTGCTGATGTGCAGAAAGCTAAGTATATGTAGGGCCCATCTCATTCTCTTACTTTTCAGAAGGATTTAGAAAGGAAAATTTATAGCTGAGGGCTAACCAAGGAAGACAGATGGGTGTCACCTCGAGAGGTTTCCCCAGAGGAGCTGCAAGTGCAGCAGATGCTCTGGACATAACCAGACCAAGAAAAAAGGCCCAATTTTCTGTTAATGCAAGGCTCAGCGACATTCGTAGCACCAAATATTGCTCACTGCAAGTAGCAGAATTTGGCTGCAGGAATCACTCATACACTCCCATGTACACACTGTACAGATAGTTTATCTCCTGCCATGCTCATTACTGAGAGATTTATCCATTACTATTTATCCTGAAGCAACTTCTACTTAAAATTTTAACTTATTTGTGTTGGTTTTCTTAGAGTAAACAAGTTTGCATCAGACATCTTCTAGGCTCAGGGACACAGCAGCTGTTTTCTGCTGTGCTTTACAGAAAGCAAATACTCAGATTTTGTAATGTATTTTCATTTGCATCTTTCCTTTTCCTCTCTTCTTTGATAACTGCAATACTCCATTATATCTTCTGAAAGAATAAGTGATGTCAGAGTTAACAATTACAGAAGATGGATTTGAAAAACACGCAGTCTTCAGGAAGAAAAATGAATGTTAATTAAGACAATGTAAAATTATCAAGCTACCATTTTACTAACGTCCATATTAATTACATACATAATCCTATTAATGTCACTGTATAAAAACAGAGGGTGAGGAACAACAGGTTGCATCTCAGAGCTAATTAAATAGCATATGCCATGCGATGTGATGCAGTGCACGACAGCAGCACTCCTCCTGCCCTCCTCCTGCCCATGGCAGGGACATGCCTACAGCATGGCCCTCCAGCCCCATGTGCCCCCAGCAGCTCCTTGGACTCATCCCCACAGTCAGGAGAACTTTTGGTCGTGATGCACAACAGACCACAGCTACAACTGTGCCTCTGTTACCTCCCCAGTTACTAACAAAATTTGTGTCCAGAATAAGCGACAGACATTGGAGTAAAATTTCCTTTTTGTTTTTTGAGATATATTGGCTTGGGAAGGCTGAGGAAGCACAGTGTTGTTGGGTATCTTTAGATGCATCAAACAGCCGAGGTGCAAACAGAACCTTGGCTGTATAAAGTCTTACCAAAACGATAACCCTTCCATCTCCTAAGTCAAATCAACAATGAGAGAGAAGTCTGGGATTACTGTGATGACCTCTGAAAGGAAAGTGGAAGATTTTGCCCTGAGGTCCTTCATCTTCTCTTATTTGTTTGTAGCAGATGTGACACTGGAGAAAGTCACTCGTGAAAAAATAGCTTTATCACAGAATCAGAATCACAGAATGGTTGGGTTGGAAGGGACCTCAAGGATCACGAAGCTCCAACCCCCTGCTACACGCAGTGCCACCAACCTCCACATTTAACACCAGACCAGGCTGCCCAGGGCCCCATCCAACCTGGCCTTGAACACCTCCAGGGACAGGGCAGAGTGTGCATACCTTAAAGCTCAAAATCTCCGTTTAGAACCTTTATTACTACATTTACCGATTGCTGCAGGTTTTTTTTGCAGCGATCCAACACGTCTGCTGCAGTGAGCCAATTCTCACCAGGTTTTCCAGATCACCATTTGGCCTGTGAGACATCTACCTCCTTACTGTCATTCCTACCTGGTTCCCTCCCATGCCATGGCAGTTGAAGATGCCCACTTTCTCGTTTTCCTTGCGGCCCATGTTGTCCAAACACTGGTTGGTGTCAACGTTCCTGATCTGAAGAAAGAAAAAGATGAAACGTGCCTTAGAACAGTATGCCTGTAATGTCATGTTTGTGCAGAGAAAAATTACACCATGTATTTTCTCCTGCAGCCTACAGCTATCTATGCATTCAGCTACAGCAATGTGTTTTAACTTGCAATTTGCAAATGTCACACTCCCTAGAGCATTCCCATCACCACAGAAACACCAATACTTTTCAGCAGATGTTCCCTCAGAACCCACTCTATGCAGAGCAGACAAATGCATTGACCACTTCTGCTGACTCAAACCATCCCTCTGCCATCTTTGCACAACACAGCTGTGCTACCCAGCATTACAGACACGCTGTCAGCAGTACAATGCACTACAAGACCACTTCCAGTGGTGCTCAGCTCATGCATCTGTCAGAAAAGACCACCAGACCCAGAAGCAATGTGGAGCACCTGAGTGACAGCAAGGTGTTGCTCCTCCAAATGCTTCTGGGCTGCATTGAACCCACAGAACAGCAGAGCACAGCACAGGGATGAGCAGCAAGCTGGGGTGAGCTCTGGGAATATTTCCAGCCCTGACCACAGGGAAATGGGAACGTGGCCTAAGCACCATTTTTATTCAGAGAAAAATGCTTGTTTCACGTCCTTCTGTGATTTTCCCCAACTCATTATCATGAAAAGCTCCATTCAAGCCTTTTTGTCTCACATCACCTTTTTGCAGAATAGAGTTGCAAGTGTTTCTAAGAGAAAGGCAGTCCCTGGGTTCCTTCAATCAGAGGACTAAAATGAAAAGTGACTCCAAAGCTCATCTGCGATGTTTATGTCTCAGCTTTACAAAACAATCCTTGCCTTGCCTTTGCTTTGTATTCAAATGATCAAAATGCAAAAAGGAATATTCAGCATTCACCACACTGCCAACAGCTTATGCACTTTCTGACGCCTGTTTCTGTTTACCCAGGAAATAATCCAATGCAGCATCCACCTATCAGTTCTATTCTAACTGAAGGAAAAAATCAGCTGCAAATAAAATCCCAGTGACTGCCAGGACCTGCCTGTGAAGGCCCAGCTCTGGTGCTCTCCCACCTGCCCGCTGCTGCTGCTGGTGGAACTCAGGCTTCAGGCACAGTCAGCAGCCGTGACACTCAGGCACAGGTTCTAATTCATAGGTACCAAATTCCTGTTTCCCTAGAAATTGAGGCACTGTTGTTAAAAATGAGGTGTTTTAATAACTATTGTATGACTTCCTCGTACTTTTATTTTCTGGTCTGACAATATCGCACAAAACACCCTCATTTGACACTTGTTAGATGAGTTCTTTGCTTGCTGTAAAACCATGTTACACTTTATTCAGTCGTAGTTAAACCTGAAGCCCTACAGTGGCTTTTATTTTCCACTCCAATGGCAAGTTTCAATAGCAAATTGCTTTCCCAGCTGCAATAAAGCCATTTGCGCCTTTGATTGCTATTCCAACAGTACCTTTAAATCAAAGCATTCAAGAGCTTTCCAAAGTCAGCTGAGATACAACTCAATAGAAGCCTTTTAACAGCAAATTATCTGAGTTTTAAAGAGCCTTCCACACTCAGTGGTACTTGAACCACAGGGTTATGAGGGATGGTGGTGACACAGTGCTGGGCAGCAGGCTGACTACACTGTGGAGCACAGTTCATTAGAAACAGGGGCAGAGGGAGAAACGAAAACAACCCTACTGTGCTCCACATGATAAACAATGCTGCAGAGTTTTTTTTTCAAATGCTGTGTATTATTGAATCATTTTCACACATCAGTCACAAACCCCCCCTTTTTTTTCGACGCGGGGCTCCGTTTCAAAGACAAATCCCTAATGGTGAATGCTTTCTCAACAGCAACAGCCACGTTAAAAAGGCTTAGTGCAAATATCACCCGCTCAAAGCAAGAGGGAAAGACGTGAGGATGGAGTGAGGCAAGGAAGTGCAGCGTACCTCTCCCAGTGAGTAGTAGCGCCGCGGGATCTGCGAGTCGGGGTAGATGTTCTCCAGGTACCACGAGAAGGGTTTGCACTTCAGGGCTTCCCTCAGCGCTTTCCTGGCCGACACATCGCCGTAATCCACCTTCACAACACCTGAAATCGTTTCATTAAGAGAAACAGAGGGTCAAAGAGCAGTTGTCACAAAGGAAGACATCACCAACTGGCCAATTCCCTCCCACCCGAGCCCAGCTGCTGACACTGCTACACCACAGCTATCTACCAACACTAAGTGACTCCTTCAGCAAAATGGAACCCTTGATATAAGTGCCTTTTCTTCTTTTCTGATGATTTACCAGTTCAGATAGGTGGGGCCACTGAATTCCTCCATTACTTCATACCTTCAAACGTTCATTTAAAAATTGAGTACCAAAGTCCAATTGCACAGAATCCAAGGATTTCTGACTGAATAACGATGAATCCCAGTTCCCTCTTTGAAAAAGGTGATGTAGCAGTAAGTTACCGTGATACTGGCAGAAAGGAAACCACCTCCATCGCACAGCACTGAATGGGAAATGGGCCATAAATAGAAAATACGGATCACAACGGGAAAAAATGCAGATGAAAATTCAATGAGAGAGGAAATCAGCCAGAAATCCCTCCGGGACAGAAGAAGAGATGATGCTCTGAAGCCAAGAGCTTGGCATGTCACACATTTGTGTGCTGACCTATCTAGCTGTGGAGCCCCTGCTCAGTGCAGGGCAGCTGACTACATGACCTTCACAGCTCCCTTCCAACTTTTGAACTTATTACATAGGTGAACCCCCAAGGACGCCCCATCCTAACACACAAGGTGATATCCATTCCTAATGAAATCCAGCACTGGGAAACTACTCATTCCTACTGCCAAAAATTGAACCCTTATCCATGCTCCCAAATACCTACCAGCTGTCTTTGACAAATTGGTTCTATGTACCATCATGCAATTGTAGGATGCAACGTAACTCTAAATAATTAACTAAAATATGGGATACCCAACCAATTAGTGCCACTGGTTAAATCAGCACTGGTTGATCAGCATTGTGCCACCAAAACCTGTGAAGAAATGGAATGTGTTTGCCTGGTGCCAAGAAACTCAGAGGCATTTAGGCAGGTTTAGGCACACAGGCACTGGGCCCTATGTTTAATGATGCTCAGCAGCAAGGCTTGGAGGCCTGGCTGCTCTTGGGGTGCCCACCACAGCCTTACCCTCAGACCCAGGGATCCCACAGAAGGAGCAAAGCCCCAAGCCCTGCAGCAGGAACACCAACAGGATCAGCAGAACACCTTGCAAATCAAGTCTCTTTCCTTCCTCTGTGTATTCCCACATATTGAGACTGGGTCAGCACACCTTGGATATTTTCCCCCATACAGACACAGAGGTGCATTTTCAGTCTGACTGTTTTTGAGGTGACTGGAGCCACAGAAACATTAAGGCTGGAGGAGACCTTTCAGATCCCCAACCTCACCCACCCCCCCATGCCCACATCCCTCAGTGTCACATCCCCACAGCTCTGGGACACCCCAGGGATGGTGACCCCCCACTCCCTGTGCAGCTGCCACTCACTGCCTGACTGCTCTTTGGAGAAGGAATTGCTCCTGGTACCTACCTGACCCTCCCCCAGCACAACCTAAGGCCATTCACTCTCATCCTATCACTAAATAATCAATGGGACTCAGAAGAAACAAAGAAACAAAATAACAGTTAGTGACTAATAAGCCTTCTTGCATTCCACTAAGAAAATGGAAGTGAAATGTCCTTGAATGCAAAAAAACAAGATGAAACATCACAGGAAGGCAAAGAAAGGGCTGTGTGCAAAGGCAAATGTCCCAGGGAAAAAGGCAGATGATAATAACAGAGCAGCAGATGCGCTGCCAGTGGAACAAATTGAATAGCTGCAGAATTGCATTACACCTGCATTTTTTCTAATGGGCACGTCCTGGAAATTGGTATACAAGGACACGGCTTCAGAATTGGCTAAATGTACCATTTCTGTGTAAGAAGATATTTATTCACGATGATAAAGATGAAAACTATTCACTGGAGTGTAAGATGAAGTTGCAGAGCTGGGAATGACTGCCTTTATGCAAAGATAACCCTGAGAAAACGTACTCCAAATTTGGTTTCTGCCATCATTTGCTCCTTGAGAAGTCAAAGAGGAAGGTGTCCCATGGTACACTGGTGCATTCCCAACCTGAGCAATTGTATGATTCTATGATTCAGAGGGAGAAAAGTGGGAGCAGAGCAGCACGTGGGCAGCATGGCTGACTGCTCCCAACCTGATCTAAATGTCCCCAGTGTCCCCAGACGATCAAAAAAGTCCATAAGGAGGTTTGAGGGCCACCAGGAGGGACGTCACCAATGGTCATCCAATGTTGAAGGTCACTCAATAGGTCAAGAAACCATTTATAAGGCCAGGAAATAATGGGAGCGTCCCAATATGAAGCCAAAAGAGGACCATGGTTGAGGCCAGCAGGAGGGACAAGGGACAGTGTTGAGGGACACCCAACAGCCTCTGCTTCCCAGGCTTCTGAGAGCCCCATTCCAAAGGTAACACATGATCATGCACAATTCCAAAGCCCAGGGAGCTCCACTTTACATCTCCATCAAAAGTAGATGCATTAACTGCTTAATGAGCGCGCTTCCTAATTAGCTAAAACATCAACAAAGTTGGCAGTGGGACTCCTTGGAATCCTATTTACGCCGCCACAAAAGGATGTGTAACAATAAAGCACATCTGAAGGGGTCTCACATCACTGCAGAACTGATGCAAGAGAAATGTATGCAGCATAACAGAAAATACATTTTGGAATGAAGATTCTAAGCTCTGCATGGGAAAACGTCACCATTTGGGGAAAACACATTTCAGGTGTCCACCACAAAAGATATTATTCATCAAGAGAATGAGTCAATATTGCCAAGACCTCCACAAGCACAGCCTCTTCTGTTGAAAAAGACTTTAAATTACATTTTGCCCCATAAACACACTTGCAATGTTATTTATGTGTGGATATTGTAGAGAGAAAAGCAGAGGCCTACTGAGGTTGAATCCTATATCACCAGGTTGGTCCTGACAGTAAAACAAGCAGAGGATCAGTTCTACCACAACAGTCATCTTCTATGAGTTTCATTCTGAACATCCACACGAGCCCATGAAGTAAGATGCTTTCCCAATGGAGAGCAATAACATTAGGGATGAACAAACAAGCCAGCCTCCCTCCTCCACACATTCCCACCATGTTTTATATGCCTTGGCACTTCAATATTGGGCACAATCCACACCACTGACGAGCGCATTGTTTTCTCATTCTGCTTTTATCACATGAAAGGTAATAAAGCAAAGGCTCCTTCTGCTCTTCCCCACCAGCTGAAAAGCTTGCTGAAGAGTGAAAATGTTTACCGAGAGCTCTTACTTGCAAGATTGATACAGTCATTATCAACCTAATTATATAATTACACTCGACAGGAGGATTGCACATCATCTGCTGAGTAAACACAAGCACTTATCTTGCAACCCGAAATTAAAACTTTAAGTGCTATATTTAAATCCTCAAAAATGTTTTAAACAAGGTGCCTGAAAAACAGTGGAACTCTGCATTTTAGCCTTGCTTGAGCAGCCTGGCTGGTGCAGGAGAACTGACCCCGAGCTGATGAGTGAGGCCACAGACATGTGGCTTAGTGATGCAGTGGGCATACAGAGAACCAAATGAGGATGGGCATGAGCTTTTCAGCTGACTCTGCAAAAGCAGGCTGTTCTGAGCTGTAATTATTTCCGTGCAGTGATTAGCTACAGTATTTTAATATGCACAGATTGACAAAGCTGCCTGTATTTGGAAATGCACAGACCGAGTGGAATGAGATATGCTGGAAGAGCCAGAGAAATAAGTGAATTATGCTGCTGGAAATGCCACACCAGGTAAGTGGAGCAAGCTGAGAAGGGAAGGGTGTGCAAATCCACCCAGACAGACACATAAATATTTAGGTGTCTCAGAATAATAAACTAAGATGCATATTTTGCAAATGATAAAGATGTTGGCATTAGCAAAGCACTACCTGGAGCATAATGCTGTGCTACTGGTGTACATCAATTACACTGAAAACAATGCCCAGCAGTGAAAATAACAGAAAAATGACTGCTAAATAGACTAACAGTGAGGAGCTACTATTAAGCAATTAGTTTTTTCATTAGTGGAGCCAAGGAAAGATAAGACACAGAGCATGAGTGAACTGTTGCAAAGGAAAGCACAGCAGTGGGACAGAGTGGGACATACTTTGCCCCAAGGGGATGAGGTCGACCATCCCAATTTTGGGTACTCTGCATTGCAAAGGAGCTTGGAAAGAGGTTTTCTTTGCATTTGGAACACTGCAAGGACCTACTGACTTACCACAAGTGAAACATGCCTAAGAGCACCACTAACATCAATGTGGGCCATACACACAGAGCAGCTCTGCTGTTTTCAGAATGACTTAATGTATTTTTTTCTTCTCTAAGAAAGGGATTTCCTTTAATCCCATTTGAAGCGTGCCCAGTGTTTCTGACATTCTCTAGACTCTCCTGAGTTACTGGGCAGGGTAAAATTCAAAGCTCCTTGTCAAACACTGCATTGCATTGGTTTGAAGTTGAGGGAGGGCAGATGGAGGTTAGATGTCAGGGGGAAGTTCTTTGCTATGAGAGCAATGAGGTGCTGGAACAGCTGCCCAGAGAGGCTGTGATGCCCCATCCATCCCTGGAGGTGTTCAAGGCCAGGTTGGATGGGGCCCTGGGCAGCCTGGGCTGGCATTAAATATGGAGGTTGGTGGTCCTGTGTGTGGCAGGGGGGTTGGAAATTCAAGATCCTTGAGGTCCCTTCCAACCCAACCATTCTGTGATTGCCACCAAATCCAAATGGTAAGCACTCCTTACTGCAGTTACATTCTGTGACCCCACTGACAGCTACAGACCCACGCCAGCCTCACCAAACAGCTCCTTCAGGGTCCACTCAGAAACAAGGTCCGCTCAGGACAGAAAGCAAAACCAGTGCCTCAGAACCAGCAGGGAGCACAGACAGCTTCCAGCAAGCAATCCCTAACTTGATTAATGAAGACTTTCACCTCCAACTATAATTGCGAGGTGTGCGCCCTAATTATGCTGAGAGAGACTGAAGGCAATGCTGCTGTGAGCAGCCCGGGTTCCTCTCAGGACATCATCTGAGACACAGAGTGAAGCAGGGCCCAGAGGAGAGCGGGGAAGATGAGTGTTGCTGATAGATAACAGCTTCAGAGACCTAATTACTGAAATGCATCTTGCTTTGTTCTCCAACAGAATTATCTGGAGATCTGTACGTTTCACATTAACAACCTGAAGGAGATACGTGCCAGACAGAAGGATAAAAAAAAAGGAGTTCAGTGATACTAGGAACGATTTCTGACATTTTGCAATGTCCTATAAACAAATCAATTATTTCCTATGGATTTTTGTTAAGATTTTTTTGTTGCCGTTAAAATATTAACTTCTATCAATCTTTCTAGAACACGTAAGCACCTTTCTCCTTCCTTTGCTTCTGAATCCCACAGAGCACTGTAATGGCATTTTACTTGGCAGTTTACATAGCATATCCTTAAATAACTGCCCACAACAGGAATAGCACCGGGCATTGGGGCTGGAATTAAACAAACCTGGTCCTGTCAACACCACTGTTATCACTGACCTGCTTTCACTCTTCCACATTAATACAGTGTTGTAGGTTCTCCATTCAAACCTGCTGCAAATAGGCAAACATGTAGCTGTGTGCAGAAGAGAGATGATGCTCAGCAGCATTCAATTCTGCCAGTTTGTGCTCACTTTGGAAGCAAAAGGCAGCTTTCTTCACAGAAAGAGGAGTCTCAATCTAACAATACACAGAGTAAATGCATTAGTATTTTAACCTGACTTTTCTTGTTAGAAGAAACAGCCTCACTGAGAACTGGGAGTTGGACTGGATGATCCTTATGTGTGCCTTCCAAATCAGGATATTCTATGCCTCTACAAAACCTGTGAGGAAAACCAAAGGATTTTATCATGCATTGGCTCTACTTTCACACCTACAAGTGTGAATTGCCAGCAATGCAGCAAGCGCTGCCAGCAGCTGCAGTGCCCAAGTGGGATGTGTGTCCCCCAGGCACACTTAGCAGTGAGGAACACGCAGACACTGAGGTGATGACAAAGTCCAGCTCAGCAGGTGGAATGGAAGCTGAAACGCTGAGGGATTTTTTTCATTTTCTGGCTTGCTGCTTTCCATTATTTCCAATGGAGAGAGCACTTTTCGAGCCACCTCGGCACCCTACAGGCATAAAAGAAAGGGCAAAGCACTGTGCCAGCCCTGGGGAAATGCTGCTGGGGAAACTGATGGTGAAATGTCCTTCTCGGTGTGAGGAGGACAGCGGTGCCTTCTCCAACTGCCCTCTTCCCCAGGCAATGACTGCAGAAAGCAGCACTAGCAATGCACGTGTCCTGCTGGATGACAGGCTGCTGAAAAACGGTTTGTTAAAGATAGCCTTGCATTTATAGCTGTGCTTGGGAGCCTAAATTAAAATGGCCCGCGGCAAGAACTGGGCTTTTCAATGGAAGAAGGGATGTCTCTTCCCTTCCAATGCAGCTGATGAAATGCTGGCTAGGAAGCCTAGGATTGGACATCCAAGCTAAAAAATATTGCTGACAAACACTGCCTGCTGAAACCCTGGGAACTGTAAAGGTATTTTCCAAAGTGACTGCAGAAACTCTTCGCCAATGTAACAGAAAATAACCTGTTATTCCTGTCCAAGATACATGTTGTAATGGAGAAACTTCAGGACACATCTTCATCTGTGCACAGCAGATGTGGTTCAGCACAGAGCTTCACGATGGCTGCTGTCCCCAGAAATGCCAGCTATGTGTCCAGACCTTCTAACCAGGCACTTTCTCCTCAGCTGAGCAGTGAAATAAAGGCAACTTCAGACGATGAGCCAGCACTGTTCCCTGCTCCCCAACCCAGGGAGCACCCCTTGGGCACTACAGCAAAAGACTGCTTGGCCAAGCAATGCCTGCAGTGCTCCAGAGGAACCAGTAGCTGGGAGGACTGCTGCCTTCACTCACACCCCCCAGTGTGCTCTCATATCCACTTACACAACAAAATCCCAACCCAAAGAACACGTTGAGCTACTGCACTGGAGCACTGATACATCAAACCAAAGAAGCAGACCGGGAGAAGTCAGGAGCAGAGGGGATTGCTCCAGTTTTACAGATGTTGCCTAGAAATAGTTCAGCCTGCCACAGGTAGGCTCATATCAGACTTATTATTTCATGTCCTTTTTATTGTAACTGCTAACGCCCAAACCTAACCTTCTGTCCAGTGCTGAATTCCCCATTCAACTCAGAATACTGTGGTGAGAATGCATTAAAAAGTCAAGGAGGACCAGGGCAGTCCTGCTGTAATTAAATGGACTGCTGATTAGAAGACCCTAAAACCAAAGAAATGAAGGGAAGGAAAAAGAAAACACTTTTTCTTTAAAAAAAATAAACTACACAGCATGAACTCCTCTTGAAACTCAAATTCTTAAATTATTCTCCCATATGCATCATTATTCTAGTCACATTTACATGTATTTTACTAAAATCTCATTTTAAATGTACTGTATTTTAAATAGCCCTTAGTTAGGTATTTTTGGAGCTGCAGCTTAGCTAAAGGCATTAAAGAAGCAAACTCCTCATCAGCCCAGCAAAGGCTGCTGCCCTGGCAGAAGACAGAGTGCACAGTGCCAGCCCCAAAGTGGAATGAATGGGCAGCATCTGCATGTCTTGTACTCACTAGCAAATGCACACTTTGAGGGTCAACTATTAAAAAAGCATTTACAGTTCAAGAAAAATGCAACAGGAATTTGGTATTATGGGACTGCACAAAAGCTGAACTTAACAAAGGAGGTCTGCACAAAAGTACGGCTTATCTGATGGGAGAACCTCAGGACTTGAACTCTACTGCATCTTATATCGGCTTTGAGTTCACTTTTGTGCCATCACAGACATCCATTTCTCAGTGGGATTTTTTGTGTTGGCATTTTTCCCTCCTCTTACAGGAGCACAGAAACCTATTACATTCATAACAGCCAAATTTTCCATCGCACACTGTATTCCTTCACTTTCAATTGGGTAGATGTAATTATCAGTTATAAAGGGACACAGTCCTGCCTATTTCACACAGCTCACTTCCCATATTTAAGAGGATTCTGCTGGTAGTGCTGCTTTTCACTCACATTATGTGAACTCTCTGCATGCTGCTAAATCCAGAAGGAGGAACATCCACAGGGCACTTCCCTACAGTTTGTGTGAGACCCCCTGTTTTTTGGCTCAAAGCTTGCTTCCTGAGGTATTTCTTGTGATAAGACTCTAACTGATTTATTGAGGAGGCAAGTGATGGGTGCTACAGTGTGACAATCAACATCACTTTGTGGACATTTGTAAGCACCTTTCTTCAGAGCTGCTTGCCTCTGGAACAGAACACTCAGGAGTGTTTACTGGCGGAAGATCTGGCCTGTGACTAAATAGCTCCAGCCTGGTATGGGAAAACTGGGCAATGATACCATTGTGTGAAAAACAGAATGCAGGTGGGCATCCCTGCTCCCTCTTATTTGCTGGCAAGGCCTGGAAGATGGGAACAAAGGAGTTTCTACTGAGACCCCAGAGCCAGAAGCTACCACTCCAAGGAGAGCTGACTCAACCACTTTGGATTTGAGCTGTCACTCCAAAGAGAGCTGACTCAACTACTTTGGACTTGTAAATAATTTGGTACTACCACTGAAAAGTTTTGTCATCAATGGAACAATGCCCGACAACCCACCACTACTGAAGATCAATGACTGAACTACAAACCATGTTGGATCCACGGTGGTGACTATCTTCCTCTTCTACAAAGACTCCTTGCTTCTATTTCCTATCTTTTCTATCACCCTTCTCCCCTTCCCCATCTCCCTGATTAAGATTTGTAAATATACTGGTTGGACCAACATTTGAACCATTGTTTCTTAATCTCACATCAGGTATACATTTACCAAAGAATCTTCTCTCCCTCCTATAAATTGTAGCAAGACAGTGTGGCACACAAATGCCTGTTTATCCAGCTCTATGAGTGAAGACAAAATACCAGTGGCTTTAAAAAGGGCTTCCACAAAAGAAATGAGGGAATCCCCATCCCTGGGGGTGTCCCACAGCTGTGGGGATGTGGCACTGAGGGACATGGTTCAGTGGGCATGGTGGGATAGGTTGGGTTGGGAATCCTAGAGGGTTTTTCCAACCTTCGTGGTTCTGTGGTTCTAAGTATATTGGCCAGGAAAGGGTGATTCAACAAAATGTACACCCAAACCAACAAATAAATCAGCAGAACGAGTAACAGCTGCCATGGAGAAGGCTGAAATTTAGTATTAAAGTTAATACCTCTGAATTTGAAAATAAGCTCAAAGAAGAACGCATTAAACATCTGTGACTGTAGTACTCAACTCTCCACTCAAGTCATGTTAAACATCACCCCAAGGATTCAGAAACTAATTTCTTACCTGGGGATATTATATAGAAGAAGTCTTTAAACTCATCCATCCAGACCTCTGCCAGCCTCCTGTTGTTCTTGTTGATGACATGTCCTGTGCCACCAGGGAAGGTGTAAGGGGTTGCTTTACGGAAGACGTGGCCAACGTGTGAGCATGTGACAATCTCAAGGGAGCCACCACACTGCCAAACCTGAAACGAAAACATGCAGAAAAGGTTGACTGAAGCCAGCACAAAAGATGAAAAGCTTACAGCAGGAAGAACTGATAGGTTAGCAGCTACCTGCTCATTTATTTCCCCAGGTCACAATTCAACTGGGAATTTCAAACTCAAGTTTAAGGGGAACAGTAGGGACATACTATCCCTATATTCAGCACTCGTGAGGCCGCACCTCGAGTGCTGTGTCCAGTTTTGGGCCCCTCACTGCAAGAAAGATATTGAGGCCCTGGAACGTGTTCAAAGGAGGGCAACAAAGCTGGTGAGGGGTCTGGAACACAGGCCATATGAGGAGAGGCTGAGGGAGCTGGGGGTGTTCAGCCTGGAGAAGAGGAGGCTCAGGGGAGACCTCATTGCTCTCTATAACTTCCTGAAGGGAGGTTGTAGTGAGCTGGGGGTCGGCCTCTTCTCTCGTGTCATCAGTGATAGGAGCAGAGGGAATGGCTTCAAGCTACGGCAGGGGAGATTCAGGCTGGACATGAGGAAGTATTACTTTTCAGAAAGGGTGGTCAGGCACTGGAATGGACTGCCCAGGGAGGTGGTGGAGTCACCGAGCCTGGGGGTGTTCAAGGAAAGACTGGATGTTGTGTTGAGGGACACGGTTTAGTAGGAGCTATTGGGAACAGGTGAACGGTTGGACTGGGTGATCTTGAAGGTCTTTTCCAACCTTGGTGATTCTATGATTCTATAATTCCTGAGAGCAATAAAAGCACACAGACCTTAACCACAAAGTGAAAACTTGTGTGAATGGCACAACTGGTTGCGTGATCTTATTAAATACGTACAAACCACTGCCTCGGAAAGGAGTAACCCTGTACTATGTTTCCAAGCATAGGGTTTGAATGCTGACCATGTATTTGAGTTTTGAAGGAATACATAATGTTCAAAGAAACAAAGAAGAACTTTTACAATCTATCTACCCACATCTGTAGCTTTTAAAGCAGAATCGAGTCCACGACCACACTAGTGAAGGCACAGCAGACTGTGGTTCATATTGAACAAGAAGCACTGGCACCTCGAACATCACAGATATCCCCAAATCTACACCCTGAGCAAGCTTAGAGCCTTCAATACGTCTGCACCAGTATCAACAATCCTTTAATCCTGAGCTAGGCATCCTGCTGGTAAACGAGGTACCATTCTTCTGGCAGCTCAGTAGTCTTGGTGTGATGTACATCAGCTGCCGCACTCCCTGCAATCTGCTGCCTCTCTAGGTGCTGGGAAGAACTAGAAAAGGAACCAGCAGAGGTTCCAGGTCCAACTGGACAGAACGAGAGGCAGCTGACTGCAGATGTGTACAGAT
Source organism: Lagopus leucura (assembly GCF_019238085.1). NCBI lineage: Eukaryota > Metazoa > Chordata > Aves > Galliformes > Phasianidae > Lagopus > Lagopus leucura. The sequence goes on from NW_024962273.1 coordinate 1,006,153, forward strand.
TCCCAAGGGATGCTTATAGGGCTACCCAACTTTCTGCTTCTGGTTGGCTGTTCTGACAGTGGTGATTTCTTGAAGCTCTCCCTACACCGGGGCTCACTGACAAGTTTTGGCACCAACAAAGGTACCGCCAGCTTGCCCAGCTTGTTACCCAGGCTCATCCCCTCTTTGCAGTGGTCTCCTGCTAAGCAGGGAGCAGGGCTAAAACTCACAATATCTCTTCCTAACAAGAAGCAGGGCTTAAGAATCGTTTGGTGTCTTAAGATCACTGGTACAGCCTTGTAATTAGAGCTCCTCGACACAGACATAACAGTTACCATAGAAACTTAATGCAGATTTTGTTTAATTAGGACTAGATCCTTTTATATGATTTCATTAGTATGCTAAGTGATGTACTCTGTTGGGATGAGCAACGACAACATCAAAATATTCTGGTGTTTAACATCTTGTGTTTTGCAGCTCAGTGACAACCAGTCAGCTCAGGTGAAACTTCAGGTCGGTGGGTGCAGCAAGAAGAGAACACTTATTAAACCCAAAATATGCACTGCTGATGTATTTACACAGCAACACAGCAGCAATCCCCCACACAGGACAGCAGTGAACACAAACAGTTTGAGGGGTATTTTAACCTCTGCCAGTGCTGTGATCAGTGCTCTCACAGCTTCACCCCAACCCTCCTTCCTGGCAGGAGGTTCCTCCCATACTAACACTTTTATATGTGTGTTCTGCACATTTTTAAGTGTATTTTTGGCTGCCCTTGTTACAAGCTGCTAGCTACTGCAGTTGTCATAGGAATGCAGATAAACCTGCACACTGCTCAGAAGGGCTTTCATTTTTTCAGCGTTACAAGAAAAAAAACCAACCAGAAAAGCCTACAACAAAACCAAGTTTCCTGAATACTCACTGCTAAAATGACTCCTTTCCCCAGGCTCAGAGTGGCTAGAGCTTGCAGGATCACATTGATTTGGCACAGACAAGCATACAACAGCATACAATTCATCACTCTTCACTGCAAGCTCCTATTTGCCAAGATAATTTATCCCATTTTAAGTATTGGCATTAATTATTTAAAACTACCTTTTGATCTCAGACTTTTGGCAGTCATTCCCATTACTGCACAAAAGGAGTGCATTAAACTCCATCCCGTTTCTGCACAGCCCACCTTTGAGATCCTTTGCCCCTTCTGTCATTTTTGTATGCTCAGGTAAAGCCACTTCCCACCCGCCCATCATAAATACAGAAGGCTAATAATGATCAATCTGTATGCAGATAAAAATAACGCATTAAAATGAGCAGAAAAAATACTCATGCAGGTTAGCTGATGGGTCGTTTTGGGTGGCTCTGCACTTGTGGTTATTGCAAGGAAATGGCTCTCCCAGGAGCCAGGCAATCTCCTTTTGTGACAGGATATGTAAAACTAAGTCCAAATGAGATAGACAGCTTCTTAGAGCTTGGATTAAAATAAAACTAAAGTTTCAGGCTGGAGAGATTTAAGGCATTTGATTTTGCTGTTTATATGTTAATGACTTTGTTTACAGCATTTTAGAAATATTTACTTCCATAAAAGATTGCTCTTTTTAGTATACACTACCTAATGTGTGTTTATGGATGGTGGCATTAGATCAAAGCTCTCTTGCATTCCCACAGGTTGAAGCTGTGCTGGAATATCCCCAGTGACTGCTGCAACCAGAAGGTTAACACTTCAGCCTGAGTACGTTAAATGAGTTGAAGTTGCTGGCTGCTGCGCAGTGGTGCATAAGGGAGAGTTAAGAAATACCTCTAATGTCAACCCACAAACCTCCACACTGAAACTGAGTCGGCATACCTTGGATATTTTCCCCCATACCTGTACAGAGGTGCATTTTCAGTCTGTCTGTGAGGAGATTGGAGCCACAGGACCATTAAGGCTGGAGGAGAGCTCTCAGATCCCCAACCCCACTCAGCCACCCCCCCATGCCCACTGCCCTCAGTGCCACATCCCCACAGCTCTGGGACACCCCCAGGGATGGTGAGCCCCACTCCTTGGGCAGCTGTGCCCTGCCTGCTCTTTGGAGAAGAGATTTCTGCTGCTACTATCCAATAGGGACCTCTCCTGGTGCAACTCGAGGCCATTGCCTCTCATCCCATCACTGGTTACCCAGGGCTTTATACATCCCAACAGCACTCAGACCACAAAAACTCACTTCCAATGTCACTGCACTCTCAAAGGTAAGACACCTACATGCATGTGACCCCTCCAGCCCTACAGAGTCACATCCTATTGTGCCCATAACAGCACAGCACCAGTCTCCCTGCCATCCAAACCAACAAACATGCTAAGCTTGCTTACCAAACCACAGCCAAACATGCTCCCATCCCTGTAATTCTGCAGCCAGAAGAAGAGCCCTCCCATACCAGCAGGCTGAACACTGGCTGCTGCTGGTCCCTTGTCCATTCTGCAAGCAGGGCACTGCACTGGGTACAAGCAGCTATACAGAAGGCTCTGGGGAGACCTCATTGTGGCTTTGAAGGGAGCATAGAAACAGGAGGGGCAATGGCTGTTTGTGAGGGTGTACAGAGATAAGACAAGGGGAACGGTTTTAAACTGAGACAGGGGAGGTTTAGGTTGGATATCAGGAGGAAGTTTTTCCACACGCAGGGTGGTGACCACAATGATCATCTAATTTCAACCTCCCTGCTAACCACCTAACCAATCTCCTTCATCGATCAAGCCCAACTGATGCACTGGGTTTCTTTAAAGAGAAAGGCTCTAGCCATATATCTCCATACCACTAGTTTAAGGTTTTTGTTGACTTTTTTTTTTTTTAATAAAAATACATATGTATATAAAGAAGTTTTGTTATGTGCATACATTAACTCTATTAAATATTTCCCATGCAGCTCAGCAGGCTGGACACCCACACATGCTCCAAGCACAGCTTGGCCTCCACTCCAATCCTACACAACCTCCCAGCTCTGCAAACATGTTTGTTCTCCTCTCTGAGTGCTTTCCCAGCCCGTAATGCTCCCTGAGCTCAGTGGGAACCCTCCTGCAGATGCAGGATGGTGCTCTGCAGCACAGTGCACACGGAGCTGCGTGGGGCAGCCGTGCCACCAGGGCTCAGTGTTTTACACTGAAATTGTGGTGCTCTTCCTCAGAACGCAGTGACATATTTCAGACTGTCTGCTGAGAGAATGCAACAGCCTCAAGCTGGTTCTGGGAAGGATTTTTTCTATGCACCAAGGAAATGAAGTGACAGCAAATTGCTGCAGGATTCCTCCAGTCGGGGTTGAATGCACATCTATTTCGGTGAACAAGGTGAGCTTCACAGGGATGCTCAGCAAAAAGGGCAGCAGCACCAACCCACAGCATCAACCCAGGAGAGGCACGTGGCTGATACCCTAAGGCTGTGCTATTCCCTGCTGCAGGGATCTCTTCTAAAAAGACAAGAAACAAACGTGCTGCCTTAAAGGCTTCTGCTGAGCATACGCTTCTACACACGCCTGCATCCCGTGTGCATCCAAGGAACACTTTGGAAGGCTGTGCACCAAGAAAGCTGAAATCGGATTTAAAACGTCAACACTCAGAGTAAGTCTGTCTACCTCTCCATTTTACTGGAAAGTGAATGATGTGTACTTAATAGAAAATGGCCTGAAGATGCTTTCAGGTTCTCAGCTGATCTCCTCTAGAAATATCTGCTTGACAGAACCCTTCAAAGCCTGCTCTGTCAATAGAAAACATTCCACCAACCAACCCTCGCTGAAAACAAGAGAGAAAAAATGGAAGAAGAATCTACCTGTGCAGTTCTGCGGGGATAGGACAGGTGTGGCAGGTTTTATTTTGCATACTTACTTCAAGTGCAAAAACTGTGATCCACCACAGGCATTAAAAGCCATTCCCAGTATCGTTCCTACAGACTATTCATTGAAGACTCAGTGTTTCAATTTTCCTTTACACCTGAAGGACAATCACTAAATGCATTTCACTCCATCAGATTCCCTCCTGTCCCAGGCAATGTACCAACCCTCTCCTGCAGGTAGTGCCATCCCATGCAGTGTAAGCATCACGGCCACAACTCACAAGTTCAAGCCAAAATATATGCTTTCAGAAACACAGACATCAGTTGTTTTTTAACCTAGACACATTCATACCTTGTTTATGTCAGTTAGCATTTGCACCATCTCGCAGAAAGCCTCACTTTTCCATACAAAGACATATTCTAATACATATATATCATCTCAGAAGTGCAAGGTCAAAATTTCCAAGCAGTTACAAAACGTTTCATGCAGTAAAAAGGACCAAATACTGTATTGAGACATCCCCAAATAGCTGCAGCATTACAATTAACCCACGACTTGCATGGCAGCTAAAACACAGCGGCCCTAACCCCAATGTAGGAACTGTTACAGCAAAAGTGTTTGTTGACAGAAAATGAAGGAAAACGGCAATTACCCTAAAAGACATTTCAAGATTCTCTCCACCCCAGATATCCATTCCTGCATCGTAAGATCCTATCTCTTCAAAGTAGTTTCTGTCAATAGAAAATAGGCCACCAGCCATAGTAGGGGTCCTAGTTGAAAACAAACAGAAAAAAAAAAAAAGGAAAAAGAAAAGAAAAGAAATACCTTTTGAAAGACACTGTGGAATTCATCGCGTGATACTACAGCACACATCTCCTCAGACATTTTGACTATCAATACATTCTACGCACAGCAACTTCAATACAAAACACCACGCGGTTCCCCCGGCTCTCTGCCATGAGTTTAGGAGCACTGCAACAGTAAAGTGGATGGAGTTTTGGCACTGCATCCAGAACAGCACTTAAATCCCATCTGAGATGCTTAGAGAAGGGAGTTCAATGCCTTAGCTTTGCCTTAGAGGGAGACTGAATGTGCGGAACATTACTGGGCGTAATCTCTCCCAACAGGATTAGGGATCCTTACAACGGGCAAATCCCATCAGCGTGCAGCTCCTCCTTTAAAGCTCCTCCTGCCCAGCTTCCCCACACCGATGCCTGCTCCAGGCTTTGCAGCACCCAATGCCTACACCAGGGCCAGCAGCAAAGCCCTGTGCTCCCACCCAGCCCTGCACACGCAGGCTGGGAGCTGCTGGGACGCGGCTGTGCTCACAGCACTGGGTGCTCACAGGGCAGCACGGCCCAGGGCATTGCTTTGAGCACTCTGTGCGGTGCTGGGAGAGGCCTCTGCGCCCTGAACCCACACACACCACCGCCACGCAGTGCTGCAGCTGTGGGGCAGCGGCTGAAGGCTGTGTGGCAGAAAAGCATCTGAGGATGCCAAGCCAACTGACCGTGAGCATGCAGGGTGCCAGGTGGCCAAGAAGGCCAACAGCATCCTGGTTGTGTCAGCAGTAGTGTGGCCAGCAGGAGGTGACTGTCCCTCTGGTGAGGCTGCACCTCGGTGCTGCGTTCAGACTTTGGGCCCCAGAAAGACATGGAGGTGTTGGAGCATGTCCAGAGAAGGGCAGCAGAACTGTGTAAGGTCTGAGCACAGTCCAACGGAGGATGCCTGAGGGAGCTGCCATGGGTGTGGAGAAGGCTCAGGGGAGACCTCACTGCTCCCTACAAACCCTGAAAGGAGGTTGGACTGCGAGGGAGGGGAGGACTCAGCCTCCCCACAGATAGCAGTGACGGGACAAGAGGATTCCACATTGCACCAGGGGAGGGTAGAGTGGGTATGAGGAAGAATTTCTTCTCCAAAGAGCAGCTGGGCACTGGTAGAGCTGCCCATGGAGGGTGGGGGGGTCACCATCCCTGAGGGAGTCCCAGAGCTGTGGGGATGTGGTACTGAAGTACATAGGCAGTGGGCATGGGTGGGCAAGGGATCCCAGAGGTCTTTTCCAATCTTAATGGTTCTGTGATTCCAGGACAAGACAGCACCAGCACCTCTGCCCATCTGAAGTGCAGCTTCCACACTTAATGTTTGGTGATACCCTTATGCAAACACTGCTATCAATCATGCTTCCAGGATTTTTTTTGCAAAACAACAAGTCAATAAGAATGGTTAACGTGCAATTCAGGAAAACTGATTTAATAGAGCTGCCTGCAGTCAGCTGCTATGTGAGCAGGAGCAGCCTGCAGCCCCAAGCTTACCAACATTTCCTATTTTCCCCATGTCCCCAGTTCAGCTCAGGCTGCCCAAGGAGGCTGTGGATGCCCCATCCCTGCAGGTATTCAAAGCCAGGCTGGATGTGACTCTGGGCAGCCTGGGCTGCTGGTTGGTGACCTGCACACAGCAGGGGAACAGTTGGAACACAGTTGAAGCACAGTTGGAACTGGATGAGCACTGTGCTCCTTTGCAACCCAGGCCATTCTATGATTCTATGGATCATTCCAGCCTGTTCCACCTGGCCCCAGCACAACCTTGCCTCAGAGCTGAGATGCTACCACTGTAAAATGAGAGAGCTGAAAGAAATTTCTGTGATTGGTTACTTAGTGTATATGTCTATGCAAAACTTATTTAAAATAAAACCAAAAGCAGAGTCAGCACTTGGTTTACTCATAGATTCAAATGCCTATCATGGATTAGAAGTCACTGTAAAAGCAAAGGAACCACTGTATGCCACAATGTTAAATAACTGAGGTGCAGCAGGCAGAGCTCGTCTTTGCTGAGTAAATTTAATGTTGCATAAACAGAACTGCAGAGCTCTCACTGAAAAACAGCTGAAACAGTAATTTGAGCAAGAAGGAGCATCTCTGCAGATTTTCTCAGTTTTGTGCTTATTAGCTCTGTTTTGCCTACTTGGAGTCTCACTAGCAATACGGTGCTATGATTAATGCTAGCCATCATTCCAACCCACTTCTCATTTTCTTTTAGAGACAGGTCTGCCTTTCCTTTCTGTGACTGTGAGCAGCAAGCAGGATTCCCATTCCCATGCTCGCCCCATTGCCTTCCCATAGGGAAGAGCACAGCAGACAGGTGTTTAAGCCCCACTCTGCTGCACCCCAATGCTCCCAGCACCAGCTCCCAGTGCTGCTCAGCCCAGCACCAGCCCACATTACTTGCCCAAGGCAACCCCCTGCAAAGACCTCAGCCCACTGCTGCCCAAAGCACTCACCTCAGCACCTACAGCACCAGCCAGAGCCTAAGAGGACAAATAAAATGAGGTCCTCAATCTTGTGTTCTTTCCTCTTCCTAACCAATTTAATTTAGATTTTTTGGAACTATATACGTATATCTGAGTATTTTTAAGTACAAGTCTCATCAGTTTTCTGTTCCAAAGCAATTAAAGGCAGATATGGCAATATCCGTAGAAAAGTGCAGTGAGAAGTGCTTTCTGGTTGGGATCCTGCAGCTGTAGGATGAGTTGGTTGCACAGTGATCTCAGCACAGTGTTGCACCACCACTCTGGCAAATCACAGAAGGAGCACTGAGCTCACCTGGAGGCACAGGATGTGTGAGTACTGCTTTGCAGTGGGGAAAGCAGAGCACACCAATGAGAGATTAACTGAGACCACTGGGTTTAGCACTCCATGAGCATTTACCACTAAACCTGAGAGACCTGCGACCGAGCTGCACTGCCCAGAGCCCTGTGCCAGTGTCCTCAGCTCTACCTGTGCAGCCACATGGATTCTGCCCCCAGGCAGCCCAATGGAACAGGAGGCTTTGCACTTCAAGTGATGTGTTTTGCAAAGCAATCAGGTGTTACTCCAGTGACAGCATAAGTGACAGCATTTAGAGAACAGGAACAAGACAAAATCTTTGAGGAACTTTAAAACAGCCATGAGCAACAGCAATGGTCCTTTCCAGCTGGTGCTGAAGCATTACAAGAAAAAAGTAAGGGGAAAAGTGCTAGGGGCTGAGGTGTGATGGTCAGCAAAGGAGTAGTATACATGGGAGCAGCCATATCAGAACCCATTCTGTCTGAGGCAGGCGTTGCTCATTGGTATGAGAGGAGAGGCACCTATGAATTCTCACTGTTCTTTTTGCTAGAAATATGACAAACAATCCAACTTTTCTAATAGATTCCATTAAGAAAGTGCTTTTACAGCCATACTGCACAATAGGGAGATGTAGGATGTCAGAGTCACTGCATTAATTAACCTTTTCCCATCAATTCCAGAGATTCCTGCAAGGACGGATATTTCAGTGGGCTGAAATACCTGATTTGTGAATTTAAGAGCTTCTTTAATTCCTTAAGCAAACAAACAAGCTGTGCTGCACATCCACTAATTAGAAAGGATCGTGTGCTTTCCCCTGAGGATAACACACGGTCTGTGCTTAACTCCCCCTTGGGATTAATGGTCCCAGTGATGGCCGAAACCCAGTGACCTCTTAGCAGTGAGCTACTCTGATCTTTCCATTAAAAATTGTATATACAGTAACATTATATACACGAAAAATACATTTTATAGAAAATAATTAAAAGAATCACAGCACGGTTGGGTTGGAAGGGACCCCTCAGCCCCAGCCCTGCCATGGGCTGGCTGCCCCCCAGCTCAGGCTGCCCAGGGCCCATCCATGGCCTGGGGCACCACGGCTCTGAGCAGTGCCATGGCCTCACTGCACTCACAGGCTGATGATGTCTAATCTGCATTATGGCATTAAACGTAAAAAGTCACAGTAGGAATTTATCATTGTTATTACGACAGGTAAGAATTTGAGTAAAATACTTTTTCTGATTACATGGCTTTTTAGTGTAATAAAACGCAGGACTGGAGTGCAATGATTACATTACACATACAAGCACATAAGTCACTGATCTTTATGTATTCTGGGCTTATTCCATTGATTGCGAAGAAAGAAAGATGAATGCACACATATTCAATCTTCATGAGATTGAAATAATGTTATAGAACGGGGAAGGCAATGCAAAAAAAATGAAGTCAGCACCTTGTTCCCAAATGGTTGGTGTGGGTTTGGCTTTGGCTTATTTTTGGCCTCTCATCTTTAGAACAGACAAGGAGCAGCATTTGCCAAAAGCCTTCTGAACTCAAATGAAATATTCGACTTTTTCCTCGTTGGATGCAGAGTTCATTTTTGTGATTCTGACACCTCAAGACTGATTTACTGCCACAATCTCTCGCGTTGCTTTTGATAAGCATTTCCAGATAGTGGCCAGCACTGAAAGCAGCCAATGGCTTATTAAATGCCATTTCCCATATGAAGACTGTTACACCTCTTCTCAGTGCTCACCAGCTGCCAGTGTTTCCAGGAGAAATCTCACTGCTGTTTTGCACCAAAAAATCTCCACTGTGTGTTCAGAAAGGGCACCTGTGCCTAAAAGCTAACAGCTTGCATCCCAGGCAGCCCAATTACACCACCTCTAGAGCCACCACCTCCCTCTCAAATACTTGTTACAGGGCTAATTAGAGGATGTGCTGTGTTGTTCATTAACTCCTGAACCTTCACTAACACCCATCTTCACCTGGAGGGCTCCCAAAACACCAGGCAAACACCAGCTACAGCCATCGAGGAAAGGATGAAAAGCTGCTTTGCTTTAATAGGAGTCAGTTACGTGTATGATTCTGGATTAACTTTATGTACTGCTTCCCTTCTGCCCATCTTTCAAAGCTTCCTGTGTCAGCACAGAAGGGCTGGAGCAAAGCCAAGGGTGTTGGAGGAGCAGCCAGCAGTGTCAGCCAGCACAGCGTGGGGCCGTGCAGCTCGTTATGACAATTAACACTGTGAACCTAACACACACTTCAGGCTTAACTGGGTAAGGAACTGGAAAGCAAAGTGGTTCCAGAGATGGTCTGATGAGAAAGAGATGTAAAACACCCAGCACTTCTCTGACCCCAGGCTTTGAAAGAATTACAGTGACAGATTTTGGCCACTGTCAGTCACAGCAGATCCGAAAAGCTTTTCTGTGCCCACCCTCTGTCTTACCTGGAAACTCTGCAAACCTTTGCTGGGAACTGCCATCCCCTGAGCTGCCTCTCTCTTAATCTGCCTGTCGCCCACAGTCAGGGGGTTTACAGCACCAGAATTCTTTCTACTTCATCATGTCTCTTTGGACAGGTTTGAAACCATTACATCCACTTATTACAACTTAAAGTTGTTTTTTTCCATTTTCTTTTTTTTTTTTTCTTTTTTTAAATTTTTCTTTCAGTTCTCATGGAGATGACAGAAGCTACTGGAGCTGAGCAAATAACCCATGGCAAGTAATGCATTCAATCTGCTTGGTTTCAACTTCATTTAGAACTGTTCTCGAGGTTTTGTTACAGACTTTGATTTCAGCAATTAGAAGGAGGTCAGGAAGGCTCAGAGGAACTCAGGATATATTCTTAGATCAGTTTTGACTGGGTATGCACTGCCATCACTGTCATTTTATAGGCAGTATGTATTTTAAGAAGTGCAGACCATAACCAAATGCTTGGATTAAATGTCCAAAATTTCGCATTTCAGAAATATGCTCTAATATTTGTTTTAAATCATGAGAACAGTAATGTCTGCAAACAAGTTCAACAAGGCTACTTGCAGATAACAAACACAGAAGGAAGCTCAATACTTAGAAAGCAAGTATTATTTTGAATTATTGAACGTTCTGAAGGAAATATTGACAGAGTTTTCTCAGCTCTGATAGTTATCTGATAGTTACATTACAGCATTAAGGACAAGGCAGATGTTGGTGCTTTCTGCCACAGCTATCTGGTGTGTATTCTCCAATACTGCAGCAAAACCTTCAGTATTATCATCTACGTACAGCAAAGCCAAACACCCCAGAACTCCATTTCCCCTCCTTACCTTACAGGCAAGGTCCTGTCCCCCTTCCTCCTGTCCATCTCCCTCTGGGGCACGGGATACCAGCGGAAGTTCAGCTTCCAGTTGAAGCCTCCATAAGTCATATCTGACCCAGCCATGTACTCAAACGTGTCATCACTGATCACGTCGATGATGGGGCACACAACAGTCCTCCTGTGAGGAAAGAAATAAAAGGCATTTGAAAACGAAACTGTTGTTTGAATCCCCCCACTGTTTTATTCTGTGGCTCCTCTGCAGGAAAGCTCTGTTCAGCAGTGCCCTGTGACAAGACATGGCATAAACCAGAACCCAGGAAGTTCCATATCAACAGGAAGAAAAACTTCTTCACCTGGATGGTGGCACAGCTGCTCAGATTGGTGAGCAGTCTCCTTCTCAGGAGATATTTGTACCCACCTGGACACTGCGTGCAGTGCAGCTGCTGTAGGGAACTCCTGTAGGGGTTGGGCTAGGGGGCTCCAGAGGTCCCTACCAGCCTCTATGGTTCTGTGGTTTAGTACGTCAGACAGAAATTGTATAGAATCCTTTACCTTCCTGCAAAATAAATCTTTAACAAAATTCTTCTTTTTCAGATCAGTGAATGTTTTTCTGCTTTTTTATTGCTTTAGCAGCACGGTGCTCGAGGGATGGCCCAGAGCCCCAGCTGATGTTGCAAGGACCTGCTGTCCCCCATCCTCCTCTCACCTGTCCTCCCGGATCCTGGCCAGCAATGGCTCCAGCCAGCCACGGGTGCACTCACAGTGTGCATCCAGGAAGGTGACCACCTGCCCCCGGGCAGCTGCTGCCCCCCGCAGCCTTGCACGGATCAGCCCTGACCGCTGCTCCATCCGGAGGATCTTCACTGGGACCTCCAGCTTCTTCACATAGTTCTCCAAGGAGGCCTTCAGAAATTCTGCCAAAGGCAGTAGAAAAAAAACCAAAACATAATAATAATAATAGAGAAACATTAATTGAAGGTGCCGACGTCCTGGTGCTGCTGCCCTGAGCTGAGGTGCCCTAGGCCATGGATGGGCTCTGGGCAACCTGAGCTGGGAAGCAGCCAGTCCACACCTGGGGCTGTGACATCCCTTCCAACCCAACCCAACCATTCCATGGTTCTATGGCCTTTAAGGTCTCTTCCAAGCCTTCTATGGCTCTGTGGCCTTTAAGGTCCCTTGCAACACAACCATTCTATGGTTTGATTATCTTTAAGGTCCCTTCCAACCCAACTGCTCTATTGTTCTGTTACAGCTAGGTTCAGCAACTCCTGAGGGCTCCAAATGCAGCTGCAGAACATGTGTGTCATGCTCTGCCCTGCCAGGGACCAACAGTGGCACAATGCAGGAAACTGACACGTGTGGAGTTGTTTTGAAGAGCAAGAGCAGAGCTATAGAGGCTCATGCTGCAACTTAGCTCTGTGCAGCCACAAAGCACACATCCATGAGTGCACATCAGGAAAACATCACAGAGATAAAAGGATCTTCAAGTCACAGTCTGTTTTCCAGTAATAAATCAGCAATCAGTATTGGGTGTAAGATGATTACACTTCTGCTCATTCATATATGGCTTAATATGACTACAGCTATTCCTGATAAATTGCACCGTTTGGGCCCTCTAGGACCAGCCTTTGGGCACAGAGAAGTAACAAGCCGCCTGTATGTTTTCTGAAGCAGGGAAAACCAGCACAGTGACTACAGTGAAGTTAGTGCTACATGGAGCAGAAGTAAAGGATGGCTTGGCTTGCACCCTCCTTCCACTGAATGGCTGCAACTGGATGTTACATTTGGCTGCACCGGGGAAAACCTCTCATCGTCCCATCCATCCCAGCTATGGGATATGATCCCATTTGGGAATGCAGCAAAAGAGAGACCGGGGAAGGGATTCTGCCTTCTGCAGTGACCAAGCACAGCACAAAGGGCTGCTAACCATTTCCTGCAGCACCCACCCCTCTCGCTGGCATCGTCCACCAGGATGATCTCGGCAAGCAGGCGGCGCGGGGAGCGGGCGACCACGCTGTGCACAGTGCGCAGCAGGGTGCTCCAGGCCTCGTTGTGGAACACGATGACCACACTGGTGTTTGGGAGCTCGTCAGGGTACACTTTGGTCTTGCACCTGCCAAAAAAAGTACAGGAGAAAGAAAAAAAAGTGAATCCAGAAGATCCTTAATGAGTTCTACGGACAGGAAGGTCAGAAGGAATCCTCATACGCGTGAATTCTTTAGGAGGAGCTCCTCCAGTAGTACATCAAACCTCTCTGTTAAGACCCAGGAAAACAAATGATCCAGGTCCCTGCAGCAAAGTCAGCTTGTCCATATGGTTTCTTTCATAAGCATCATCTACTATAACAAAACTCACTTTAATCTCTTCTTCTGAATCACTGCCATTAAAAAAGTACGTGAAATCGTGATCACAGCTTTCAAAATGCGAGGTGAGGTGATAATACAGAACACTGAACATCACTGCATTCTGCAGAACAGGCAAAAGGTTCACGAGATAGTCACTGAACACCAGATCTGACTGCAGAAAGTATGGTGTTAATAGAAACCATAGATACACAGGCATGTGTATGAACACATGTATAAATACTCGCACACACAGAGCTACATAATGGCCTTCTCATCATTTGGATGGAGACCACCATTCAGGTCTGCTGGTCACCATCCCACCTTTCTAACTTCAGCAACCTTTCTGCATCTAGACATCGTGATTTGGATTCAGAGTTCACACAGAAAAAGTTCATCACTTGTTATCAGAGTCTGTTGTGATAGAACAAGGGGAAATGGCTTCAAGTTGAAAGAGGGTAGATTTAGGTTAGATAAAAGGAAAAAGCCTTTTACAGGGAGGGTGGTGAGGCACTGGAATAGGTTGCTCAGAGATGTGGTGGATGCCCCATCCCTGGAGACTTCCAAGGTAAGGCTGGACCAGGACCTGGGCAACCTGACCCAGCTGTGCATTGCAGGGGAGCTGGACTAGGTGACCTTTACAGGTCTCTTCCAATTCTAAGGATTCTATGATTCTGTGATCATCCATGACAACAGAGGTGCCTAAAAGAGCAAAAGCTCAGCAGAACAGTGTGTCCAAAATCAGACATTCTGAACTGATTTAATTCCAAGGCACACTGAATGGGTATATACAAAGCCAGCATAAATTCTGCTTGTCCCACAATTCACAACAACCACTTGAATTATATTTAGAACAGACTCAATTTTGAAAACTGGGAGAGAGCTGCTCCATGGGACTGTTTACAAACGTCCAGACACGTGCATCAGCAGCTGAAGGCCAGGACACAAAGAGGCAGGCTAACTAACTTTGATCACAGAATCATGCAATCTCCTGAGTTGGAAGGGACCCATGAAGTGTCAAGTCCTTCTCTGGCAGCCCTGGCTCCATTCACAGCAACAGACTCTGCTGTTCATCCCCTCCTTAGCATCCCAGACACTTCCAGGCTGGGATTATCCCTTCTGGGGGAGGATTATTCAATTTCCAAATGATTTCATTCTGCTGCTTGGCTATGTATAGTTACTCAGGTACCTCAAGCGATGAACTGGGATTTGTTGATATCTGGTCCGCTCATCAGAGACCAAATTAAATCTATTCACTCTGCTTAATTTGGGTCATTTGATTTCAGTAGAAAATGTAAATGCATGTACTTTGTCTATATTATGGTATTAAATCCATATTTCAGTAGATTACTGCAGTGCTCAGCCCACCCAGAGGAGCATTTAGTCTGCTCCGGGTAGCAAACTGGGGCCCATGCTGACTTCCACCCCACAGCATGCAGTCATCAAATCTGAAAGGTGCTCTCAGAGGAGCAGTTCTACAAGAAGCTCAACTTTCCTCAGCTTTCTGGGAAGCTCTGGAAACACGCCTGCAAAAGTAAAGGGCTGGCTGTGCAAAGGGGAGGCCAAGAGCAAGGCACCACCCTAAGCAGCAACACTGTGCACAAAGATAAAATTGGGGATTGTCTACATTTGTGCTTTAGCTATCACTAATGTTTTGGTATGCTTCTTGAGCTCAAGGGATAGTTCATGTTGCATTTTGTTTTATTTCTCACAGAATATTCACAGAAACATGGAATGGTTTGGGATGGCAGTGACCTTAAAGACCATAGAACCACAGAATGGTTGGGTTGGAAGGGAGCTTGAAGTTCATGCAACTATAGAATGACTGAGTTGGAAGAGGACTTAAAGAGCACAGAACCATAGAATGGTTGGGCTGGAAGGGGCCTTAACCATCACAGAGCCATGGAATGGCTGGGCTGGAAGGAGCCCACCCTTGCTGTAGGCTGGCTGCCCCTACAAGCTCAGGCTGCCCACAGCCTCTCTCCTTGAAGTGACCTAAGGATCAAATTTTAAATGAGCAGCTGCTCTGGAGCAGACAAACTGCACAGGCACAAAGTCATTAGTGCGTGCTAATTGATGAGTGTAACAGAGGTGATTCCTGTACTGGCTGCTGGGATGACCTCAGTCCACAAGCACCGGTCCCATGGTGAGAACATTCATTGCCTGGATTCAGTAACTCCATGAGCTCGCGGACCTGTTGGCTACCTAACACTTGCAAGCTGCTCACGTATCTCCCATGGAGGCTATGTGCTACTCCCTGGATCCTATGCCAGCACTCAGCTCTGGAAGCTAAACAAGACGTCAGTACTGCTTCAGCCATGCATCATGTGTGTAATCTCCATCACAGCACCGCTCACCTGTTTGTAACCATATGGAAGATAACATCTTCCCTTCATTGCAACCACTGCACTGACACACACTGCACTTTTTCTGCTTCAGGAACACACAGCTTGCTGAAGGAGAGGTAAAGGTAAGCCATGCACTGCTCACACAGCCATCAGATCCGAGGACTGCCACTCCACCACCTCAAAAGTCCTTACAATGCACACCAGTTGTTAACAATGATCAATGTTAACTGATGCTGGCATGCTGGCAAGACTTCCCCAGAAACACTGGCTTTCCTTCTGCACTCATCAGATGTTACTTTATAAATACACATGAAGTAAATACAGCTGTTTAAATGCAGGAAAAACACATTTTCCAAGATCAGTAATATGGAAACAGTGAGACTATTTACCATCCCTCCCGTTGGCTGTGTGCAAATTGCACGAACATGAAGGGCTGTGCTGTGATTTTTCTCTTCCAGAATTATATTGAGGCTCTCAGGAAAGAAAATCAAGGCAGAAAATCATGCAGGAAGGCAAAACACTTGGAGGGAAAATGAGAACGTAACCAGTAAGTAGAATTTATTATGCAGTATTTGTGATACAGTGCATTAGGGAACATAAAGAACTGTGTTAAATAGATGTAGTTTATACAAGCTGGGGGATTTTGATGATTATTTAGTCATTACCCACTATTACCTTGCATTACTGAGAATATAAAGATGGAAACACATAGAAAAGGCTGGATGTTGGTGCAATCCTGGATGTGTTTTCTAGAAGCTGCACTTTGGAGCACCACTGGCCACCTGCAGTCAGCAGTGCTTCGTTTCTATGTAAGTGATAACATTTGTGCTCAGAGAATCCTGTTGTCTGAAACACAGTTCTCTCTTGTATACTGAATACAAGACCTGTGAGGAAATTTAAACTGCTATAAGGAAATGCATGGTACAACATTATGAGCAGGAGAAAAGCTCATTGGAGCAGCTGCATAAAACAAGAGACTTGATTTAGGCCTAATTTGTCACCTCTCCCCACTGCAAACCCTACCTCTGCCACCTGCCCCATCACTTCAGCACACACCTGTTGGAGCTCTGCTTCAATACACTCACTTGAACTGCCCCAGCTCCTGTTTTAAAACTGAAATTAATGCAAACGAACAGTAAATAGAAAATAATTGAAGAGGAATTTATTTCACTTAGAGTGCCAGCACTGCAGCCGCGCTGTCTCACTGACTTTTACTGTATCAATAAGTCCCAGTGCCAATCAATTTTCACAGCCAGCAGATGAAGGATGTGAAGATGCATGAAAATTGTTTTCCGGTGTTTCATTACAGAGTGCAAGCAGGTTTGCACTTGGTAGGAGCAACCCTTCACTCATCCCTCCAGCTATCAGTGCTCATAAAGCTCCAGGTATAGCCCTGAATATCAAATATTCCTCTGGGATTTTCCACCCAAACTCTGCTTTGAGATCTTAAAAATCACTTCCCAAGTTGTTTACTGAATGCTCATAGTTATTTTCATGTTGAGGAAGGCCACAATTACACAACACAGCATTATTAAAAGCAAAGAACCCGCAGTCAATACTGCAGATCCGCCATCCTGAGCCTTCCAGCAGACAGCTCAGGGGATTTTCACCTTAACTCCAAGTGGAAGCATCAATACCCCCACAAACCTGAACACAGCAGCAGTTGTTGTCTGGCATGCAGCTTAATTCAGGACAAACCTGTAACGGAGCTCACAACTCTTCAGATAAGGCTTTCCTGGACAGCTTTTCATCATTAGTTTTGCTCCATTTCCAGCACTGCTTTTTATGATAGCATTGCTGAATCTTCTCCATTTTACAATACCAGGCTAACCTCAACCTTCCATTACTTTTCGATGTATCCTTCAAAGTATTTTAGCAAGTATTAACTCTGTATCCCCAAATCTCTTGCTCACACCTGCAGTACAGGAAACAAGACACCACTGTGTCCATCCCAAAAGGTCTGGTAGAGCAGACATACCCTGATGCTAATGCTCTTTATAAGGCTCTCCTGGAGCTCTCACTAACAAAGGGAACTCTCTCTGCATGCCATCAAAGCACAGGAGTCAGTGGGGTGGGACAGCAACCCACAGAAACATGGCTGAGCATCACACCTGCCCTTACCAGATGGGCACAGCCCCACTGCAGCCAGATGCTCGTTGGGATGCAGCTGCAGCTTCTGCCACCTGCCCAGGGCAGACCCTTGAGTTCTGGCTGCAGTTAGTATGGGATTTATGCTGCTCTAGTCCTACAGCAACCCCTTTTCTGGACATAACTGACAGCACCATAAGCAGTGTTGCTCCATCATGAAGCAGTTATTAAGGAAGCATATATAAAGAAGCCAGGACAACCACCCCCACACAGCCAAGAGGTGGCACAGCCCTGCTCTTGGCCACCAGCAAGCACCAAAACCTGGCCAGCACTTAGCCAAGCTCAGGGTACCTTCCCTTCTCTCCAGCAGCACTTCTGCCCTTTTGGTACAGAGAAGTTTCCCCCATTTCCAGAGGAACAACAGCAAGCCACTTGGATTTAACCCTGCAGTACAAACACAGCCTTGCTGAGCACTCACACTTTCTCCTTCTCCTCCTGCACGTGGTTGTTTTGCTGCTGGTGCCTGACCCGAATTGCCTCCCCTTGTGCCTGTGTTCTGTCACACAGAGCAGGCTCTGTTTGGCACACATGTAACATCCTTGTCTCTGCACTGCTCACTCCGTGCCAAGACCACAAACAACTGACTGTCACTGTGATAAAGTAATTGGAGGAGCAGCATTTCCCACTAAGCAATAACAATGCAAAGCCAAACAAAGCAAAGCTCTGGTCTTACATGGCTCTAGGAGCAACCCAAAGTCCACCTGTGAGAAGTGCTCACAGCCTGAGCACACCTGGCAGAGCTCAGAGGTCCCCCTGCATCCCTCATTCCCTATGAGCGCTATGGCACCGTAGCATCTTTAAATTCAGCAGCAATCCCATACATAAGGACCTCAAAGAGGCCAGAGCTGCTTTGGAAGCGTGGGGGGCCGTGAGCTCAGCAATTTGGAAGAAGCTGATGGGACTGCAGGGGCTGTAGGCACCTCCTGAGGCACTGCTGCTAATCTGACACCAGGAATTGCCTTCCATGTTGTGCAGATTACCCATGGGCACCTTTCCTCCCTGCAGGCAGTCACCCCAGGTAATTCTCCCTCCACATACACAAGGCAAAAGAATTCCTAATGCGTCATTCACATTTTCTAGCTGAAAGCACTGATTAATTTCTCTCTGACCTTCCTTGTTTAAGGATGGTTTAGAATTTCTCTATGCATGACTTTATAAGCACAGTAAAATATTTAAAAACAAGTTAGCTGTTACTGATAGGAAGCTGCAAGCAGGTAAAACCTGAACACACTTCAGTGACCACTTTGAGCTGGAAGAAGAAATAAGGCAACGCTTCATGGCATGAGACAAATGGACTAGATGAGACCATCAGAAATCAAAATAATTGGCTCTCCCTTCTCAGGGCTGAACTGGATGCTCCCTGCCCAGGCACAGGGCTGGAAGCACTGAAGGACTTCAGGCAGCGTTGGCTGCTCCTTCTTTGTCCTGAGTCCCTTCCCTGCTCTGAGCACACAGAGCCATACAACAGCCAAGGCTCTGGACTTGAAGAATGCAGCACAAAACCATAGCACTGCACTCAAGCCAGACTTACAATTAAGAAAAAGCTGAAGCTAAGCAAGATGACAGTGAAAGCACTGCTTCTGCTTCTCATGTTTGTACCAAGCTCTTTCTAAGAGGCCTCCTAGACATGCAATGACCACGTCTAGACCATGTTGGGACAAACCCACCACCAAGTGACCACCAGATCTGCATTGTAGTAAGTGCCAGAGCAGCAGCTGAGCACCTTCAGTCCTTGAGAAGTGTCCTTACTGCTTATTATGACTACTGCCTCAGATTTAATAACGGATTCTCTTACCTTCATCTGAAGTGGCACTGTTGGGCTAAGTCCCTTCATATTCCCAGGTATCCGTAAGTCGCAGGCAACAAGGCCAGCCAGATCCGAGCACGGCTGTCAAGGATGACCCCCCAGAAGGGCTTCTGACAGCATAAAGATTACTCGTGCAGGTATCTGACAGCTCACAGCCCTGCCCAGTCTGCTGGATTCTATGCAGCACCTCTGACACTGTTGTTACTGATAACGGGCACAAATTCTGCAGGACTGCTGCTTTTACAAAAGGTTCTCCAAAGCAGAAAAATAAAAGCCTTTTTGTTATGTGAGCTGTTTCTGATTAGAATATGCACGCTTGTAAGCAGAGACACAGCACAACAGCTGACTTCAACCTAAATTTCCATGATAAGGAAATCTGATTATAAAGGCTTAACAATTTGCAGAATAGCACTGGCAACTCATTCTTTCAGAAAAGACTGAAGATAGATTTCCCTACACTGGGGAATATGTTTAGAAACAAAATTACACATTTCTACATTTAATTCGACTGCTCATAATTAGGCATTGATTAACACCTTCAGGCTGGCCATTACCAGCACAACTCAGGCTGTGGGCTGAGATTCCTTGGCATAGTGGGAAGCAAGAGACACAGCCTGAGTGCTGCTGAGCTCATCAGCACCAGGCAGCAGGGCAAGTCCTGCCAGAAAACTCCCTGGCTCTGAAAGAAACATACAAGAACACACAAGGCTCAGCCACCCACATACTGCAGCACACCTCCAACCCCTGGCAATACAGCAGGTGCTGCTGTTGCATACTGAATGCATTAGCCATAAAACTCATAGAGTCATAGGGTTGCAAAGGAGCACAATGCTCATCCAGTTCCAACCCCCTGCTATGTGCAGGGTCACCAACCAGGCTGCCCAGAGCCACATCCAGCCTGGCCTTGAAAAACTGTATTCTTCCCTAAGAGCAAAGCATTATAAATAAGCATTTGGAACAGTTTAATCCTCCTTAAAGACAGGATGTGTAATTGTAATGAAAGAATTTCAGAAGAGAACAACAAAAAGATGCTTTTTTTTTTGAAATCCCAAAATACTTTGTCTTTTCAATGCAGATAGAGTGTGAAAGCTTTTCTCATAAAAGAAATGCACACAGGCACATTTGTCTCAGCATTACACATCTCATCTCCCTTAGACCAAGCACAGCCATTCACTGAGATGAACACTTTACCTATTTGCTCATTATTCCTTCTCTTTTCAACTATCACTCACAGGGGGAGGACACAGCTTTTGAAGCCCACCAAGCAGTCCTTTCTTGGTTCCTTCCTGCACAGGGAAGCGCAGGCAACAAGGAGCAAAGCAGCAATAAGTAGTAAAGCTTTCCTGGTGCTTTTGCTGCACAAAGTTGCATCTCTGCTGGCAATAATGTTAGGTGCTGTTCTATTCAAAATGAGCATCACCAGATTACAAATGGTCATGCACTGGAGAAGCACCGCTCATGTTGCTTGTGAACTAGGCATGGTTTTTAAGGAACAATTATGCTATTTGCAGACACAAATAAAATGGGTGGGAGGGAGGTAGTATTTGTTTGATTTAAAATTCCATAGGGACCTGTAGAATTTAATTGGAAAGAAATCACAATAAGCAAGATTTCAGCTAAGTGACAAATCTGCTTAAAAAGTAGAAGGAATGGAAAATTTTAGAGTATCTGGCAACTTGCCTACATTTAGATCAGCTCATATTTTTCTACATTTGCATTTCTTGCAAGGTGCAGCAACTATAATGCTAGGATACAAAATCATCCTTGGGGCCCTGGGCAGCCTGGTTTGGTATTAAATGTGGAGGCTGGTGGCCCTGCCTGTGGCAGGGGCATTGGAGCTTCACGATCCTTGAGGTCCCTTCCAACCCAATCCATTCTGTGATTCTATAACCCCTAAAGAGCTGTGCAAAAACAGGAAACATGGGGTTTTTCTGATCTATAGCTCTGCCTTCCAGTTCTCCTAAATCTGCCCACGCTCAGGTGCATCAACCCATTGCTGAGCCCAACCTAAGGAACTCTGAGAGCAGGCAGAACCTCAGTGGCACTGCAGAGCTGGGAGATGGACAGCAGGGCAGCACAGTCAGTGCCACCCAGCTGCCAGCACAGGTGCCTGAGGACAGATCAGTTATTCACTGCCTTGTTCACCTGCTCAGAGAGCAGCTGCTGTGTAGAACCTCTAATCTTTCTGTTCCCATCACGCTGAAAACACATCAGTGCCTTTAGCAGCTGGGTTTCTGCGTCTTGCTGTTAGCATGTCTAGTCAAAAGAAGGCATGGTATGGATGTCAGCAATTCAGCAACAGGCATCAGTATTCAGTGCCACAGCCTGTAACTGCACCAAACCACTCTGGTTTAAGTAGCTGTGCAACCAGGCAGGGCAGAAGTGCCAAAAATGGGAGTTATGTGGAGAGGTCACCTCTGAGCATCCTTCCATGAATGGCAGATGCCCAGAAGGTGGGGAGCCAGCAGCAGTCACAAACAGGCTATCAGAAGTTATCAGATTTAAATGAATAAGCAGACTTTAAAGTCTTCCCATTTAAACAAGTGCAAAGTGTTCTGAAAAAGATTCTTTAAAATGTGATTATCCCAGAAAAGCCTACAGGCAGAACTAATAGGAAGTCACACTGTGCAGGACAACTTCAGGCACTGGTAGTGTTGTCTTCTTGTCAGAATTAACATGTCAACTTTTCAGTGCCAATGGCTTAATTACAAAAAGCTACAAAATCAACAACAGTGGGATTTTTTTTTAATCACTTTAACAGCTTAAAGTTTTCCAGGAGAAAAAAAAGTAATAAAAAAAGTATTGCAGGTGACATGACAAACCAGACAGCATTTTGTTACGTGCCACAGTGAAAGTTGACAATTTTCATAGTTCACAAAATAAACTGCACATCTGTGAAGCAGTAACTCTTTGCCTCAGTGTGTGTTACAAGAAGCCAAACCTAGAGCTGGTAAGCCCCAGATAAGCAGGCTGCACCCAGAGCCCAGCAATGCACCCAGAGCCCAAGGAGGATTTGCCTGCAGCCAGCCCACAGCCCCTGCAGCAGAGCCCCGAGCAGCACTCACCCATCCAGCCTCACATCTGGCAAGCTTCTGTTCAGAGCAATCAGGTCACTGGCCATAAGGTTAAACTGGTTGATTTTAAACAGCTCTTTCATCTTCTCCTGGTCGTCTTTTGGAATGAGCACCGCCTTCCCCATCTCACCGGGTCCTTCTTGGTTTCTGGAAATGACAGCTGCAACACAAGACAGCAAGAGGGCAACTTTGAACACTGGGGTGTCTTTGAGCATTTGCAGCTTTCAGCTGGAATCACAGTGACAGTGCATGAATGCTCCTGAGAGACTCGCATAAGGATTAAAACCCAGCACCAGGTTCTCAGGGAGATCCTGCAAGCCAAGGTCTGGGCAACATTTGTATAGCTGTTGAAAGAATTTGAACAGCACGTGAATTAAATCGCTCTGACCTATTTCTTTTGTTGTTAATTTATTCCCAACTGAATGGCACATGGCATTATAAACCTATCCTTTAAAAAACAGACACCCCTTCAACCCTGCAAAAGGCAGTCATCCTCAGAAACACAGTCTAGACACACTTGCTAGAAGAGTATCAGAAATTTACCCAGGAGGTTTCTGCCTGCAGTTGTACTGTAAGCTTCATTGTGCAGCAAACATTTTCCCAGTGATATATTTCTATGACTTGCTCTGCTCAGAAGCACTGCTGGATGCTGCACTCACAGTGCACTGCTTTCACTATGACTGCGTGTGATTTCCAGTTGCATGCTGTCCACACAACAAAATTCCCCTTGGAGCGTTTCATAAGGGATATTTATGCAATGCATAATGCAGACATAAAGCACTTGGAAGTAACGGTTGGTAATTAAACTCTGCTCTGCCATCACTTTTTGGAGGAAGGACGACACTTTGCACACTGGAATTTGAAAGAGATGGTCCTTCCAGCTGCTAATTCTGGCTATGGAAGCCAATTCTGCCTCTTCTTTCCTCTGCTGGAAAGACTGAGGGCTGCATCCTTCCCCTGGCAGTTCTGCAGGAGCAGCTCTCTGCTTCCCAAGGGCCTGTGCCCAATGAGAGCCCAGCAGGGAGCAAGCAGCCATGCTGAGACACTGCTGAGGTAGTAAGACAGCAAGAAATGGGCTCGTTTTGGATGCTGAAGTACTCTGGGTTTGGCTGAAAATATCTTAGTGACAGTTTTCTGCTGTAGAAATCAGAAGCTTTCCATTAAAGCAAATAGGCATGAGAAAAAAATCTGTCAGTGTATTATTAGAACAGTCATCATTATGACAGGAAGTTTGCTGCCTCTCAGAGCAAACCATCTAACAGAAGTGCATCTCCTGAAATTGTTTAGGGTACCATCCAAACACCACAAGGATGCTGTGCTGCAGTAGGATGCTGTGCTGTGCTGCTGCAGGAATCACTGCCTGCTCACCAATATGGCAGTGCCCCATAACAGTGCCTCACACTCATCTCAGCCTGAAAACTTCCAGTAACTCTCCCTGAAGGCAGCAGTTATTTGTACACTCTGCAGTAAAACTGAGTTTTCAGTAGGGGATTCCATGTGCTTCTGCTGCTTGCTAAGGTTCATCGAGACAAAGCTCAGGACAGCAGAAGCTCTGTGAAGCTTCACAACAAAACTAATTGGGAATTTCTGATCAGCCTTCCCACTCTCACGGCTTTACTCAAAGCCAAGTGATACCTGACTACATTTCAATCAGAGTACATGCAACGCTGTGACCAAGAAATATGTTTAATTTTGCTAATTGCAGCAACATCAGCTTGCCAAGCCTGCAGAGAAGACACACACAGCTTGCAGGCTACGTCACCCAAGCTTTCAAAAGGCACGAAGTCACAACAGTGCTGCAAGGAAGGCCACAGTGCCATGGAATAGGAATGCTAACATCGAAGAGGGAAACTGTGATGCCTTCATTAGAAGCTTCTTTTTTGCCTTGTGAAAGGTGAGTCACTCCTCATCAGCCTCCTTCCTGCTGCTGGTGTGTTTGTGCAGCATCATGCTAAACCATGTTTTACAAGGAGGCTGGGGATGCCCCATCCCTGCAGGCATTCAAGGCCAGGCTGGATGTGGCTCTGGGCAGCCTGGGCTGCTGGTTGGTGACCTGCACACAGCAGGGGGTTGGAACTGGATGAGCACTGTGCTGCTTTGCAACACAGGCCATTCTATGATCTTCAGGGATAAATACAGAGGAGGATGGCTGAATCTATGTGCTGCTATGTTAACCCACTGACAGCTGCCAGGTGTGAGCACTCCCCATACCTTCCTTTCTGCAAAGACTGCAATGAGCTCTGTCCTTCCACACCAACAATTCAATTCTATCAAAGCCTTACAAAAGCAGAGATCTGTCCTCCTCCTCTCTGGAAGTCATGGTGGTTAATGAAAATGGAGTCTTCTTGCTACTGTTTACAAGCAGGATGGAAAAAAAAATGACAAAAACAGATCTCAGAAGGTCACCAAAGCTTCCCCCAGACCACACAGAGTTAACTGGACTTAAGACACTCACAGCACAAATTCAGTATCTACCTTCATGGATATTTTACAGCCTTTCAAGAAATCCAAGCAATACAGTAAATGGATTATACTCTTGCCTTGACCCAGCTGAGGAAACAGAATTTTCAGGAGCTAAAGACATAAAAACTGGAGGACGGGGGCTCTTTAGGAATACTGTCACACCCGTGTGGTTTCAACAAGGAGCTGTATATACAGACCAGCACTCAGGAAGGCATCCACTTGTGTCTCGCCATGGTTTAGCTCATTCTGTTTAAAGGCTGCAAGCGAGGAGCAGTGATTCAGCACTTCTGTTTGTTAACTCACTGAAGCAGATTTCAGAGGTTGTGCTTTTCAATAAAAAGTGCTTTAAAAAAAAACAAAGTGTCCATCAAAAACAGCTTCATCTCCGAGCACAAGAATTAACGCTCATCTCCTCAGTGACCATCTTGGTGCATGCAGGCATAATGGAACTGACACGAAGCATGCCCACAAAGAATAAAAATGCTATTTATCCAGCATTCTGCCTGCAGACATTTGACATCATCTGTCAGAGGAAACAGGCCTGCTTTGGAAATGCATACAGCCTCCTCACAAGGGCTTACCAGAAGCACTGAGGTCTTTGGTGGAGCACAGAATACCAAGTGCAAAATTCAAGATAAGGAAAGGAAAAGTAAAGCTGACCTCAATAGATCTGAAAGCATTCAATTTACTTAAAGATTCAGTAAGGGCTCTGCACATGGACTGCTGCTCAGATATGTTGACACATGGGGGATATAAGGACTCATCACCCATGCATTCTCTCCAAAGGCTTCTTTTCCTTGCACATACCTTGGCTTAAAGCCCCTGTACCTCCACAGCAGCGCTGTGGAAAGATGCTGGTTTGCAGATGGACAGGCAGCAGGGTCCCTGTACACCCACCCCTGTCCAATCTGCCTTTCCCAGCACAGCCCTGGGCAGCCCTATCTGGTGGGGCACATCGAGCCCACAGCAGGGGGCTGTGGGGGCTGTAAAGTCTCTTACAACCCAAACTATTCCATCATCCCATGATTCTTCGTATATTATTGATCAGTTGAAATCACTAAGGAGAAAGCTGGAAATAACACTGATGCCCAGCACAGCTATGATACAGCAGCAGTCAGATGGCTTCAAAACAAGCAGAGTGCTGCAGGGAGGGACTTCAGCCCAAATCTCCATTCTGCAGCTGCCAGAAATGTGCAGTTTGAATAGAAAACCTCCCAGCTTTGTGAGAAATCAATGGAATGCTGGCGTTATAGTTTGGAAAGTCAAAAATAACTAGGTGAGGATAAAATCAATCTTAGGATAGCGATAGGGAAGAAAGTAGCTTAAGGGGTGTAAGCCACACACAGCTGCCATCTGCCCAATTTCTGTGTTCACAGATATCTCAGAAACATAATGGGTAGAAGATAAGATGTGAACGGCTCACTGGTAAGAACACCCCAGTAAATGACAGTGTGTCTCTACTCATGCTGAAAATGTTGAGAGAACATGACTTAAGTTCGTTTTTCAGAGCAGAAAGGCTGAGGTTGGCAGGGACCATCTGGTCCTGCCTTGCTCCACTGAGTAGGGCCACTCAGATCCAGGTGCCCAGGACCACATCCAGGTAGCTGCTGGAGATGCCCGAGGGAGACAGCTTTGATTGGAACTGCAATTAGAAGAATTAATAAATAAAGAAAACATC
This sequence comes from Lagopus leucura, assembly GCF_019238085.1. NCBI lineage: Eukaryota > Metazoa > Chordata > Aves > Galliformes > Phasianidae > Lagopus > Lagopus leucura. The sequence continues at coordinate 1,032,689 of NW_024962273.1, forward strand.
AATAAAACCAGTGGTAACTGAAGTGTGATCTGAGAGACAGGCAGAGCTGCCTGCCCTACTGCCTCTACCAGCAAAGGCCCTTCCCAAGCAGTCCTGCATTATGTAGTTCCTCATCATATCTTACTACAAGGCATGAAATCAATCGTCCAGAATCCTGAACAAGTAATTCTTTCTTCATTGCACCTCTACAGTGGCTCTAACACTCAATGTTATTCTGCTGGTTTATGCCCAAGTAATTTGTTATGAACTCCACACAGAATCCAATAAACTAAAGGATCAATTTGCAGTTCTTTGCCATTTGGATGATATATCTTTTGCAGCTCAGACTCATCTTAATCCAAAACATATGGAATTCTAGTTTTAATTATACAGTAGTAACAAATCCCACAAAGTTGCCATAAACATCATTATATAGGTCATTTGCTTTACAATGTCTTCTAAGACAAGAGCTCCACAAATTTGAACGAAAAAAAAAGTTGCTTTCAAATAATAATAGAAGCATCAGAATTCATTGGGATTTCTGCCATAAATATTTCTTATACCATTTCCACACGTGTTGTCCAGAGACACATCAGACCACACTGCTACTGCCAGCCCCACACGAGCAGTGCAAACAAAGTGCACATCAGATTTAAGCAGCGCTCAGGAGGGACACGAGCTCTGCTTATAGCTGCTGGTTGCTGCCTTAAGAGAGCTGAAGGAAGGCATTGATGCTCCTCATGAGTCCCTAAGGAACCTGCACACATGATGCAATCTCGTAAAGTTGAAGGTCTCCACCATTACTGGCCTTGCTTACACCATGGTAACAGCTGTGATACTGATAGAAATTCAAAGCCTAATGAGATATCATCTAGAACATCTAGTTATTTCTTTCTTCTTTGCAGTTTCACACTCTGGAGAGAGAGAGAAGCAAAGCTGCATAAAGCAAGACAAGAAGTGACAATTCCTAATTTAAACAAGCTATTCAGACACTTCAAACAGGGCTGTAAGATCAAGCTCACAAGAAGCAGCAAAAGTTTGGTCTACTCATCTGCCTACTTCACTGTAGCAAGTAAATAAATAAAAATAAGTCCTGGAGCAAAATCCAAGAGAAGGATTGTCAAGGCCTGCACTCGTTCCAAAGTGCATTGCAGCATCCCACCACTCACACAGCACTGCTGCCCATAGGAGACACTGCAGTGAGTGGACACAGCTCCCTTCCCTTGAAGGAAAGAATGGCATCCCAATAAGTCAGATGCTCATCTATCACCTTTATGGCTGTTATTAATGAATTCTGGGCTTGTGCATACAATGAGGTATGAGTTACCTCCCTCCAAATAATAATTAATGAGCAATAGCCCAGGAAAGATATATTAACTTATCAATATTAATCAAGATGTAATGGAAACCCCAATGCTAGCTGCTAGGGAAGCAAAAGCCAGCAGATTGCACCTGCTGCTGCTGGAGCTGGTCCCATCAGCGTGGAGGAGCTCCATCGTGGCACAATGGCAAGCTGACGAGCCTGCCACAATGCAGCCCTCAAACAAGTGTGCACACAGAGCATCACGCCATGTTGGCCTATAGCAGCAGTTATTCTGAGAAATTCACCTTACAAATGAAGCAAAAAACACTGAGGGTAGGAGCAGCGAATGAATGATTTATGGCAGCAGGAAAAGCCATCTTCCACAAGGTAACACTAAGCTGGCAGTCATTGAATGGAATAAAGGCAAGAGGACTTTCATTTATTTTTTAAAGCGTTCCTGACCTCCTTGGCTGGCAGTCCAGCGTCTCAGAGGGTCTTATAACGTCCAATCATTACGGATATACAGCTTCCCTGTCTCAGGGTCTTGTCAGCTTTCATCAACAGGCTTTGTGTTTCCATATCCATGAAAAAGGAAGCGTCTGATAGCGACCTGGATTTACCTACATGTATCTTCAGAGCAAGGCCTTCTTTGTGGTTGTCCCACAGACAGTTCCATGTTTGTTCAGCACCTCCCCTCTGTTCTGCTCTTGAGGAGCTGTGGGTTACCACGAGGTCCCCTTTCAGCCTCCTTTGCTCTGCGCTGAACAAACCAAGGGACCTCAGCCACTCCTCACACCCTGTCCTCTGGGCCCTTCCCCATCTCTGCAGCTCTCCTCTGGATGCTCTCCAATAGCTGTATGTCCTTCTATTGCAGTGCCCAAAGCTCTACCAGCAGAGCAGGCCCTGCCAGCTGCCAGCTCTGCCCTCAGAGCCTTCTCCCAACACCTTGCCATCCCCAGCAGCCCCACCACAGCCCAGGTGATTCCTCACCCAAAATACATTTACTTACGTACCTCTGCTGGACTTAACAGCTTTCAGGACAACTGTCACTTGAAGCAACACGTGCATCTGCAGACAGGGATTTATGGCCGTGCTCCTGCTGATGGTCACCCCACATCACAGGGCAGCACCCATCACTGTTCCCTTTAATTGTGGAATGCTGTTCTACAGCAAAAAACATTTCTAACGACCTATTTAATTACTGCAATAAGATCTGCTAGATTTGGCACTGTTTTAAAAATGCATGTGCTTTCTTAACAAACATTGATTTCCACTTCTCACAGACACAATGTGACACAGGTCTATCAAGTCAGGCCTTCTGAATGTTTTAAGTATATCAATCAGTTCTAGACTTAACCCCTATAATTGAGAAAATAATTAAGTCATGAATAAAACAAGCCCTTACCTGTGATTCTTCATATTAAGAAGATATCCTGACTGCCTTGCAGTAAAGGATATTTTCCAAAGCAAACCATGCTTAACAAAAGAGTAAGCGAGCAAAGAGACAGAAAGCCATCCATCTCCTTGGGGAGAAGAGCTGTGTGTGCACTGATTGAAGCAGAGAGCAGTGTAAGTGCACTGCTGCAGGTGACTAATGACAAATCACACATGCAAAAGGGGAAGAGTTCCCATTTCTGTAACACATCTGTTGGCACCAACAAGTGCTAATGCTGTGGGCAGGGTTATACATCAGGCTTGCTGACTGCTCCTCAGCAAGAGGCAATACAGTGGTGTACCAGGATTCGATAAGCAACACCTGGAGACTGAAAACAACCATGAGTCAAAAGCCTCATCTCTAATTACAGACAGGAGAAAGGAAACAGGTTTGGAGCTCTGTTACAGTTTTTTTTTTTTTTTTAAAACTAGCTTTAAAAAAACAAAAACAATCTGCAGACATTCAATACTGCAGATATTTCTGTTTCATTTGCATCAGATGTGTAACATCCTTCTCGTCATAAGAAACTGTCTAAGGGTGAAGAAAGGACCTCATGACTGCTTTCATAATGGCAGTATATCTCATCACTGCTTACTTAACCAGTAACTTCCCATCTCCATATGTAGCCAGTCGAGCAGCCTATGCAGTAACAAGTCAAATGATGCCAAAAGAGTGCACATCTTAAGATGCACAGAAAAGAAAAAGAAACACAACATAATTAATCTGAGTTTAAGCTGGAGTCTTCCAACAGTTAAACAGGCAGAAAATTTAAACTTGCACTTAACCACCAGCGCAAGCTGGCTTTCCAAACCCAGAGCAGCCTTCACTCTGCCTCCCTTACAACTCAGAATTTTCACTCTTCTTAATGAGAAAACAGTGCACACCCACGTCTGCTCCATTCCCTGGTGCTGAGCAGCAGTGTGGTACCTGCCTGCAGGCACAGCCAATGGCTCTTTGCACACACATGCACACAACTGATCACTCTTCCAAGAAACTGCACCCTATCTGCACATGTATTTATTGAAGTACATTTTTAATTGCTGAAATAGATGAAGAGGAATCAAAGGTGCTGTATAGATAGACAGGTTGACTGCATGTATTTAAGGCACTGGTGCTGATCAACACAGCACTGCACCCTTGATAAAAGCTAGCTACACAGTAAGATGCAACTTGCACATTCTTTTCTCTTAGAGAGCTGATAAAAGAAAAAATGCCTAAAATTATACAAAAACTAATTTGCCATTAACAATGCATGCTAACAACAGACTTTTGTGCATCTTAAGTCTACGGTTTACAACGAAAGCTTCATTTCCTGAAAGATGTTCTTGAGAAGAGAACACACAGCAGTTCCAAACACAGAGCTACAAACATAGGATGGTTTTTCATTTAAACACAAGTAAATGAGAAAGAAAAACAATTGAAGAATTGGCTCCAACTAAATTAAGGCACTATCTTAGCTAACGTCTTTCAGGCTGCTCCTTGTTTCAATGGAAAACTGTAAAATGAAACAGGTTGCCCAAGGAGGCTGTGGATGCCCCATCCCTGCAGGCATTCAAGGCCAGGCTGGATGTGGCTCTGGGCAGCCTGGGCTGCTGGTTGGCGACCTGCACACAGCAGGGGGTTGGAACTGGATGAGCACTGTGCTCCTTTGCAACCCAGGGCACCCTGTGATTCTATGATTCTGTGATATAATTAAATTATGCAGCTTTTCTTTTGTCAGTTTCCCAGCTGAACCACATGAATTTCTGAGAAAAATCTCTTATTTCCCTGACAAGATTCACTTCCTCACATATTATCCTGCCACATATTAATTGTTCTTATGTAACCTGCACTTAACTTGCACCACAGAACTGGGAAATTCATTACACTAAGCAAGGGTGAGGATGAATGCACTCACAGCAGGAACAAAGCATTTCTAATACTCACTTAAACTTTGCCCTCTCTTCCTCTGTAGGAAGAGCAAAACCGAGGCAGGAATTGCCTTATTTTGCATTTCTAATAGTTTGAGAGCAGTTTACGGCTGAAAACTTCCAGCAAGGGTACAGGCTGATGTAATTGTGTCCTCCTTCATTAATTTTCCTTTCTACTGCAACATACCAGCTGTCCCACTAATGTCATTAATTCCAATCAATGCAGCAATTAAGGAAGCCGAGGCAGGCGATGAGGCAGGTGATGTAGGAGGAGTGCATTGAGGCAGCTGGTGCAGGCAGGATGGTGAAAGAAACCATGGAGAGGTGGCACTGGATGGAGGGAACTGAGAACACCACTGCACAGAGCTCCATCTCCCACAGCCATAACGCTCCTGGAGAGGAAAACCTTCATGTCTTAACCTTAATTCCTTTCAAGAAGAGCAAAGAGAAAAATGTGAAGATGATATGAGCCACGAAACCTTTCTCACTTTGATACCAGATCAGCATTCTTTTTTTTCAGTTTTTCTACATTGATGATAAAACACCTTCTAATACTCTACTGAAACAAGCTAAGCTTGAAATTATGCCCTTTATTTGACCTGTTTTCTATGTTGAAATGCAATCAGGGTTACTATTTTGGAAGACAGTAATGTGGATCACCTGCTCCTGAGGCTAAAGGAAAGCACCCAACTGCCTCCTACATCACACACCTGGAGGTCTACTTTCTCTTCCTTGTTTTATATCCCAGTAGGGAAACAGCATCCACACACCACTCAGTGCCTGTGGTTTCATTGAACAGCTCAATGCTCAAAGACAGGTGTTTGTCTACACCTTGGGAAGAAAAAATCATTCACTAGGGGACTCAGCGGGAGGCTGGTGGCCCTGCCTCTGGCAGGGGGGTTGGAGATTCATGATCCTTGAGGTCCCTTCCGACCTGGGCCATTCTCTGATTCTGAGGGGACCAGATGGTGCTACCTGGATCTCATTAACATTAGACAGGCAAACAATGTTGGATTAAGCTAATTTAAGTTTACCTATCAGTGGTTGATAAAGCCTTCCTCCAGCTGCCGGAGAGGAAAAGGCACTTCCAGAGGGCACCCAATTCTCTCCAGCTGCGACCAGCAGCTCTGCATTAGGCAGTAGATCCTCTCTGATTTATTACAGCCCTTACATGAGGCAGCGCTGAGCTGCAGGTTAGTTTGTGCCACCTTCCAAGGATGCTGCTCCTAGGAGCATCGCTGCCTGCTCCACAGCAAGGGCCCACACCCACGGCAGCAGTCTTCAGGCTGCGATCAGCTCAGCAACCCAGCAGTCTGCCAGCCAGGTACAAACTGAGAGCAATTCTTCATCCTGAACACAATCTCACTTAGCGAGAATGGAGCAGCTGCTGAGAAGTACCAAGAAGACACCCTCATCAATTTGTTCTGCTTCCAATAAACTTATCACAACGACAATTGAAGCAAGAGGGAAGAGTTGTCATGAGGGGTGGGGACCTCTGTGGGGTCAGGTAGTTGTGCCTCCTCCTTCCTCAGCTGAGCAATAACAGACACATTATCCCTCTTTATGTGCTTATCTCCCACTTAGAAGCTTTCTGCCCGTCAGGCTGCAATCCCAGGGATTAGCAGCAGGCACTTAGCTCCTGTCCTCACTGCTGCCCATGTCAGAAACAGAGAGCTGCTGGGGCTCGAGCTGCAAAAATAGCATTTTCTATTCCCTTATCACCAGTCGGGGTTGTAGAATGCAGAAAGAACCACAGCAGGGCTTCAGCCTTCAGTTGGTACAAGACTGCCAGCGCTACAGAACAGTCATTGATGTGTTGCTTATTTTGTCAGACTTTTCACTTGTTGGTTCATAGAATCATTCCGGTTGGAAAAGGCCACCAAGTCCAACCATGTGCTCAATGCACCGCTAAGAGCCACTGCCCACTGCACCAACACCTGCCATGGAACTGCATGAACATACATCAGATCACACAGATCAGATTTAAAAATAAAAATGAGCCTCTCATGAGAGGCAGTGAGATGACGAAGTTCAAACACTAACAATGTGACAGAGCACTAACCTCATTTAGGAAAAAAAAAAAAGAGACATACATAAAGAATAGGCTAAAAAGTCTGAAAATTGCAGTGACAAAAATTAATTTGGAAAGACAGCAAAAGGACAGGAAGTGTGCTGTCAACAAAATCTTGTAAAATGCAGAAATAGAAACCTAGCAGTCAAAGATGATCACATCTCAGACAAAATGAACCCAAAAGCAAAAGCAGACTCACAGTCAAGCAAACAGCGTGTGTTTGAGCACATGTGGGGGTGAGCAGGAAAAAAAACAAGTAATTTCTATGCAAACTCTCTTTAATTATGTTTTAAACACGTACCTCTAAAACTGAGTGAAACCTATTTCCAGCACAGCACGAAGCCTGCAGGAAAACAGACAGCACGCATTCAGAGGGGACATAAATATGTTTGTTCTTCTGGAGAGGCTTTGTGGGGGTGTGACATCTTGTGCGTGTTTCAGCAGTTATGTACGGCTGCAACAGATGAGACAACTGTAAATTTGGTGAAGCATTAGCTAAATTAATGGATGTGTTAGTATCATCATTATGGTAGCACACAGTGTAGGGTCTAAAGATTAAAAGACTTCTAACAAATTCTAAAGCAACGGCTCCACAGACCGCAGTAACAGGTAGCAAACACAAAAGCAGGAGAGTAATTACTTGTGCTCCCTGAACGGAGCCCATTTAGGAACACATATTTTCAGCACAAGAAGCACTGACTGAAGCTGTGACATCCAGGGGAATTTCTCATACACTGAGACAGCAAAGTCAAGCACACAAAGCCTCGAGCTCTCCCTGCAGTGTGAAGGAGCTGTGCAGATTGACTGCAGAATATTTCAGCACAAGGAAGAGAATAACAAAAAGCTTTAAAAGGAAACTAAAATTAATCTTGATACCACTTAATAAATGGGTTAATATGTCTCACCTCTTAAGAGCCAGCAACATTTCCAAGCACTAATAAGGCTCACACCACCCCTCCGTCCCAGTGACATCCCATCACTGCCATTCACCAGCTGGCACAGATGAGGCAGCCATAAATCCAGCCCTGTCTGCACCACAGGCAGCAGCCATGCTTGAGCAGGGCTAAAGCTATCCTGAATGTGATGCTTCCATGGCAGGAAACTGGAGAAAAAAATAGGAATAATCCTACTGAAACACACCCGATTGTCTCTCATGTTAGTTCATTATTCCCAAGCTGATGAGGCAGGTAAATCTTTACTTCTTTCCTTTTCTTTATTTCCCATTAGTTTCACAGCTCTCGAACTACTAAAACCAATACCTGCAAACATGCAGAGCTGTTCTCATTGCTGTGAACAGCTCAATCCCAGAAGTTAAATGTGAAGATTATGTGGAGAAGGACAGCACTGAGCCCAGAAAAATACACCTTCTTGAAATGATTTTGATGCCAATGTGGGAAGTAACTTCAGAATGTACACTTAGGGCAATGAGGGCTGCCCAGAGCTCTGGGTGCTCCGTTCTAGAGGTGCCCAAGGCTGTGAGTGGATGCTGGGCAGCCTGAGCTGGGGGGCAGCCAGCCCACAGCAAGGCACTGGAACTCACCGATCCTTGAGGTCCCTTCCAACATAAGCTATTCTATGAAGAACTTGACCTAAGGAAGGAAGCATCTCCCAGAACAGATGCATGGCACCCATCTGTCCCCCTCCCTGCCACATCCAGCCACACTCCTGCTCTCCCCACCTGCTGTGAGCACAGATGGCCCAGCAGCGACCAGACACCATGAGTGGCCGACAGCAGTCTGCACTAATGTGGAATTAATTATGAGCTTACCAGTGGGCAATTCCCAGAGGTTCTTAGGTAAATCCCATTACCAGCCTCTCAGTCTGCTGGACAACACACAAGTTTTGTTTACAACGCAGCGTTTTCAAGAAAGCAAACACTGTGTTCTCCACCGTACTTTAGACCACGGCTCCAACCCAGTAGTTTTGTGCATAACCTGATATATCCTCAGGTGACACTTGTAACCTGCTGATAAGCCACTTGAACAATCCACTGAGCAGGTTCTGCCATTACTGGGGACTCTCATCCTCAAGTTCCCTGCTTCCAAACGCTCGCTGCATGGAGGGCCTCCTCTGAGATTTTCTCCCCTTCTTAGCAGAGGGCTTTGGAGCATCATGCACCTGCATGAAGAATGACTTCTGATGCCTGAATCAATACCAGCCAACTGAGATTACAGCCAAGCAAATCCCACGAATGTACCCTTAGAGGTAGATGTCACAACGCAGGAGGCCTGAGAATAAAGTCAGAGTCATTATGTGGGTCAGCTTGCCTCATTTCCACACCAGCAGCCTCCCTAATCTGCTGCTAGCAGCTTTAGGCCATTTGGAATATTAACACTTCTTACCTCTACAAATGTTGACCATCATGCTGAACCATAAAACTATCACCTATTTAAGGATTTCCTTTTCATTTCCTCCCTTCACTCTACCTGAAAGTTCAGCTTTGGTTACAAGAGTTTCAACTCCTAGCAAGCAATCACAGGAAATGTTAAATGTCATCATCACAAGCATTCCAAAGCTTGGAGTGTGCCCACAGGAGACTGGACAGGGTAGAACAAAAAGCATGTATTTCTGGTACTAATAATTGCTGCTCTAACTGCAGGGATTTCACAGAATCCAGCCTGGATATCAGTTCCACCCTAAATTACAGAAAGCTCAAAGCAAAAGGTGTTTTTAATTAAAAATGCCTGTACAGGCCTTTGCAAGCTAGAATTAAGGCTTACAATGGCACCATTATCTACAGACTGTTTCAAGAGGTTGCTTTAACTGTACCCACTGTGATAATTTAGGGAATTTCTTGCCTTCTTTTTCCATGCTTACAGGATAACAATTCTGACCATAAAAGCAGCAGGAATCTGAAAATACAGAGATGGGAGCTCCAAACTGCCACTGAATGCCCAACGCTTTCCCTTGTTGCAGGTCTCCTCGGTACAGTAATCGACATTAGCAATTACACTTCCATTCTGGCAGCACGTTTTAATTATACTTTATCATATTGCAAGAGAAACAGACTATTAGCTGCTGTTTTGTTGGGGCTTTTTTTTTTTTTTTTAATATAAAGAGAACCAGCTATCTCTTAATTGTTTAATAACAACACCTGAAACAGAATCACAAAGTCCTGAATGCTTCATTATTTTCTCATCATCCTATTTTCATACACAGTTAACCTATAACCACTCCCCCCCCACCCGCAGCCCCAGAAGGGCTCACCCAGAGCAGATGAGAGCAGCAAAGCCAACTATTTAATTCCTCTGAGAACCCAAAGACCAAGCAGGTTACCTTCCCTCATGGTTCCAGATATCTGCCCAGAAACACAGGAGGCACGTGGCCTCAGATAAATGAATGACAAAGTTATGCATCTACAGCCAAAGTTCATTCCATACTACTTACCTATGAGATTCATTTTCTACAGCACCAGAAAGGATAATGACTGAAAGAATACATATTCATCACACTGAGTAATTTTAATACATTTAAATGATTTATTTATTCACTCATTGTACCTTGGGCCACTGATGGCCAATACACAAACCGAGGCTGGTTTAGTGGCTGAATTAGAGGTGCATGACCTGTCCACGGGGAAGCAGTTCTTTCCTCTCACTTTATTCTTCACACTGCCATAAAACACACGCCAGATGAACAGCATTTCTATGGAGCATCTGCCCTGTCTCATTTGTGACACACGGCTCTTTTTTAAAGTAATGTCAGAGCAACTTCTACTCCTACAGAAAGTCACAAACAGTCCCTTACGAAAATCACTTCAAGCACAGTAGCTTAATTAAAGCTGGTTTTAAAGCCAGCAGTAAGAAGACAGTGTAAGAAATCTGCGCTACACAAACAGCAAAACACTTTTCTTGAATATCAGCACCTTTAGAACAAAGCAGCAAGGGATACACAACAACTTTGTGCACACTACTCTTTCCTATGAGAGTGGTGAGGTGCTGGAACAGCTAGAGGCTGTGATGCCCCGTCCATCCCTGGAGGTGTTCAAGGCCACGTTGGATGGGGCCCTGGGCAGCCTGGGCTGCTATGAAATGTGGAGGTTGGTGGCCCTGCCTACAGCAAGGAGGGCTGGAGCTTCATGTTCTCGAGGTCCTTTCCAACCCAACCATTCTGTGATCCTCCCGTACCCACCAGTAGATGCTGGCCTCCACTGCTCTTTTTCTCTGTTCAGCAGTAGGTATGAAGGAACTGAGCTCTCTGCTCAGCACCCACACCAGAACCATCTAACAACTCATTCTAAAAGCAAAATGAATGAAGTATTCATTGTATTTAAATATAAATGCTCTTTCACACAGCGTATGTTCCCATTTTCCTTGTCTTGTCGTGTCACATAAGGATTAAAGTACCTAGCACAGAGGGCTAAGCAGAGGCATAAATAATTATGACAGTAAATAGAGAATCCTTGAGGAAATCAAATGAAATGCTTAAAGGAAATATTTATCAGCGATACAAACCTTTAATCTTCAAAACAACAACAGACCGTAGAGGAGACAAACCAAAAAGAAAACAAACGGGGCCCAACCAACACCTCTTCCTACCCACCTGGGCTCACTTCTGCACTTCTCCTCTAAGGAAGCAACACCCGTATCTTATTCTGGGGCACCCAAAGGCCTCAAACACAGCCCAGCATCAGTGACATGTCACCCCACTGCAATGGGTCGGTCCTGGTGACAGAGGAGGTCACAATCCCAGGGCCAGCTCCACAAACACAGCCACACACGTTGTCGAGCAGACAGCACCGAGCCATCGCACACACCAGCACGCTGCCTGTGTTAATGCTACGGTACATTCAATCCAAAAATCATCATTTCCACCCAGTAGAAGAATGAGGCAAATCGACGTTTTATGAAGTTTAAAACAGGATAATTTCATGCAGTTAAGTTTTAAGACTATCAAAAGTGGAACCAACTGCTGAACCCATCAGCAGTAAGGTCCCTATATGCTGTATTTAAACTTCCAAGCAGCCAGTAGGAGAAATTGCCATTATATAAAGACTAAATCGAGGGAGTTTAACGTGGTTAAATTATTCCTAAACCATGGAAGACTGACAAGTTCTTTTATTACAAAGCGCTCTTATCGCTTAATGGAGAAAGTCTTTTATGATTTAAAGTTTTATTTGGTTTTCAGATACCAACATCACTCAAGTAATATTGCTCCTGCAATTCAAGGCACTCCGGAGTGCAGAATTATCTCCATGCAGCAGCAAGGAACACACAGCTGAACTCACTGCAGTAATGACACAGTATGCCATACTGTGGAGGTTGATACCATTGTGAGGATCATTTTGGTTTGGTTTTAGATGCCTTTGTCACAGTCCCTCTGCACTTACAGAGTGCAGCGATGCCAAGGTCCCAAGGCCAGAGCTTGGCATTCCATCTGCCTCTGCAACAAAACCTGGACAAATACAGCTTTATCATGCTTGCCTTGGGAATGTGAAGTTACCAAGAACACGGCAGCTCTAGGTTCAAGGCTTTGTGACTGGAGAATGTCCTCCAAAAACCCTCTATTAAACAAAGCCAAGACTGGCCAAGGCACTGGGCACAGGACACAGTGCTTAGCATACATTTACATACAACCACCTTTAAGAGCTTAAGAGAAATGGGAACTTAAGATAGGTTTTCAACACTTTGATAACAGCAGGACAAGAGGAAATGGTTTTAAGTTGAGGGATGGAAGATTTGGGTTGAGTATCAGGGGGAAGTTCTGTGCTATGAGAGTGGTGAGGTGCTGGAACAGCTGCCCAGAGAGGCTGTGATGCCCCGTCCATCCCTGGAGGTGTTCAAGGCCAGGTTGGATGGGGCCCTGGGCAGCCTGGGCTGCTATGAAATGGGGAGGTTGGTGGCCCTGCATGTGGCAGGGGGTTGGAGCTTCATCATCCTTGAGGTCCCTTCCAACCCAACCATTCTGTGATTCTGTTTTTAACCATATCATCACTGAGCAATGCCAAAGTGTTAGAAATTGCTCTTAATAGAACCTACAGCAAGCATTAGTGTATCCCTGCACTTTTACAGACAGCTTCTTTACAAACTAAAATAAACACTCTTTAACTAAAAAATAGCTTATTTGTACTTGAAAACATTCCATAGCATAACACAGCAAACACAGCCCTTCAGCACAGTGTCGGTGTGCTGCTGACCGCTGTACTTTCAGAACATAATCTGACAAAGCACTGCTTAAATTTTACCACAAAATATCATTTTCCACATATTTTTTTCTTGAACTGCAGCACTGTAAGACACAAAGCATACAAACAGGCGTTCTGCATATAAAAACAATTTCAAGTCTAATCAGCTGGAAAGCATCTTAACATTTAAGAGCAAGCTGTGCAAAGCACAATAATGGCTATGACAATAAACCACACCAGATTGTCCAAGAGTGTGTGAACCCAGGAATCAGGCAGCACAGGGACAGCATCATACCCATCCCTGCTCCCACGGAGGAGAGGAGCAAAGCACCGCAGTGTACACCTTCCTTGGCACAGAAATGCATGCAACACTCTAGTTTAAGAAGGGCCAAAAGCCAATTAAGTGATCAGTGCTATACTTACTCCTGCAAGCCTAGAAATAAGGCCTTACTGACCAAGTGATAATTGAATTCCAGTGCTTAATTCGTACATTTAAGAAGCAGACCTCTCTTCGATAAACACCAAATGTTTATCGGAATTCCTCTTAAAAGGCCTCTTTGCCAGCCAAGTTTTTGTAATCTCAATAGCAACTGCTGTTTTCTCTCAATGAAAGGAAAGCAAAATTACATCTTGTGTGGTGATTATCAGTGAAAGAGCAATGGGGAATGGAGGGAGGAGAAGGCATTGAGGTGTACATTCACACTGCACCTGCATGGCTTTGCAGAACGGCTCAGGAAGCACACAGCACACATGCAGCTTTCCTCTCTCCTTCATCCCATCCCAAAGCTCCAATTTTTAAAGCCCTGCTACAGGTTTTCTGCACACAGAACAGCCATGGAGTATGTAATTAATGATGACCCTCGGGAGGAAAGGGCTATTTCTGCCACAGCTAAGCCCAGGCATGGTGACAAACTATTAAGAGATTTAGGGGCTAAATGTTTCCAGGCTGCTTCCAACCTTAACAGACAGGAAAGGAATCACACAGAATCACAGAATCGTAGGGCCTGGAATGGACCTCCAGAAATCATCGAGTCCAACCCCCAAAAGGAAGAAACTCCACACAGTGTACACACAAGCATTAGTTATACGACCCAATGGACCATTTGAACAAAAATAGTTTGTTTTATTTTGCTGCTCAGCCTCAGAAAAGCTTGTAACTATTCAGGATGAAACTCAAGACAAAAGTGTCAAAAGTTACACTGGTTTGATGCAGAAATTCATATCATAGAATCATAGAGTGGCTTGGGTTGGAAAGGACCTCAAAGATCACCAAGCTTCAGCATCCCCTTTTAATACCAGCCCAGGCTGCCCAGCCCAGTACCCCATCCAACCTGGCCTTGAACACCTCCAGGAATGGGGCATCCACAGCCTCTCCACTGCACTGTTGTAACACTGCCATGTAACATGGGAACTGGGAGGCACCCAGAGCTCTCATTAACCACAGGCCTTCCTACCCCAACAAGAAGGTGAACAACACCTCTCTGTAGTTGGGATATCACAGGGGGCACAAAGTACCCAATGGTGTGTACTCATCTCGCTCATTTTTCTGCACGGTAAGAGCCTGGGGTTCTTGTTTTGGCTTCGTTTTCTTATTAATTGATTGTTAATACAGACTAGGCTCCCAAGGACAAGAAGGACGACACTGGAATAAATTCCACTCTGATTCTTCACTCTTTATTATGCAGATGAATGCACACCTCAGCTTGTCAGGTTTGGCAATCAGGGCTCCTGAGAACGTCTGCAGCTGAAAAACTTTCATTCCAGATAGAGAAGTACTCTGCACGACAGCTACAGAAAACAGTCACCAGGAGCAGCACTCAGATACACAAACAACCAGGGCTTCACACAGATATCATGATCTGTAATTGTTATTCAAGTCTCATACTGCACTACTACAGAGAAACATAATCGAGAAGTGTTTCTCAGTGATAACACCAATTAGTATTTCTTGCAAAAGTTGCCCCCCAATTCCATATCACTGATTCTTCACAAGGGGAAAAACAACCACAACAGTAATCACAAGAACCATAGCTTAAAGCCAGTATTATAAAAACCTCTCTCTCCCTTTGCAAAACAGATGAATTGCAGCACAGAGCCACCCAACGTGCTGTGCCCCCTTCCAATGCTCTATGACTTCTCTGCAGTTCTCATTGCTCCAATGTCTTCTTGTACTTCTTAACACCTACACAGAACTCACAAAGGATGGAAACCTACTCTGCTGTGCTCAGCTACACTGTTATTTTCAGAACAAGTTAGGGACTGCTTAACAGCGGATTAAAAGAGGCTGATGGCAGATCAAGCTTCATTTTTAAGCCTCAATTCTTGCAACCGGGCTTGAGCACGTAGACAGTGTTTGCAGAGCTTTCCTGAAATCAATGAAGCTTCATTCAAGGCCTAAAGCATGGCATCAGTAACAAAAAGGAGCCATAATTCATCGACAGTATCCATTATTAAAACAGATGCTGGAAGCACACAGCTTCCAAGAATCACTTATTAATTCCCACAAAACGAAAGGATGTGCAAGCAAGCGGGTCTAAAAGGTGATAGGTACTCCACAAAAAGGAGAGCTGCTGGCTGGAAAGAATTGCCAGTAATTTTATGAATCATCTGCTGAACAGAAAAAGGAAATCTAAAAACCTACCCATCAGCTGGAAATCACATCCTGCCATTGGTCCTCCACAGCCTGCTGGAAAATGTGGCTCCTCTGCAGCCTGCTTGCTCCGATCAGGGGGCACCAGATCTCTGAGGAAAGCTTTCTTCTCTTTTTAGATGTTTGCAACCAGATAAAGGCATCTGCTATGCTCCAGCTTTCCCCTCGATCTCTAGAAACTGATCTAGAAATTAGCCCACTGCCCCGTCACAATACCCAAATCAGCACTTCAAGTTTTGTTTGTCAACAAATTTGTGGCAAGACTTGAGCGCAATGTACATATTCATCCCTCCATCCATTAAATCTTTATGGCATGCTATTAAAAAATATCTGCTCCCATTGTGAATGCAGACAGCCCAGTGCATACAGTAATTTGACAGATAAACACGTTACCATGGAAACCACCAAAATGAATGCCTTCTTTTCTAAGCTTGGCCATAACCCCAAACTTTTCATACCGCAGCCCAATGTTTCATTCACTTGCTTTACATGATCACAACAGACCTTTTCTGTCTCGAAACAGAAATACATTACAGGGTTTGAATAAATGAACCTTTCCCTTACACCGAGTTGTCCTCAAAATAGCAATTTAATAACTTGTACCGATTTTATGAAAGCCCTTTTGTACTACTTCAGAATACAGTTCATAATACAGGAACAGAAATCTGCATTAAAACATTAGACAAAAACATTACGGAGTTGACACTACTTTATGAAAGTCTAAGGCATACAGCAGGCTACAAAAACATGAGTCATGCTGCAAAGACAAGCAGTCAAAAATACAATTCCATCTCATCACCCTTGCTCATTTTAATTAAAATAATCACACTCCCTAACAATTACTATTTCAGTCAATGCACGCGATCCCTGCTTTATTGCTTGGAGAGCTTTGACTTCCCCAGGTTCAACAGGTATTTTCCAAAAGCTTCTAAACAAGTAATCTCCAAAGACAGCTTTTGTAACAGAAAATGTTGTATTTAATTAACAGTTTTGATTTTGAAATTAAAAGATCCAAGTATTTTTCTGCAGGAAAGTATTTTTCCATTCCAAATCCACAGCACCTTTCTCTGTCCCCCAGACGCATCCTAAGCTTTCAGCCCCCCGCAGCACACAACCCAAAGGGATGCTGGCCTTCACTTGATCTCCCAGGCATTGCTGTGGGAAGGATGGGGCTGCAGGAGCCAAAGCACGAGCCTCTCGAGTCCCTCAGAACTCCTCCAATTCATGGAAAACAAAATTAAAGCTGAACTGATAAAGCTCCAGGCCATTGGACTACCATGAGTTAAACAGCACTTCCTTTGTTAGAAGCTCAGCGTGCTGAGCAAACTGAGCTCCAGTCCATGCATAAGCACTCCTGCTTTAAATACAAGAAGGATTATTTCTTCAGCCAGACCTGAAGGCACCCTGCCTTGCCTTTTGCAAGCCTTGCATGTTTCAGAAGAACCATCTGCTAGAAATATTAGATTAAATGCAATTAGTTCACAACATCAGATTTCATTTCCAATCTCTTCCCTTGGGCCAGCAACTGCTGCATTCATCTCTGTCATTTCACCCATTTAAAAACAAATTACCAAAAAAATCCCACAAAAGTTCAGAACCGAGCTGTCCTTATATCTTTTAAAAAGCATTTGAAACAGAACTGTTCTCAATACTAACACTGTATTTTACAGGCTTTTTTGCAAACTTGCCAACTTTTCCCTGTCCCTCAGAGCCTTGGCTCAAGCAGCACACCTTGGCTCTGGATGTTCCCACATCACACAGCCGTGGTCCCTTCTCCTGCAGGAAGGAGCAGAGGGGAGCAGCCCTGCATGCAAGCCAAGAGATGCCCTCTGAGACCCCTCTCACTGGCTGCCTCAGTGTGCTTCAGGTGCTTCAGCCCAGAGAGAGGCCAGACCCAGCTTCCACTTCATGCGATGCTCTCCATAAAACTTACCTCTCTTACAGTTTTCTGAAATGCTCTAAATCTGCTGAAATTCCAGACAAAACTTGAGCTTCCAGAGAAATCTCTGCTTTTATGCAGTTTGCTACAAGACACGAGGTGCCTCTGAGGAAAGGAAGGACTACAAACCTTTTCTGACTCTACTGACTGCTTTTGGAAGAGCATCCCACACCCTGTCTGGTCCATGCCCTGGGAAGTTACTCCTCTGCCACCTTGAGATCTTGTGATCCTACAGTATCGGTATGGGGAAAGCAGCAAGAGGAGAACACAAGCCTACAGATGCAGAGCCCACACTAAAAGGATGCAGAATGCTGACATTTTCACAAAATTTCTGCATATGCCATTGATAAGCAGGGACTGCTAAATACTGACCAGTATTAATTTTCTTCTAGGGCAGGAAGGAGGTATAAGAAATAAGCATATTTTCCTTCAATCGTGGTACAAAAATAGATAAAAGTAAAGACAGCTTGACTGGAAGCCAGCTCTGTGTTAATTGGGATAACACTTGCAAGTTGTTAAGCAATGTCACTAACCAGCACAGCACAGCTCACTGTTACAGCACCCAGCTTTTGTACTTGTCACTTGTATGCTTCAAGATGCAACAGACATCAGAGGGAGACTTCTGACAGCTGTGTTCAGTCTGTGAACTGTCACCACTTACACTGTGCACCTACTGCAAAGTTGTCTTCATGAATCATTTACAGAGCAATAATTACGACGAAAAAGGCAGGGGAAGCTTACCTCTTACTTCTATGTACGTTCTACACAAGCAGAATCTTTCCTCTCTAATAATAAGAATGACTTCCAATACTAGATTACCAAATAATAATTATTTTTTTCTCTTCTATGTACCAGACATTTAATATTGCTTTCACTGAAAAAAAAAATAATGTACAAGGCTCAGGCTTCAATATGGTAAAAGGTCAGAACTAAGATATCTGCAATTGTGAAACCAGCGAAATAAAACAGAGTACTTCAGATCTTGGTATTCTGTCTGTTTGAATTGGAAAAATAATTTAGGAAGCACAGAGAAAGATATGAGAAAGATAATTAACAAAATAATAATAAATCTGCAGCCACGAGAGATGGCTCAGACTTGGCACTCACCCCTCAGAGCAGGCAGCAGGGACCTCTCCTTCTTGTCATCGCATTTATTACATTCACTGAAGTACAGAAGTAAGAAGACGTCCACAAGCACCCACATGAGAGAAGTGGCCAGCACCACCTTGCAGTAAACAAATCTCCTCATCGCTTTGCTTCCTTTCCAGCTGAAGCGCTAAAGAAAGAACGCCGCTGCTGAGATGCACCAAACTCCCAGAGCTAAAATCCAACATGGAAGCAAAGGCATGCATCCCACTGTGATTAAAAGAAGAAAAGGGCTCAATTAGCTAACAAATACAGTCTGAACTGAAAAAAGTAAACACCTCAACGCTGTACTTCCACATGAAGTACGCAGGCACTTTTCATTTTTCAGCCCAAGCCCTTTCCACCCTCGTCCATGAATACCAGCTATTTAAATTTACAGATTTCATACGTAGTCTCCATAGTGCTTTTATTTAGAAGCACACCATGTATAGCTCAATCATCTTAATGATATCCTAATACAATGTAATATATTTTAACAAAGAGCATGCAAAAGGTCAAAGTAGTGCTAACAGACAGTTCTAACCCATACTGCAACCAGTTCTTGCTGGAGTACTGAAGAAAAAACATATGGGAACTTCTTTGAACATTAGACATTAACACAAAGAAGTTTTCTTTCGCCCCAAATACTGTGTTTACAGTGCTGCCTTAAATATGTCCTGCAAGGACTAGAAGCAATTTGTTCTGTTTTGTTTTGAATTAGTCCTGAAGGAAAAAAATTGAGTACTGCCATAGCAGCAGCAAAGACACCTGCAAAAGACACTGCAGTTACCCATACACCTCTTTAGGCTCTTCCCTGCAACACTACATTTGAATCATGGAATCACCAAGATTGGAAAAGACCCACAGGATCACCCAGCCCAACGATCCACTGATCATCAATAGTTCTCACTAAAACTTATTTAAGTTCTTTCCTATGAGAGCAATGAGGTGCTGGAACAGCTGCCCAGAGAGGCTGTGATGCCCCGTCCATCCCTGGAGGTGTTCAAGGCCAGGTTGGATGGGGCCCTGGGCAGCCTGGGCTGCTATGAAATGGGGAGGTTGGTGGCCCTGCATGCGGCAGGGGGTTGGAGATTCATGATCCTTCATGATCCCTTCCAACCCAACCATCCTGTGATAAATCTGATCTAAACCTCCCCATCTCAGCACACAGCTGCCCCTCAGCAGCCTTCTGAAAAATTCACTTAAAAAGTGCTTGCAGCCAGGGCTCTTCCATCCCAGCCCCCAGCCGAGCTCCACACCAGCAGCCAACACCCCCAGAACCTATCAGGTCCTAGGTGCAAACAGTCACACCTTCATCCCCCTCCATTTCTTTTACACAAAGAGCAAAAACTGCTAATAATTGCAGGGCTTGATTCCATTCACAGCAAAATGATAATGCAAAAAGGAGTGTCAAGAAATTGAGCAGAACCAGAGCCAGATTGATGCAACGGGGTGTGTGGTTTATCCATAGGTCTGAAATCACCAGTGTGCAGAAATGCAAATGCAGCTGTGCTTGGCTCCTAATGCATGCATCCCTTCCAGCCCCCACAGCTCTGGGATTGTCTGCTCAGTCAGATGACCACACGTGGACACCTCACTCGTACCGTCATACGCTGCGTTCCACGCCAGCGCTGGGAGCTGTGCTTCAGCCACGTCCCCATGCACAGCCTTGGAGCTGAACCAGAGGTTAGCAGTCCCAGCACCTGCAAAACAAAACACAGGACAAGCCTTACTGCTCCACTGCCTTTCCTAGCATGGGAACAAGAAACCCACAGAGTATTTGCTTCCTGGCTGAGCTGGCTGTGGGGTGGATGGAAAGGAATCAGTGCTGCCTGCTGCTGTCTCTGTGCAGCCTCCAGCTCCTAGGGGTGCCCCAAATGTGCTGGGGCACAGTAGGAAGGGAAAGGGGACACAGCCAAAGGACTTTCATGATTGGAAATGGATGATCTTGAAGGTTCCTTCCAACCCAAGACATTGTGAGATTCTCAGAAAGAACATTCTCATAAATTGGGTCCGCATTTTAACCCACTCATCTTAATTCCAGCACACTTTATAAAGAAACTTATGTTTAAGTTTCACTTCACTCGAACAAATGAGATGGAGGAGACAGAACAATTTAAATAAGCTTTTTAGAAATCTGCTTGAAGTGCTATTTTACTACGTAATAATCAATAAAGCTGTTCATCTGCCACGTAAACACAGCCAGCAGCTCCTTTTCTCATCACAGCAAAGCAGGGCCGGTTAATTTAAAACTGTATGGGCTTTGGAACACTTGCTTCCAGTGAGCACAATTTGTTTTCATGCTAGTCAACAGGAACGGTTAGTGATAGAAAGAAAATTACAAAGGAAAAAAAAAAACCAACAGAAAAATGACATAGATCTTTATTAGGGAAAAAAACAGAAAAACATGGCAGAGGCCTTCACCCCCACACAGCCCGTCACCGCAGCAGCTGTAATTGGCTTCTGTAGCCTTGAGTAGCACAGTTATTTGTTCAGCACCAGCTGACACAAAAGCACGTCCTCCCCGAGCACTTCAACATACAGAGGAATTCTTTTCTTCATCAATTCTCGCTTTAATACAACCCAGTGAAAGTCAGCACTGTAGCAGTCGGAGGGATGAGTGGAAAAATCTCCTATTCCCAAACCAGTGTAGTTTCTAAATCAACTGTGCAGGAACCATCGCCTCTGTAACACTGTGGCCAGGAGCTATGCAGTTTGCAGGGGTTAAAATAGAGACAGCCAGACAAGCAATTATAAAGTCAATGGCAATTATAGTTTGGCTTTGCTTTTTTAATAATTAACATTTCAATTAAATACTCATCCCACTACTTAAAAAAAAAAAAAATAAAATAATCAGACCTGCTTTAGCACTTGAAGCCCAGCTAATGCTGGGCCACCGAATTCCTATGCAGCAATACACACCAGGTGCCAAGAGCCCTGGCCCCAAGCTCTCCCCATTACTCTGGCCCTAAATTGCTTTGATTTGGGATTTTACTAAAATCTGGGGTACCAAGGCTTCAGGGGAAGAAAGGGAAGAGAAATATGCCAGGTCTCCCAGCTACCACCGCAAAGAACAAAGCTAATCTGAAACAGCAACAAAGCAGGGAAATCCCTGCCCCAAAACCCTGCAGTTTGGCAGCGCTGGAAGCAATAAAGGCAGGGTTTTATAATAGAAAACAGGATGCAAATTTAGAATTCAGCTGCATTGCCAGGCTTTCCTAAAACTGCCACAGCAAAACGCAGCGCTAAGAGGATCTTACGGTGGTTGTAAATTCAAGCTCTGTACAATTGGCAGGATTAAAAGCTCACATCACCTTTATCGGGTACTGAAACAGTCCCCTGCAGAGCTTGCTTCCACCCAGCACTGGGGACATGAAGCACATGCTCAGCATTGCTCCCTGCAACCCTCTTCATTTCCTCAGGGACTCAACACCGTGGCATTCACCACTATTCTGTCCAGTTGCCTAAAAAGCTTTTAATTTAATTTCATGCCACCTCTATGAGATTACAAACCAAAAGAATCACCCCTTTGTTAAAAATAATGGCAGCATCCATTGGGGCCAGGGCTCTGAGGAGCATCCAGCACCGGCTGTGCTCCCTGGTTATATCCACACAGCCCAAAGCTGACACACAGCACCACCAGTGCACTGATCCCACCACAAACCACAGACCTCAAGCCAGCATCTTCCTGCCAGTGCTGTTAGCAACACACCTGTTGATCATCCCAAGCTGGGCTCCTCTCTGAAGCAACCATCCATTTCACAGCCCAGCGCTTTCCCCTCACTGCTTTTTGCTCTCACCCTTTGTCAGCATGGCTCAGCTGTGGATGCAAGATAGCAATTTCAGCAACATGGGAGTGAGGGCAAGAGGAAGGTACAGCAGCAGCACCTGAGGGACTGCAAGCAAAAACTGCATGCAGAAAAATGTATGGAGCTTTATCTCTGCATATTTCCAAATGGCCAGTGTCTGCAATCTGTGTGAGCACGCCCTTGAATGGCCCCTTAATCTACTGCCACTCTTAGAACTGAGTATATATTAAGTTTCCTAAGCCTTGGGCAAGACTCAAACTCAGTACAGAAGATCCTCCAAAGAAAATTGGAAGCATCACCCAGTGCCTACTAAGCACCTTCACTGATTTAATAGGAAAAGCACCATGAGAGTCCTAGGGCGCACCTACATGCTAGGTGTACTCCTAGAACTGGGGCCACATCTTCCAAAGCAATGTGAGGACACCCTGACCTCTGCCTGGGCCCCAGCTGCATGCAGCCACAACCAGCCTATGGCCAATGGGGTGCCAACACTCACCAACACATCTGCACTGACATCTAGGTGCTTAGATGAGAAGGGATGCAAACTGAAGATCAGCACTGTATGGAAAGTTTTGAAGCGCTAATTTCTCATAGAATTGAGTGTAAAATAGAGGTGAACACCATTTTGTCCAAGTGGATGCTGTTCTTAGCAGTGGCAGTGACAGCTTAATGGAGTGCCCAAATCCTTGTATAAAGCTACACGTTTCCACAGAGACTATTCTCCAACAGCATCATACAACAAGAAGAACCCCTCCTATTCTCCTCCTACACTCCTCTGAACTATGAACACTGAGGAAAAAGCATGCTGTCAGAAGCTGGGGGGCAGAAAACTGCTTCCACTGACCTTCAGAGCTACGTTTCAATTATCACATGCAGACTGCAGATAACAGGTGCTTTAGGAAGATGAGTAAGTGGATGGAATTGCATTACTGTTATGACTCCAGAGGTAATTTCCTGCCTTTTCATTATTCAACCGAGATATGCTGCCTTCTCTAGTGAATCTATCACACGGGCTATGCTTTTGAGGCATGCAACTTCACCACCTCAGTCAGGGCTGCAACTCACCCTGCTTGACATCTCTGTATTTTCACAAGCCATCTCCATGCACAGCCTTCAGCTCTCCTCTTGCATCCCAGCAAATTCAGGCTAGAGGCTAAGAACTAGAAACCTCAGGATGGCCACAGATACCATGATGATACTGACCACAGGAGTAGGGTATGTGAGAAAACCAGCTCATTTACAACATTTAAGCACCGCTAAGAGAAAGGTCTGGTGTTATTATTTTTGCCAATCTCTGCTGCAGAACCAGAATGCAACAAGGGCAGCACTGCACCGAATGGCAGCTGGCCAGCAGGAAGTGACAGAGTACATAAACACAACTGCACCACAACTGCCAGCACATCACAAAATGAGACCTGACAAACCAAAGCCCACTGCCTATGTTTTGGTGCAATATGTGCTACCCTGCGTTATAAATAAAAGTCCATTACAGTTGCTTCCAGACAAATCATCATTAAAAAGCTGAGGAAGCAAACTTGCTTAAAAAACTACTAAGGATTGCAATCCTATTTTCTGTGACATGCTAAATACGTTTAAAACACATTTTGCCTTCCAAGAGTTAACACTCATTTAACCAAACCTAAATATATACTATTATCTCCAAAAAAAAGAAGCATGAATCATCACCCAATACCATGAGCAGTTTATTAATGAATGTACAGTTACCTGAAGAACTCAGAATGCTCAGACTGCCAATCTCAGAGATTAATAAAGGAAGCTTTCACTTTCAATAAGAAAATCAGGTGTATCAGGTTAGAGCTACCCATGCTTTGTGTCTTAAGACTGAGTTTCTCCCCCTCTTTCCTTTCCTGAAATAGACAACTTGACATTTAAAAGTCAACCTGTTCTTCATTTTAAAAAGTGGTTCCATGACTCTGAAATTAAAGTAGAAAAGGCTTATTAATTCACCTAATCAAACTTATTTGTTAGTCTATCCTCTATTTTCTGTTGCTTTGTTCAGACTGGAGGCAAGCAATATGCCTAGCACCAGCTTCTCCCAGAATCAATACCTCGATGCAATGAACCTCCCAGGTCCCCAGCATCCAGACAAAAAAAGCTTTTTGTGCTCAGAGCAAACTCGCTGTACACCACTGAGCCTGCAAGTGATGGCAAAATGGTAAAGGATTCCTTTGCCTTTAGTCCACACCTCCACATTCTCGCACCAAGACGTGCTGTTTCCACAGATCTGTTAGCACAAAGCACTAAAAGCGTAAACCCAGTGAAAATGCTGACCTCAAAGAAGACAGGCACCAACTCAGCCAGGTGGTGCCTCCCCAAACCTGCATCCTCCCCAGCAGGAAACAGGCAGGGATCCCCCTGCAAGCTGCTGGAGCCTCCCTGCAACTAATTAACAGAGAAACCTGACTGCATGTGCTCTGCTTTCAGATGGTGGGTGCTCTCCCACACAGAAATTCAGAAGTAACAAGTACTTGAGTGGTACTGACAAATTGACAGATAACACCCAGAACCAGTTTTCCAGCCCTTAAACGCTGATGAAACGGTACAGCAAGCCAGGCAACAGCCAGGGGAAAAGCTATGGGACAAGCACCTGGGGAATGGTACAATCCAAGCAGCACAGCCATGTACCAAAGGATTTCCTCTGGCAATGCCAGCGCAGCGCCAGGCATCCCACAGAAACGTGGAACCAGCTGTCCAGCTGGGACAGCCTTCACCAATGTGCTCAACAGCAGCATTCCTCTGACACCAAAACAAGAGCTGCTGAATGCCTGAACGAAATCAGTTTTCTACTAGGTGCTGTGCCCATGTGAAGCTGGGGAGCTCACTGCATGGAACAGCAGCAGCTGCATCACCTGGAAGCATGCAGTCTGCCCACCTAGTGAACTGAATGGCCTCTTCATTCATTTTCCTACATACCAAAGAAACCCATTTCCAGTGCTGAGAATCTGCAGAATTTCTCTCACTGCCAATCGCACAAAACAAGCCCTCGAAAAGCAATGTTTGTGAATACTGAAAAGGCCATTGCTGACAGTCCAAATTTTAATTTCACATCATAGTTGCTAACTTAAAAGCGAATCACCAAGAGGGAGTAGAATAAACAGAAAGAAAAAATCAGTATATAATCTCAGTGTTTTTGAAGAAAACAGAAGAGCACATGCCTCACTACACTGAATAAAAAAAATCGTATACCATACTTTCCTGTGTTGATAAAAATGACTCCCCCATATTTTCAGTGCAAGTACTCCCTCAAATTCATCCACCAATGCCACACACACAATAAAATAAGAAAATAGTATTAGCAGAAAGCAAAACAAGCAAAAAAACCCCAAACCACTAGCCATGGGCAATCAGATCTAGTACTTGACCTAGCAGTTGGCAGCCCTGCCTGCAGCAGGGGGGTTGGATGATGATCCTTGTGGTCCCTTCCAACCCAAGCCATTCTATACTAATAGTAAAGCAGGGCAGCATGGTCTGGTATTAAACGGGGAGGTTGGTGGCCCAGCCTGTGGCAGGGGGGTTGGAGCTCCATGATCCTTGGGATCCCTCCCAACCCAACCATTCTGTGATATGATCCTATGAATTGTAGGCAGCTTCCAGCTTTCTAAGTTTCTTATTTCCAAGCGTTTCTGCTTCCCTTCTTTGGCCTTAATTTTCCCATCGTTGGACATAGGTAGCACTGTGCTGTATGCCGCCTCAACCCAAAGCAGCAGCACTTTGCATTATGAGGAGAGCAGCGCGCTCTGATTCTGCGAGCAATGCTCAAAACATAAAATGGTAGTAAGCTCTTGCTGTAGACGGTAAGGAATGATTTTATAACCCACTAATCCTACAACAGGATTCTCGGGGCACGGAGAGTGGGAACAGATATGCCACCTCTCCCCTTCCTAAACGCTTCGGGAGAATCAGACTTCTCTTGCAGGGGGAGGCAGGAGCTAACAGCACAGCCTGGAGCCACGCAAGGTTGCATTCACACAGAGCTTCATTCGTGCCTGAGAGGCAAAGCTGGGCACAGTCCTTCCTTAACACTCACCTACAGGCAGAGGAGGCTGCCAGCCTGCTTCCCCCTGCCGTACCGGCACCAGCTCTCGCCGTAACGCACACTCATCCTCCGCAACCTGCGCACACCGAGCTCTCACACACCAACGCAGCCACAGATCCGGGTTCTTCGAGAACTGCTCCGGTGAAGAAATCACTCCTAAACCTCGCACGGCTGATCCCAGGGGAACCCAAACGCGTGCCACATTACACTCCTTGGTTTGCAGCAACAGGCCAAGCGAGAGCACCGCCCGGAAAGGGAGCAGCAGTTTGGGAGCTGAGCGCAGCTCCTGCGGCAGCCCTCACAGCTCCAGCAGCACGCACCGCACGGCCAACGGAGGGATTTACACAGCCTACTTCCACAGCAGCCCGAGACCGAAGGCCCATTCCCTCCCCACGAGGCATGGTGCCCAGCACCCAGCGGCAGAAGCCCTCCTGCTTTCTTCTGCATCATCCCGAGCGCGCCTTACCCATTCGCCTTTCCTCTCGCTGCTTCCAGAAGCGCCCAAACAAATTCCTCAGCCCGCTCTCGCTCCACAGCGGAGAACTAAGCGGGGATACCCAACTCCGCGGTGCTCCGCAAAGCACGGAACCACAGCGCCGTGCTGGCAGGAAGGGACCTCCGGAGCCCCTTCAGCCCAAGCCCTGCAGCGGGACGCGGCTCACAGCAGGCGGCTCTCCGGCCGACGCCGCGCCCGGGGCGGCCATCCAGGAGGCGGCAGCGCGCCGCCCAAGCCGTCACCCCACGCCCGCCGCACACGGCGCGCTCCCCGGGGACGCCCGCACGTCCTATTTCCGATAGCTGTGAGCTCACGAGGGGGAAACCCGCGACGGGTTGAGCCGCGGTGTAGACGTACCTGCGGAAGCGTTGAGCCGGCGGCAGCCGCCACGCGCTGAAAGTTCTCAAACGCCCGACCCGGCTCCGGGCAACGCGCACCCGCGGCGGAGCGCCTCACGGAGGAGCGCCTCTCAGCGCCGCCCCCCAGCACCGCCCCCGCCCGGGGCGCAGCGCGGCGCTGCCACCCGCCTCCTCCTCATGGCCGCCGGGAACGGGACGGGGGATGCGGCTGCCGCTGCCCGGCGCTTGGCTCAGCCGCTCGGCGGCCGCCTCTCCTCCGCCGCGCCGCCCAATGGCTGCGGCGGCGCTCGGCTCCCGCGATACTTGCGGCCCCGGCACGGCGGACCCGGCGAGCAGCGAGTCCGCGGAGCGAGGGATGGGCGGGAGCGTGGGTGCGAGGCGGCGCTTCTCCGACAGCGGCGGGCGGGATGGCGGGGAGCGGCTTCGGCCCGGCCCGCCCCGCAGTGCCACCGCGCGTGCTGTGAGGGTCGGTTGTGGGCACTGCGCTGAGGGAAGAGTAGACGTGTCACGGTCGGAGAAGACCGCTAAGATCCCCGCTCCGCCATGCCTGCTGCCCGCGTCCCTCAGTGCCACATCCACGGCTCTGGGACACCCCCAGGGACGGTGACCCCCCGTTCCATAGGTAGCTGTGCCACTGCCTGGCTGCTCTTTGGAGAAAACACCTCCGCAGGGGTGCAAAGGCAGTTCAGTGCGTGTGATGTACAGCCTTTAAAGTATTAAATTATTCCCAATGCAGGTTTAGTATGGACAAAGGAGAGAACTTAGCCTGGTGCGTGCGTAGAGCCCAGGACCTGAAATCCTTCGTGTTGTGTTTCTCTCAGGCTGAACAAGTCAATTCCTCTGCATTGCAGCGCTCTTATCTCCAGCCTCACATGGGTGTTGTAAGCATTAATTGCTTTCTGTACAGTGTGTGGAGGTGCAGAAGTGCACGTTGCCTACAGAAGAGCCAAGTGGTCTCTGTTCACCTTTAATAACGACATTAGGTATTGGAGCTCTTCAAAGTTTAGAAAGGTATTTCCCAAGTGGATGCCCCATCCCTGCAGGCATTCAAGGCCAGGCTGGATGTGGCTCTGGCAGCCTGGGCTGCTGGTTGGTGACCCTGCACATAGCAGGGGGTTGGAACTGGATGAGCACTGTGGGCCTTCGCAGCCCAGGCCATTGTATGGTTCTGTGATTCAAACTGTTACATGTAGCATCTATTTTTTGAAAGTCTATGAATTTCTTTCTTTTAGCAGCTGTTTTAATATCTTTTAACTTTTAGTTTCAATACCAGCTTGAGCCACAGAGTTCCAAGAATAATTGTACCTTTTGTATGAAAGCACTTCAGCTTCACATTTGCTTTATCCTTGCCACTTAGTATTCTTACTGGGGGGGCTTGCCATTCTGTCTTTTGGAAAACAATGGACAAATGTCTCTGCAATCTCATATGCTCCAATCTTTCCTCACCCTTACCAGGCAGAAGGGAAGCCCAGGTCTCATCAGTTTCCCATTATGCAGAAGCCATTCTGCATCTTCACTACTATTCATCTTCCCTTCTTTTCCTATATATATATATATATATATTTTCCCACCAGGACTTTTTTCCCACCCAGAGAAAACAGAATTGCAGACCATCCCTTGCTGCCCAGAAGCATGAGCAGCACAGTCAGACCACTCAGCAGCAGGCTGGCTTTCTGCCCTGCCTAAGTTCACATCCACTAAGCTTGAACAGGAACCGAATCGCACTGAAATACAACCGGTGTTTTTTCTTGACAAGTACTTTTAAATGTTCTGTTGTGCTATTTAAAACGTACATACATATCAGTGTGCCAAAAAATGTATTCCTAGCTCTACTGGAAAATCTACCGTGACCTTCCAACCAATCTGTCATGCCAGAAGGTAACCTTTTCTTCTTGGCAGATGAGGTTGGAGACAAACTTTATGTATATTTATCTCGTGGAGCAGATCCTTTGACTTGTGTATGGTCATATGCAGAAAGGAAAACAAAGCTGAAGGAAGAGCCGATTCATTTCCATCTGAATTTCACATCGATAATTACACAAAATACAGTATTCTTTCCTAGCACCCAATAGAAATAAAATGGGCTGATAGATAACCGACTGACAGTTATTGCATGTGTGCTGCCTTTCAGTGTAATCCATTTATTATTTTTAGCAAACAGCAGCCTATGCTCTTCTACTTACTCAATTTTATTGCTTTTTCTGTATTATCTTCTCAAACGCAGGACCACAGGTAAACCAAAAGTAACTATTCATCAAACTCATGGAACTATCATTTGTAATATGAAAGCCATCACACTTATTGCACTCGTTAATCCCACACCGCCTCCGACAGCGGCTTCCTTTACAACTGCACTGCCTGGTTTTACCACTTGAAAACAAATTGGATAACCTCTGAGATAAATTTCCCTGCCTTATATGAGAAGGTTTAAATACCCTTGCATTTAAATGCTTCATGCCTCAAACACAAATCTTAGAGCTTTTCGGAAGCAGGATATGGCACTGAGTCCTCTCATCTGATATAGCAGGTGTGTGTAATGATAACTTATGTACATTTGGCAGTGATTCTGTTGCTTTTGACTTCAGTTCCCTCAAGCCTCCTAGACACGTCATCTTTGTGATTTCATTTCATTTTTTAATTTATATTTTTTTCCATCATAGTAACTGCCCTTGTCTTGCCTTCTCTATGTATAAAGGCTACTTCTGAGTGGTCATGCCCTTCTAGAATGGAAGGGAAGTGCATGAGAAGTTGCTACTGAGCACCCTGAGGTATTCACTCACCGAAACAGCCTGCCTTGAGAATGGCAAAGAGCATTCCTTCTCAGGGTTCCTCGAGTGCAGCAGCCTGCTGCTGTCTGGCTATATGTGTGCTGGAACTGGCACTCAGGTCTCTGAACCAGTTAGCGGTGATAAAAATAGCGTTCCCAAATTGTTCACAGTTTGAAAACGAGAATGATCTGAAGGACACGGGCACTTCTGGATGCAGAGCGTTTGTGAGGCAAGAAAATTCAAATTTGGTTGAATCCCTGAGGGGAGCAAACTGTTTACAGGGGTACATAATGGCAGGACAAGGGGAAATAGTTTTAAGTTGAAAGAGGAAGATTTAAGTTGGATGTCAGGAGGAAATTCTTTGCTATGGGAGTGGTGAGGTGCTGGAACAGCTGCCAGAGAGGCTGTGATGCCCCGTCCATCCCTGGAGGTGTTCAAGGCCAGCCTGGGTTGCTATTAAATGTGCAGTTGGTGGCCCTGCCTACAGCAAGGAGGATTGGAGCTTCATGATCCTTGAGGTCCCTTCCAACCCAACCATTCTGTGATTCTATGATTCTTTTTGCTCTGAATTCAAAACACAGTTGTCCAGATGCATCTATATTCGACATAACAGAGAATTAATTTTGTCGCCAACCTATTTCTTCACGTTTGATGGAATTTCATTTCAGGAATAAAGGATTTATAGCTTACTTTCCCTCGGTGCACATTATCATTTATATAACTGACAGGTTCAGTTGTTAAAAGCAGTACATGAGTTTTCTCCAATAAAGAGCTCGCATCTTTCTGACATTTATTACAACTTTATTACTTCCATACCCTCCTCAGCGAAGCTTTTTCACTCATTGTGGGAGTGTCTGAAGTACAGATTTTTCATTACCTGCGACTTATCATTCATTTTAGGCCAGAAGTGATTTCATTTTGACTAGCTGTTAAAAACAGGAACGGCATAAAAGTACTTGAAGTCAATTAAGCTAAGAAAGCTCATTTGGGGTGGGAGGGGAAGGTTTTCGTGATTTTTTTCCCAGGAGGAAGCTGTGTCAGTCGTTCTTCTGATGTGCTGCAGAACAACAATCACTGCTAAGACTGAGTAAAGTGGTTGTGTTGTAACAGGATGGTTTTGCACCTGTATCACCGTGACAGTGATGATATCAACACACACAAGTCCTTTACAAAGTGCTTCCTTGAGAAACATCCTTGCTCCCAGAGACATACTGAATCCCATGCCAGGTGGTTGCATTGCCAGAGAACGGTCCCAGGCAAGTTTAGTGTACTGGTAAAGGTGAAGCCTCAAGAAACCTACCTCCAAATCCTAAATTTTGGGTGAAGGTTCTCAAAAACCTGTATAAAAGTCATTTTTGTTGGGCAGCATAGGAGCAATTGTAGCCCCTTATGTCACAAGCAAGTTTAATAGGCCTTCAACTACGCATGAGAGAATCTGGTCCTCTGCCCTGAAATGCATCACATCTTTGTGCCTGGAATACTTGCTTTTGATAGTGCAAACTTTTTACGCTGTCAGAGGCTTTGTAAGGACCTGCCGCCTTGAGAAACCTCAGTAACAATTTTGTTCACATCTCCTATAGCCATTTATCTGACTGGTTCTTAGTAAAACTTACACGATGAATTAAGACATCGTTTTAGTACAACTCAATTTTCTTTGACCCTTTTCTTGTCTTCCCATAATACATTTATTTTCCCCCTTCAAATGGTCTTCTTTTTTAAAACTAAAACCTTTGCTGCCAGCATCATCCCATCAATTGTTTTTTTTCCCCTTAATCTGTGTTTCAAATCTATATCTGCGTGAAGGACAAAGTGTTCTTCAGAATCTTACATAGAAATAATGCTCTATGAATACTTGAAATCAAAAGGCTTTCTAGTTAGAAATAGGAAGCATCTTGAATTCACACCATAAAACTGCCTTTGGGATTTCAGCATGTTCTCTTGGAAACTTCACAGGCATCGATCAGGGAGATTACTGTCATCTTGCTCTCAGCTCAGAGGAAAAATGATGCTTTACAAACTCAATTAGAGCTCCTGAAATTAAAGTAAAACAGTGTAGCAATGGCAATCTTAAGTTTGGAAGCGTGGAATGGTAACAGGAGTGTGATCTAGCTTTGGAACAACCTGTGAGCCACAAAAGAAATAATTGACGTGGGAAGGGAAGGCTGGCAGGACTCGGCACAGCCACACTGCGACCCAGGCAGTGAATGGGGAGCTGGATCTTCCTTTGAGGTTGGCGTTAGGCCCCGCGTCCCTGGACACAGCAGCACGGCACAGTCACTTCATCCCTGTGCAGGAGGGCAGGCCATGTCTGGGTCCCTGCTCTGCTTAATGGAAGCAAATTAAACACTGGCTGGAGGCGGGCCTGGGACTCAACTATCCGCAGCATCCCTCTGCCTTCTTTCTGGCCCAATTAATACTTAATGATTCCGTACAAAGCGATACGGCTTTAATAGGATGGACGGAGAGAGATTTCCTTCCTGCCTCATTAAGCAGCTCCCCGGGGAGATGGGAGCTGCGGGTCGAAGCTCTCTGAGGCAGGGAAGGAAATGGAATCCAGATCTTCGCATCCTGCGCAGCCACTGCGCTGAGGATGTGCTGGAGCCACAGGCCCAAGGACACACAGTGCACGTTGTCCACCATGACACTGCAGGCACGTTAGCACCTGCACAGCGCTGTGCTGCTCACATCCACACTGACACGAATGGAGCGTGATGCGAGATAGCTGCAGCAGTATTCTGATCGGTTGTTCTGAAGGAGCTGCTAGATATTTATGACATTAATTCAGGCTTAGCGACTTTCTGCCCAGGGAAATCTTTGATTTCAATAGCACACAGATCACTTTGTTCGTATTTGGAAAACAGATCTATGTGCGGTGCTTTCCGGGGGTTCGCTTTGCTTCTGTCGGTAACTGCTGCCACATCTTAAATGAGACATTGCATTTTTGTATGTGTAACAATGGCCAGCAATCTTTCTGGCTCAGAAGTAAACCACAAATGTTCTTTTTGACGAACAAATGAACAGTCATTACCCATTGCGGTGCAAACTTAGTGTCTCACAGCACATTTGCATTTACTCCATTTGAATGAAGAGAGGTTAGGCCAACAGTAATAGCAGAAATATTATTTGTAGAAAATGAAGTGAAATGAAATGAAAGCAGGAACTAGGTTTCCCTTTGTGAGTGCACTTTCCAAGTGTTTTCCCAAGGTGGTACCCAAATGCCATCTGTATTGCTTGCAGAATTCCCCACGTTAAAATACGCATTCATTTGGTTTAATTTTGCAAGGCACTACAGGAATCCATCTGAAAACTTGCCGCTCATTGAAATCTTTCTTGCAGTGGGAAAATGCTACCCACACCTTAGGAGAGCATCAGCAGCGCTGCAGTCAGCCCTCAGGTAGCATTCCAAGCTGGAAGGGACTTAATTGCCTCCTTCAGCACTGCTACCAGCACTGTGCACTTGATAGATTGGGCTTGGCTGCTGTCAGCCATTAACGCGTCCCTCGCTTGGGGAGGTTTGCAGATTCACTGAAGGGAAGAGCAGTGCTTCCTCCTGCATCCCTGTGTGTCCTGAACAGAGCAGGATGGCTGTGTGCACTCAGTTGTATTGAAGAAGCACACAGCAAGGAAGGAGTTAAACAGCAATACAGCAGTGTACTGTGAGTTAAAGTACATTCTGAGTCTGTGTAACAAAAGGGTTAAAAAAGCTGAGCTCTGTGACAGCGCTAATTTGTGCACAGCTGCCCAACTCTGAGCTTATTTATTTCAGACTCTTAGAATTATGAGTGTTCCACTGCTGAACAGGAAAAGCTTTCTAATTAAGTTCTTACAAAGCAGGGTGTGTTATTTACAACTAAGAATTGGTTACTTTGAGACTTTTTCTTCCTCTCCACCAATTAATTAAAATCAGAGAACTGTTTCAACATATCGACATCATTCAAAGTTATTCTATCTGATGTAAGCATAAAACAGCACACAAACCGCTTACAAATTTCTCCTTAAGAGCAGGACTTAGAAGGCTTAATGCAGACTTTGCATTTGTGATGTCTATAAGTGCATGCCTTGGGTACTGCTAACAGCTCCATTTCCCCATTTCCATCTTTGGAATGAAAGGGGCTGTACACAGGCAGGTTGCTGGGCTGCAGTCAGCTGGCACCTCCAAACACCAGCACACACTGCTGCAGCTCTGCTAGCAGAGACACACCAGTGTGGAGACAGACTCCACTGGTTTGTTGGGTTATGTGGCAAAAGAGCACTTTGTGGCACCACACCTCCATTCTGCTCACTCACATCCTCCAGATTTCCTGTTCGTACAATGGCTTGGGTTGGAAGGGACCTCAAGGGTCTGACCCCCCTGCCACAGGCAGGGCCACCAACCTCCACATCTCATAGCAGCCCAGGCTGCCCAGGGCCCCATCCAACCTGGCCTTGAACACCTCCAGGGATGGACGGGGCATCACAGCCTCTCTGGGCAGCTGTTCCAGCACCTCACCACTCTCACAGCAAAGAGCTTCCCCCTGACATCCAACCTCAATCTTCCCTCCTTCAACTTCAAACCATTTCCCCTTGTCCTGCCCTTGTACCTTGTATCTACCCTTGTAAAGAGTTGCAGTCTCTTACGCTAAGAAACAGTTGCCCCTGCTGGTTGTTTCTATTCCAGTTGTTCCCTTTAAGATGAAACTTCTTTTATTAATTATTATTTTTCAGTAATATTACAGAATCTCAAGGGTTTTTACTTTTCCATTAGCAGCTCTGACAGTGCTCTCCTTCCTGCAGTCATTAGCCTCCCATGACAGCCAATTAATCCTGGCCGTGTTCTTTCTGTTGATCAGCTCCGATTTGAAAGAATGCTGTTGGCATCTGAATCCAAAGTGTGATTTCTTACCACAAAGCTGTAATATTGCTTCTTCCTTTGTAATGCTTTTTGTCAGCGTGGGGAGACAGCACAGACACACAGAAACAAAATACTCCAATCTGATCTCATTACTCTGCGCTTTCCAAAATAAAACTGCTAGTAAAGGAAACACCTTCAAATGTCTCTGAATATTTGAAAGATAAACTTTACTTCCCATAGCTTTTGGGAACCTTTTCCTCATATGGAACCTACTGCCACCCTTATTCTACCCGCAGAAATTGTCAATTACAACAGCACAGCACACGGTGATAGAAATCTATGAAGAGTTCTTCCCCAAACAAATTCAGTACTTATTTGAGTTTGTGACGAGCATTTCACACCATGTCCTTGCAAACATGTCTTTTTCCCTTTCCAATCTTGAAGGACCATTGGCATTTTATCTATTTTTCTCAATATTCTGTTTCATTTTGCTTTGGAAAGGCAAACTTGCTATCACTTCTACCTTTGGCTTCCCCATTTCATTTCTCCAATTAATAATTATCACGTGGAAAAGATACTGAAGAAAACACTTCCAATCCCTTTTTTTGTGTGTGTCCTTTCACCATTAAGTTTTGTTTTAGCCTTCACACTGAAGCAAGTCATTCTTTACAACATAGCACCTCAGCAATACCAACATACAGCTGTTTGTTTTCTCTTCCAGTCGTGTGTTCCTTTGCATCTGTGTGATTTACCAATAGCATCTACGTTTCATTTCTGCCCTCCTTTCCTTACTCTTATGTCTGCCCAATGTCAGTGCAAGAAATCCTCACAGCCTCTGCTTCAGCTCCCCTTCCCATGGGCAGAAGCTCTTCAGGCAGCAAGTTGCCCGTGGAGCTTTGAACACTGAATACTTATCCTCACACCTTAGGAGCTTTGTGATACTGATCTTCTTCTGCAGGCTTGAGGAGTGAGGTCAGAGAAAAATTAATTGAGATTGAGTTCAGGAGAATGCAGCATTAACCTGCCCCTTCTCTGAAGGCTTCAAAGATGATTCTGTTGGCATCTTAGCTGTCAGCAGGCACACAGTTAATGTTAGGGATTCTGTCTCTGTTAAAAGCACAGAGTGAGCTTCTAGAATGACAGTGCTATTCTTACACAGGCACAAGCCCTCGTGTAGTGCCACTGCTGCAAATTATCTGTAGTGTTAAATTCATATATTCTGTAAAAGCTGCCTGAAACTTCACGTTGTTCTAGAATAGCATGTGTGGGCTATTGTTCTGTCAATGAAACTGCCACTGGGATTTCACTGCATCTGGTGGCTTCAAAACCACTTTGAGTTAACATAACAGTGAGAAAGTACAGAACCTGCAGCATGCTTTTCATTATTTGTAATCATTTACTTAGGAGAACTGCAAACCTGCTCACTGCTGTGTGAGAACAGGAAATGCTGATGACATCCCTATTTTTCAGGCCATGGAGGCCGTCTGAGAGTCAACAAAAAAGCTGTAGGAATTAAGGTTCACCTGGAGACCTCCTGGAAATCTCTTCCATTGGTACCCCAATCCAGTGGGGGTCTGAAGTGACAGTGAGTTATTGATGGAATAAAAGCCTAATAAACCCATAGACAAACCCATAGGTGCCCAGGAGAAATATGTCTGCTCTACTCAAAGACATGAGTAAACGCATCCACTGGGTGCTTATCATCTGAGAATAACTTTGAAGAGGAAAAAAAACCAAACAAATAGGTTCTCGAGCACACTGTGTTACTTGAGGAAACCATTTACATCTGGTGCCTCTGCTGTCAGCATGGAGTAAGGGGATCAAAACCTTAATGCACAAAGAGCAACTGCTGCATCCATTTTTTTACATTTTATAGATGTTTTTTCATTAAAAATGCAATATGGTTACATAAAACTAAGCAAACATTAACTACGTTGCATAACTTGAGAGCAGCTCAATTTCTCCCTCATTTACTGCTTTAACTGCTGCAGTACAGTAGTGCAGCATTCTGGACCAAGCTGACAAAAGCAGCCATTACTGTGAGAGGTTTATAATGTTACAGCTCATCCTGTGTGAGCAACAGCTTTGCAAAGCCCCTGTTATACATATATATTCCACTATACAATATACTCCTCCATCTGTACTGCCTGGGTAACCAGTGCTCGAAGTGGCTCAGTGCTTTTGTTCCTAAGGGACCCGAGTCTATGGGCCTGCTCATCACTGCTCTGGGAAAGCAGTAAGGGAGAAAGAGCCTCTTCTTGAAGGGTGTGAAGGAAAAATAGTCTGTTCATGTTTAGTGCATCTCAGAAACATTAAAAAAATACCACCATACATCTGTTGGGGTGATTGCATGTCAGATTTCCTGATTATTATTATTATTATTATTATTTTTTTTAAGAGTTTTAATGGGGAATCTATTACATAGGCATGACCATCAAGTGATGATGTGAGAAATGGAGGTGGTGTTACACCCTGCAGCCTTACGTGGGTTAACTTGAAAAACGCCAGGAGCCCAATGTTACTGCTGTTTTCTGAGGTCACATTTCTCAGAGATAAATTTTGCAGGGATAGTCGCTACCATATCAAAGGAAATCAGGTTTGTGCTGTACACAGGTCGATGCACATGGCTTGGGGTGTTCTGAGGGGTGAGGGGGAGCTCTGCAAAGGAGAGAAATGTCACGGGAATGAAACAGTGTGGGCAGGAGAGATCGACTGCCATGCTGTTGTGGATGGAAATCAAGGATAAGTGAATTAATTTAAGGCCCTCTTGGTGAAACAGTTCTACTGCTTCCTTTTGAACTAGCAGCTAAACATGCAGCAGGTCCCCGAATTCTCCACAACAAATCCTTCCTCTCCATAACTTCCTTTCTCATAACGTGCTCTGAGATTGGATTGCAGTTTTGTTTCCATCATCTTCTCATGTGCATGCCTATTGTCAAGTACAATTCCTTTTAGTTTTTTGGGTTGCTTGTTTTGGTTTTTTTTGTTTGTTTTTTTTGAACTCAGATTTAAGCCTCTTTGTTTCCCCAGACTGCTTACCTCTGTACTTTCCTGTGCTGAGAAGAGGCTCACATGGCAGGGAATGCTTCGGGTACAAACATCCACATGAAATAGTTGTTAGGCTATAGGTCAAACGTATGGGGGAAAATGTTCAGGAACAAAATATTTGTTCAGCCAAATATCTGGGGCAGTCTTCACCTCAGACCATCATCTTGACAGTAAAACTTTGCTTACCCATTTGTGAAAAGCCACGCTAAAGTAATATTTATCTGTTTTTAGTAATGTTTACTTTCAGTTTTAAATTTCTATTAAGAAATAAAATATTTTTCTAAAGAAAAGATTGAAAGGGCTCCAGAGATGCGCCAACAGGGGACTTTGCTTTAGTGAAATACTAATTAAAGGCTTACCATGCCTATTTTAGCTATTAAACATGTAAGCATTTTCCAACGCTGTAGTAACATTGTAAAGGATTTTCACATGGTAAGAATGTCCATTGGGAGGGGAAAAAGCAGCAATGATTTCTTAGTGGAAAGAAGCTGTGTTGCCTCTGTTGAGATGAACACCATGTCTTGCAGCACAGCAGTTAAGATGCCCATTTTGTTTCTGAAATTTCCCCTACTGCTCAACATCGACACAGTGGGCACCAATGAGAGACATACAGTCTGAAAAAGCCCACACGTTGTTAAAGAAATAAAGACAAAAATCACTCAACTCTGAAAGGAGTAGGAGTATTATAAGGCATCTTTTTCGTTATGCTTAACAGCTGAGAATGGAGTGGTGGAGGTTGGAGGTCATCGTGCCAACAGCACAAGCTATGTGTCACATCTTTTACTTTCAGAGATGTATAAGTAACAAACTCTGGTAATTAAGCATAGGATGTAATAGATGAGCCGAGAGAGAATGCAAAGATCAGACAGTCAACAATAGGGGGACTTCAACTACCTCAGGAGCAGGCAAGTTGCAAGAAAGCAAGAGGATGGCATTGCCACAGGGGCATAAAGCAAGTAATTTTGTAGGTTAAAGACTCTCTTGAGAAGCTGAAGTATTCATCCATGAAGGTTTTGTAGACGCTGAAGAAATACCTTGTTATTAAAGGAGATAGACAAGATGAGACAGTTGGAAGTGAAAGAACAGAGGTTAGATCAAACCAACAAACTGAAGTGCTACACAGCTCCAGCACCAAATAATACTCAGACCTACAAGAATCCAGGAAATTATGGATGAAAAGCTGTTAGGATAACCTGAACAAGAAACCAAAAACATTGTCAAACTCCAGAGGTTTATAGTTGAGAGCCTCTGGCCAAAGCATCACTTTGATGGACTGTCAGATCACAGTGTTGATAAATAAAGAATGTTCTAAAAAGTAGAGACTGCACATTGATGAAACCCTAGATATTCTCAGAAAGAAAGATCTAAATGCCACTGAGCACAGATCTCTGAAATACTCCGTACGTTGTACTCATTATTGCCATAGCATACAAACTAAGTCTTGAAGACTGCAACACAGAGAGCAAAATAGACCAAAGTTGGCAAGACAAATACCAACTTTTTGGACATCACAAAGCTTTAAAGTGGGAGATGTATTTTCCAGCTTTCTTTGAAATGCCTTGGTGGTTCTTATTACACCCCTAGTACTGCAAGTTGCACACACAACACTTGATACAAATCAGATTGCTAGGAATTACTCTCCGAATTTCCCTTTAGAGCACTTTGCAGGGGGGTCACGGGGACTTACAGTGATGGCTGCACAGACTTTCTGCTGCTCCTGGTTGTGTTGCTCCATGTAGAGCTACATTTTCCCCCAAAGCACCCATAGCTACCCCCTATCTTCATCACAGGAGAACAAAATGAACCATGGGTAACATGGGTAGCAAGGAAAAGAAAAGAGAAAGAAAAGTAAGACGAGCCCTCCATGGGGGAAAAAAGGACTGGCCAGGGAGAGAAGAGGGACTGAGGAGAAAGGAGGCAAAGTCAGGAGCAGGAAAGCCTGTCCCCCTGTACAGAAGCCCTGCCAGCCACAGACAGAACGGCTGTCTATGGAAGAGAAACTGAGACACAAAGATATCACAGCAGGAAAGAGGAATCCCCAAATACCTGACCTAGATAGGACAGCTGAGAGTGAGCAGCAACGAGCAAAGACGACAACAGAAGCAAAGACAAGTAAGGATCCAGCTGGTTATTTCTTTTACCATTCTCAGCTCATGATTCTGGTGCTTGGTTTCTGGGGTATTTCCCAATGGCCACAGAACCTCCAGCAGGTGCCTGGGTGAGCAGGATGGGCAGCAGTGCATCCTGGAGATGTGTCTTAGTGCAGACCAAAGTCAGCCCTGCAGGTTAAGTTCAGGCACAGCACCATTGCTCCTGGTAATCGTTAATTAGATTAAATATTCTGCAGCATCTGTCAGCAGCTCAGGCAGAACCATCTCTGCTGTAGCTCAAATTTTACCAACCTGTCTTAGAAGCCCAAACATGGGAAAGATAACCAGAGCAAGACAGATTGATCTGTAAGGAGAGATTCCAAAGATGACGCTTGATGAATAAACATCATCTTCCTGGTAAAACAAGCAATGGAATTACAGAAAATTAAGGTCGGAAGGTCATTTGGAAAGGCTGCAAGGAAACACCAGAGCATCTGGCCCCAATGCAATAGGCAGCTTGCAAAGTGCCCTCCTACCACAGCCAGGCTCCCAAGCTGTAAGGCAACCTGCACTTCCTGCCTATCCCCTCCACTTTCTAAGCCTCAGTGATCTGATGAAAATCATTTTGCTCCGCTTTGGCAATGGATACAAGCATAACTTCTCCAAACCCTCTTTTTATAATGCAAATAAATTCTTTTTGTAGCAGCTTAGAGAATCCATTAGCTAAATATTTCTACTGCTTCTGTCTTATGAACCATAAGGCATGTTCTTACTAAAGGACCTATAAGTTATTACTCAAGATGCAATTACAGAACACAGTGTTTATGGCACTGATTTGCAATCAGCAAAACAGGACCATCCATCCTTCCACAAGACAACCCAAACAATAATGGTGAAAGTCTAACAGCTTTCCACAACCACATATTTCTCAGAGGAGTGAAGGATGTTTGAAAGCCTCTTCTGCAAGATCAGAGTCACTTAAATCACTTGAACACCTCGTCTAGGAAAGCAGAAGCTCCCCCAGATCCCATCACTTCTCGCTCAAGAGAAAGGAATTCTCTGAATACTAAGCACCAAAGGCATACAGTTTTACAGCTGTCCCTTCCCACAAACCCACAGCCAGGTTAAACCTGTAAATGGTTCAGGTCTCCTGCTGCCATCTCAGTGTAACACACTCCAGGTTCATTTTCACATCAGGCAGCAGTGAGATAACCCAGCCTGATGTGATTCTCACTGCCTTACATTGAACGTGCCTATAACATGATGGAAAGCACAGGAATGACAGCAGAGCTGCAAGAACTCAGGCTGAAGCAAGCAAGAGCTCGCTCAAATGCAACAGACATAGGTACAGAAATAAAGGAAAGAAGCTGCTCACCTTTAGAAGACCTCAAGCATACAGGGCTTGCCACTGAAATGCTCTCATCTCCACCGCCCACCCTTAAATAAGGTTTGGGAAGGGGTGGATCCTGCCTCCAGCCCTTCCATTCAGGTACACTGCATGTACCTGAGCTCCCCTGTTGGCCCTGACTTCCCACCAGGTGCTCCATCACTGCTTCAAGCCCTGACTTAGCATTTCTACTATAGTCTCCTGTTGGAGATCTTTGGAAGCAGTTGAACTGGAGGCAGCTGGAGCCCAGATCCCTGGGCAAAAACCCACCAGTCCTACCCAGCCCCACTGGGTCAAACAAGTCCTGCCCAGCTCCTGTCCCCAGTTCCCTTGCATGTACAGGGGAAAGTTTTTACCTAAAGAGAGGAGATTTAGATCAGGTTTTAGAAAGAAATCCTTTAACCAGAGCCAGTGAGGCCATGGCACTGCTGCCCAGAACTGTGGTGCCCCATTCATGGAGGTGCCCCAGGCCATGGATGGGCCCTGGGTAGCCTGAGCTGGGGTCCACGGCAGGGCTGGGGCTGGGAGGTCCCTTCCAACCCAACCATCCCGTGGTTCTATGATCCTGAATGTTCCTTCCAACCCAACTATTCCATGGCTCTGTGATTCCATGAGATAGGCTGGGGCAGGCCAGCAGTGTCTCCTTGGGTCAGTAGCGGGCACATCTCAGACACACATCCCCAACGAGCCATTTTGGAGCAAAAAATTGGCTTCACACAAGCTAGTAAAATAAGTTTGGTTAGTATCAAGTTCCATTAATCTGGAGGCAAAGCCAGCTGTCATGACCTTTAAAGTTTTGTCTTTCTTGGCAGGTGAATTTTTACCACATCCTTTTCTTCCTTTTTGTTATTATTATTCTTTAATGGAACCTTTTAAAAAAGTGTAGGGGGAGACACTTGAAGTTGTGAGTGCTGGTGGGATGTAGGAATGGAAACATATATTACATGTCGTGGGAATGACTTCTCATCTACTGATCACCATAAGCCTGAATGTTTGTTTTGATAGTTGGCCTTTGCACAAAACAGGTGTTAAGTCAGCAACTTAATTGCAGAATAATTTATGAGACCTACTTTCGTGTGATTAATCTCCGAGGGTCTAAAAACCAAACTTCTGAGATGCAGTGCTTCTTTTCACTAATTGGTGCTGCTCTTCGCTAATTGGTGAGGCGGTGTGAGAGTCACACACCACCATTTCCCTTCTCAATGTGCTCACCCTGGTGCTGGGTTGGGGTTGGATGGCACAGCACTCCTCCAGGAGTCAGAGGAAGGCTTTGAATGATGGGAAACTCCTCACTGTGTCCACAACCATGCAACTGAGAGTAGAAATTGCCTTACCTGCATGCACACACCATGCATTGCTGTAAGGAGAAAACCCCACATCCACGTCCAGCAGTGCATCCCACAGCCCTTCCAAGAAGGTTGCTGCTGCGTCCCATTCTCAGCACAACATTGGGGTGCCCTGGCCAGCACTCAATTGCTCTGCTCTTCACATGGCTTCTGCACAAAGAGAACTTGGGATCATGCTCAGCTCTGGGCACAAACAACCCTGAGAGGATGCTGAAGAATATAAAGACCAATGTTAAGCTGGGGTTAGGAACTGCCAGGAAGCAGCAAAACCCAGAATGTGCCAGGTGACCTTCCCTGGTAGCAGTGTGCAGTGAGATGCAATCCAGCATCAAGAGCTGCCATGCAAAGGACGGCTCATTGCTTCAAAGCACTAATTAAAAATGATGAATTAAAGCACGGCAGTGAAGCTTTCCATAAGCAAACTGGGAGGGCTGTGGCTGCTGCTGCCGTGCCATGTTTGTTTGAAAAATGATAGCGAGTGGCAGGACTGCTTTAAA
This sequence comes from Lagopus leucura, assembly GCF_019238085.1. Lineage (NCBI taxonomy): Eukaryota > Metazoa > Chordata > Aves > Galliformes > Phasianidae > Lagopus > Lagopus leucura. The sequence goes on from NW_024962273.1 coordinate 1,075,913, forward strand.
TTTAACCTTTTAACTGACTCTTAATAAAAATACACTTTTAATGATAACTAAGAAGATGAAATAACTCAGGCTACTCATTTTCTGGCTCCAAATGCTTGTTCAGAGGGCTGCAATTACTCACATAATTAAAATGTAGGTGATGGTCTCTCATGCGTGTCCTTCTTTGTATACAAATGTACAATTAAAAGCATGTGCTCGTTGTCTGAATGTCAATAGCCACATAAATCACTTGTCCACACTTTCTGCTCAGCTAAGCAGAGTGAGTAGAGAACAGCTGAGCTTGGGTCTGGGAGAGCAAAGCATTCACACCCTCTTCTAAGCAGAGCACATGGCAAACCTCTTTTGCCCTTTTTAAGATGCACCTGTAGGCTTCCCCATAGAGTCACTAAATATGTTTGTGTTGCTATTATCATGCTGTTATCATAGAGTAGAAGCTGGAGAAGCCCTTTTGGATCCCCACACCCAACCCCAACCCCATCCCACCACTGCCCACACCCCTCAGTGCCACATCTCACAGCTCTGGGACACCCCCAGAGATGGTGATCCCCCCACAGCCCCACTCCCCAGAGTGAAACTTACTTAAATGCAATCTTAAAGGCTTTTTTTCCTAGTTTGATCCTTTTGTGCTCTTCCCACCTACTTTGGGAAGTTATAAGAAGGTGTGAAAAGTGCATTTATTTTACTGTGGCACCTCCTGCCTGTGGGTGCTGGGGATGTTCCCAGCATTGCTGCATGCAGAGCAGTGCCCTGTGCTGGGTGCTGAGCTGGCTGCCCCATGGCACAGCCTGAAAGCAATGCATGGGTTACATTCTAAATGCATTGCTTCAATATTTCAGCGTCTTTGATTTAATTTTTAAAGTTCCTCGAACACATTAAGTGCTTGCAAACCCCGTGCTGAACTCCTTGAGTTCTTAAGTTAATAGTTAATGTCCATAGCTGCACGTCTGATGCTTCATTGGGCCACCTTCCTGCTTTCTGCTCCACGAGGCCCTGAGTCCGGCTGCCATCCAGCACAGCAAAGGAGCTGCTTATTTTGTGTGAGACTCATTCACTTTGCAAAATCCAGACGCTGCTTTAGTGGAACCACTGCTCGTCTGCAACCCAGTGAGCCAGGGTGGGATTTCAGGGGGAAAAAAAGAAAAAAACAATGCATTGTCTCCTGTTTGCTGCCTGCCCCTGCCCAAGCTGCCAGGCCTCGGTACCCAAAAGGAGCAATGAGTCAGGAACTGGCAGCAGCACATCCTGCAGCACATGACCCAGAATGATTATCTCAGCTGGATTAAGGGCTGGGAATTAGCATCAACCCTGCACCACACCAGTACAGCCCTGCCTTTTCGTACCCGTTTCTTTCACTGCTTTGCACAAAAGTCACGAAGCCTTCCCAGCACCAATGTTGTGGTTTCTGCTCCTGTGTCACCAACATCTCCCCGCCAGTTTGGGCTGTGCAATTACAGGAGATCCCCCTCTGACTGCAGCCCGATGCCACCCAGCACTGCTGGGGGTGGAAGCAGCCCTGCTTTGCCACAGCACACAGCCACCAGAAGAGCTTTGTGCAGACCCACGAAAGCCAGAGCTGCACGGCCAGCCGATGGCCAAGGGCTGCTCGACACCACCGCATTCCTGATTTGGGATGTTCCAGATGTGCCCAGCCCACAGCCAAAGGCTCTTTGTCCTCTAATGCTTTAACTACAGCTATCCTTTAATTCCACTTGCTGCATTGTGGTGCTGCCATTCCAGTGCTTTCCAATAGAGCCATTATACAAGAAAACACAAAATGAAAAATGAATAAGCTGTTAGGCAAGAGGAGCCAAAGCAAAAGCACACTTCCCGCGTCCTTCCTTTCAGGTTGGGCATGAGGAACAATTCCTTCTCCAAAGAGCAGTCAGGCAGTGGCACAGCTGCCCATGGAGTGGGGATCACCATCCCTGGGGTGTCCCAGAGCTGTGGGGATTGAGGGGTGTGGGCATGGAAGGGTGGGGTTGGGCTTGGAGATCCTACAGGGCTTCTCCAGCCTTAGTGATTCCATGACTGAATGTGCATTTGTCACACATCCTTGTGTTTTAATTAAGGAAAACAAACAAACAAATAGAAAAGCAAAAAAGTGCCAGAACACCACAACAGAGGCAGCAAAACATATCAGTCTCAGCACAGCTTTTCCTCCTCTAACTTTCTGGTATTCTACCTTAAAGCTGTTTTGGTTTCCTTCAAGCTTTCTCCAGGACCCACCATATACAATAACGAAAGCTTTGTGATTTATTTTTAAATATATCTGGCAACCAGACCACTTAAACATCCTTGCTTTAAATCAATGCATGACTGATAATTAGATATCAAACCTAATTCAGTCTGAAAGACTTGGAGGTCAGGCATCAGGTACTATTTAATTAAGTAAATATCAACCATATTGATTGCGTTTTTGTCTTACTTAGTTGATGATGCTGCATTTTTATGGCTTATTTGTAGACTGCCATGAGAGGAGCAGCCCAGGAGCTGCCAGGCCATCCCTCTGCTGCCATCCCAGCTGCTGCAAGGGGTAAAATGTGTAACGACAGCGAGGGCTTCTGCTCACGCCTTTGGGCTGCCTCCAACCAGCATCATAAATGCTACCTAAGGTTTCAGGTTCCTTGCACGTCACTCATGTCCCATTCTGCACGCAGCCATAATGTTCCAGCAGGGCAGCTTGCACACCAGCCCTTGTTTTTGGCATCCCATTCACTCAGGGTGAAGGCAGCCTGAGAGATGCATGCGCTCCTCAACGTGGTGCTGCCTGCTCTGCATGGCTCCCACCAGGGACCCAGCACTGCCCATAGAGATGCCAGTCTGAAAGTAAAGTGCTCCTCCCACCTGCCACAGGATGCCACAGGATGCTCCATGCCCAACGGAGCCAACTAAATTGTCACTCATTGTTTTCCTCCTAAACTCTGTGCTAGGATAAAGAGCAGACTTCTCCCCATCTCTTTTCCCATTTTTCCCATCCCTTTCCCATTTTTCCCATTTTTTCCCCATTCTTTTCCCATTTTTTTCCCATCATTTTCCCATTCCTTTCCCATTTTTCCCATCCTTTTCCTATTTTCCCATTCTATTCCCATCCTCTTCCCATTCTTCTCCATTTTCCCTATTCTTTTCCCATTTTCCTATCCTTTTCCCATTCTTTTCCCATCCTTTTCCCACTTTCCCATCCTTTCCCATTTTCCCCATTCCTTTCCAATTTTTTCCCATCCTTTTCCCATTTCCCCATTCTTCCCATTCTATTCCCATCCTTTTCCCAGTCTTTTCCAGTTTTGCCCATTCTTTTCATTTTTCCCATTCTTTTCTCACTTTCCCATCCTTTTCTGATTTTTTTCCCATCCTTTTCCCATCCTTTTCCCATTTTCCTGTCCTTTCCCCATTCTTACCCATCCTTTTCCCACTCTTTTCCCATTTTTCCTATCCTTTTCCCATTTTCCCCATTCTTTTCCCATTTTTTGCCACCTTTCCCCTGTTTTTTTCTGATCCTTTTCCCATTTTCCCCACCCTTTTCCCATTCTTCTCTGACTTTACCCACGCTCTTCACATTTTGCCATTCTTTTCCCATTTTACCCATTCTTTTCCCATTTCCCCCATCCTTTTCCCATTCTCCCATTCATTTCCCATTTTTTCCCATCCGTTTCCCATTTTTTCCCATCCTTTCCCCATTTCCCCATCCTTTTCCCATGTTTCCCCATCCTTTTCCCATTTTCCCATTCATTTCCCATTCTTACCCATCCGTTTCCCATTCTTACCCATCCTTTCCCCATCTTCCCATCCTTTTCCCATGTTTCCCCATCCTTTTCCCATTTCAAGACCTCATAAGCCATTAATCAACTTCTAAATGACTTCTTACACAAGATAGGAGAGTCTCAACTGGCTGTTCCAGAAGGCTGAGGTTTAACACAGAGACTCCTGCCATGGTTGTTGGTCAGCCCACCACAGAGCTGTGCAGAAGCAGAAGATCCTGAAGTTTGGAAGCTGAGGTTCTTCTCTCACCTCACCGCCTCCTCTGGGCAGCACAGCAGCTTCCACTCCACTGCCCTGTGAATGAACTCATGCTGTGGGACTGAAAAACTGAATAAAAAGCCCAATGGAATATCATCAGATTATGTCCAACTTCGCAGCCTGGCTGACTGTGCAGGGATTTGTTTCTGCAGACTGAGGGTGACAGCTCTTCCCAATCTTCAGTAACAACAGCAGATGTTTCCTTTAAACAAAATCATTGCCTTCCCCCAATTTCTTTCATTCCTGGCAGACCAACAGCCAAAATAAGACAGAATCACATTTATAGCCACAAGCCTGCCTTGCATTCACTCCTCATGCTTTTGGGAGCCCACCAAGCATTGCACTGGGGCTGTCAGAGCTGCATGGAACGCCCACTTAGGAGAGCAAACCAGGGCCAAAATTGAGGCTGCATTCTGGTGAGGCAGAGCCAGCATCAAAAACTCAGCACTGAAAATTGCTTCAACCACTCTATGGTTCTGTATTCCAATAAATACATGGCAGAAAGCAGGGCTGAGAGAGGGGCTGTTATGAGGAGAGAGGCTGTACTCCCCATCCTGCAGAGAGCTGCCTTCTTTCACGTCGAGAAATGCCATTTTCTCCTCTCTCATCTGTATGTTAACATTCCTGCACTTCAGCTCGTTCAACTCCGTTATTATCCAAAGGGCTTCCTGTTTGGGTTGGAGGAAATTGGTTTCATTTAAAATGCCCTTTTAAAATCCTCTGTTAGAAGTAATTTTATTAAAAATCTGCTTGATGGCTTTGCATTTAATTGCTAATAATAGTCCATTTAAATACCACTTGTAAACTCATCTGAGCAGGTCTTGACCCTAAGAAGCATCGCTGCTTTGCATGCTGGGATGCACACAGCAGGGCTGAATGCAGCAAATGCTTGCAGCAGGGATGCTGACAGTAGGGTTGCACGAAGCAGGGATGCACAAACAGGATGCACAAAGGAGGGATAAATGCAGTGGGGGTGCAGAAACAGGGATGCATGCAGCAGGGATGCATGCAGCAGAGATGCACAAACCAGGGGTGCACAAAGAAAGGATGCACAAAGCACCGATGCATGAAGCAGGGGTGCACAAACAGGGATGCATAAAGCAGGGGTGCACAGAGATGCACAATTGGGATGCACATCAGGAGTGCACACAGCAAGGGTGCTCATAGCAGAGATGCATGCGTTAGGAGCCAAGCACAGCTGCATTTGCATTTCTGCACACTGGTGATTTCAGACCTATGGATAAACCACACACCCCGTTGCATCAATCTGGCTCTGGTTCTGCTCAATTTCTTGACACTCCTTTTTGCATCATCATTTTGCTGTGAATGGAATCAAGCCCTGCAATTATTAGCAGTTTTTGCCCTTTGTATAAAAGAAATGGAGGGGGATGAAGGTGTGACTGTTTGCACCTAGGACCCGACAGGTCCTGGAGGTGTTGGCTGCTGGTGTGGAGCTCGGCTGGGGGCTGGGATGGAAGAGCCATGGCTGCAAGCACTTTTAAAGTGAATTTTTCAGAAGGCTGCTGAGGGGCAGCTGTGTGCTGAGATGGGGGAGGTTTAGATCAGATATTACCACAGAATGGTTGGGTTGGAAGGGATCATGAACGATCATGAATCTCCAACACCCCACCACAGCAGGGCCACCAACCTCCCCATTTCACAGCAGCCCAGGCTGCCCAGGGCCCCATCCAACCTGGCCTTGAACACCTCCAGGGATGGACGGGGCATCACAGCCTCTCTGGGCAGCTGTTCCAGCACCTCACCACTCTCATAGCAAAGAACTTCCCCCTGACATCCAACCTCAATCTTCCCTCCCTTAAATATTAGGAGGAAGTTTTTCCCCCAAAGGGTGGTGAGGCACTGGCACAGGTTGCCCAAGGAGGCTGTGGATGCCCCATCCCTGCAGGCATTCAAGGCCAGGCTGGATGTGGCTCTGGGCAGCCTGGGCTGCTGGTTGGCGACCTGCACACAGCAGGGGGTTGGAACTGGATGAGCACTGTGCTCCTTTGCAACCCAGGCCATTCTGTGATTCACTGAGCCGAGAGAAGCCCGGGCAGCCACCGACATTCCCTGGAACCGCCCCGAGAACGCACAGCGGATCTCACACAGCAGCGGGGCGCGACGTCCTGCAGAAGCGGAGCAGTCCGAGGACGGGCTCTCGCATCGGAAAAGCAGCTCAGCTTTTCCCCGATGGAAGCGGAGGCAGCCGGTCCCTCCCGCCCCCCGGCCCCGCTAGGTGTCACTGCGCGACATGAAATCCGCGCTCGGCTCTCGCCCCGCTCCGGTCTGAACACATCGCGGATGGGCTTTCGGGCATCCCCACCCCGGGAGCCGCCGTGTCCCGGGCAGAGGAGCCGCCGAGTTCACTGCCGCCGTCCCGGTGGCTGCAAGGTGCAGGCAGTGCCCGGCCGGTGTCTCCCATTCCCATCAGTGTCTTTGTGACTGCTCTGGAAGCCAGCTGCTGCCTAAGGTATAGATTCAGGACCCCGGTCCCCATCCCATCCCATCCCATCCCATCCCATCCCATCCCATCCCATCCCATCCCATCCCATCCCATCCCATCCCA
>NW_024962273.1:1082502-1082858 GCF_019238085.1 Lagopus leucura
CATCCCATCCCATCCCATCCCATCCCATCCCATCCCATCCCATCCCACTCACATACTGTTTCAGTCCCTATCTCACTCCCAATTCTTTCCTCATCCTATTCTCATTCCTCTTATTTCCATCCCCATCCCATCCTCAGCTCATCCCCATTTCTATCCAATTTCCAACTTCATATCATCCCCATTCCCATCCCCATCCTATCCTGTCCTCATCACATTCCCCTCCCCATCCCCATCCCCATCTCCATCCTCATCCCCATCTTCACACCAACACCCATTCCATCTCCATTTCCCTTTCTAAACCATCCCATCCCCACCCCATGCACACTCCCACCCCCATTCCCACCTCCATTCCCATC
>NW_024962273.1:1084447-1200284 GCF_019238085.1 Lagopus leucura
CGGGCACACGGCTCTGCGGGCGGCGGCACGGCGGCGGCGGGGCTGGTGGCGGGCGCCGGGAGCGCGGCGCTGGAGCTGGAGCGGGCGCTGCGCTGCTGCACGGCCGCCTCCGCGGTGACCGACGGCGGCGGCGGCGGAGGAGCGGCGGCGGCGGCAGCGGCGGCGGCGGACGAGCGGAGCCTCTACATCATGCGGGTGGTGCAGATCGCCGTCATGTGCGTCCTGGCTCTCACCGTCGTTTTCGGCATCTTCTTCCTCGGCTGCAACCTGCTCATCAAGTCCGAGGGCATGATCAACTTTCTGGTGAAGGACCGGCGGCCGTCCAAGGAGGTGGAGGCGGTGGTGGTGGGACCGTACTGAGCGCCGCTCCCCGCGCCCCGACGAGGCGGCCCCGCACGGAGCGCTCCGCCGCAGCGCTGCCCGCGCCCGTCCGCGCCCCGCTCCGAGCGGCGCCGCGGCCCCGAGGTGCGGGGAGAGCCGCGGTGCCGAAGTAAAACGCGCTCTGATGGCAACAGGTCTGGGCTGCTCTTTTCCTTCGCGTTAAGAGCCAGGCTGATCGCGGCCGGGGAAGCGGGAGGGAGCGGGAGGCGGCTGCGGCTCCGCGAAGCGGTCGGGATGCGGCGGGACCCGTCCGGCCCCGCAAATGGCCGTGCTGCCCATCCTAGCCAGACCCGTGCTGCCCATCCAGGCCAGCGGCACCGACGCTTTTTATTAACGCAGCCGAAAGCCTCGCCAACAGGTGACTTCTTACAGCCGCGTTTAAGGGGGAGATGTTCACGCCCTGATAAATTTTTTATTCCGTCGTCCATTTCCTTTATAGGGATAGCATCTTTCTGTGAGAGGCTGGCAGAGCTATTTGTCACATCCCCCAGGGTTGCCAGCCAGAAATCAATGCGGCCACATTTGCTGTAGGAGCAGCGGACGCGGCAGAAGCGCTGGGAATGGGTGCGGGAGGGATCCGATCCCCGGCACCCCTACAGTGCCGCAGCACCGCTCCGGGCCGGGCAGCTTCCTGCCGGAGCCGCGGGGTTTTGGGGCTGCCCCGTTGTCCCTCGGCTTATCCTGGGCTGATCAGAGCACAAATCATTACAGACATCGGCAGGAGATGCTGAGAGAAGTTTCCTCTTTGATGGTTCGTGGCTAAAGGGAACAGTCTCACCCAGAGGGTGGTGAGGCACTGGAACAGGCTGCCCAAGGATGCCCCATCCCTGCAGGCATTCAAGGCCAGGCTGGATGTGGCTCTGGGCAGCCTGGGCTGCTGGTTGGTGACCTGCACACAGCAGGGGGTTGGAACTGGATGAGCGTCGTGCTCCTCTGCAACCCAGGCCATTCTGTGATTCTATGAAATGTAGCATTTACAACGAGCGCCGGGGCTTAGGTCCTTTCTGGGCTGGGAAGTGGAATCCAGCTGGAGCCTGAGGCAGCCTCCAGACGGAAAGTAAACTTTTGGTAGCAAATGAAACCAAGCAGGATTTCGCAATGTGGTGTAATTCCCTGAGATGTGCAGAAATCTCAGCTGTGTACTCATTTAAGGGAAAGAAAAAGAACAGATCTGCCTGTTCTCCTGGGAACAAATATGCTGTGGAATTTGTCATTAAATCAAAGGAAATGTTACTGAGCTATCCATCGACTGAAACAGTGGGAAGAAACGTAACCAAAGCTCTCCTCCCTTCTTTACCCCTTAATGCTGGATAATGCAGCACTTAATAATACAGTAATAGGGATGTTTTGCTGATTACAAAACACCTCCAAGTTGTTAACTCGCATCACTTGGTGGTAATGCAGTACAGTTGCTCTGTAGCCTGCCTTGCTAGCAGGCACTGTGTACCTGAGCACTGCTTGAGGGCTAGATTCATTAAGTGTTCTTTATTAATTATAGCAAAGCGTAAGACGTTTTAATTAACATTTGCCAGAAGCCACAGTTTTTTCCAATGCTGTAAATCTGAGGGATGGTAAAATCCTGGCTCTGTAGCAGTGCTGTCAGCCCATCACTTCCAACCCATTGGTAAGCATTGGGTGTTGGATGGCCAAAGCCACACCAGCTCCTATGACAGAGCAGAGGAGTCCCCAGAGGAGGATCCTGTCATATCACGGTTAGCTTCAAGGCAATACTGACAACCAAGTCATTTCTTTGTGCTTGTCCTTGGTAGAATGCACTTGATTTTATCACCATCCAAGGGGTGATTCAGTGATGAGCATTCTTGTTCCTCTGTAATGTTTCCGTTCGTGGCATTCCCAGAGGGGCAGTGGTTGGGCTGAGTGGCCCTTGGTTGGTACAGACAGGTGTGAGCTCTCCATTGTGTGTGGGGCCCTGTGATGGCCATCGGCTCAGGGGGGGGCTTTGCAGAAGGGCCCTCTCACAGGACTCACAGCAGGACATCCCTGCAGCCTCTCAATGGCTGGTTTGGAGTCAACGAGCCCCAAAATCCGTACAGCCCCAACCAGAGAGGGACAGCTGGGGTAATTCCTTTCATGGTCACTCATTGAGAACTGCAGGATGGTGATGTGGTTTGGCTTGGAAGGGACCTTCAAACCCCTGTGGCTCCAATCTGTGCTGAGGGCAGGGACACCTGCAGACTGGGTTCCCAAAGCCCCATCCAGCACAGCCCTGAGCACCTCCATGGGCAGAGCATCCTCAGCTGCACAACATCAGCTACTGATGCAGCAAATTAAAAAGCATGATCCCAACTCCCCCAAAGCAGGGCTGGAGCAGCCTCACCTTAGGCTGGTGCACATCTGGTGTGCTTTACTCTCTCAAAGGTTGCACAGCAATTTTGCCTGGGTGAAAGCAGTGTCCAAGAGGTGCCCATGCAGCAGAGCCTCGGGCAGAGCTCAGTATTGCTGCCCATCTACAGAGCATCCTTCTGGGTCTGCACATCCCTGACTCACAAGCAGTCTCCTTTGCTTCCAGCTGGCTGGGATAGCAGGCTGGGAAATATGAGATAATGGATTTCACTCTTTCAGCTCAAAATGTGCACTAATATCCCAGAACAAAGACCAGGATGTACCTTAGCCATTTCCCCTCAGCCAGTGGTGTTCAATGCTTTAAAAGGGAGACGCATATTACAAACTCACTGGCAGCTGCAATTGCCTTTAGATAACTCTTTGGAGGTGCTCAGGCTCAATCCCTCTCAATGGCCACACAATTTTAATTGTATGATTCCCACACCTTCTTAATAATAAACAGTGCTGGAAAGGTGCAGCTGAGATCTGCATGATGCAGGGTTCACATTCAGGCCATGACTATGGAAGCATTCCTGCAGACACTCGAGCTCACACCCAGGTGGGCAGCCCCTCCAAACACACAGGTTCTGAGCCCTTATCACATACCATTAAGGAATGAACCATAGCAGCTCACCTCACTCCCATATTTGTGCGTGCACGGTTCCTTCTGCTGCACTGATTTCAGCAGACAGTGATGCGTGGCCCCAGGGGACCTCTCATCTCCCAGCTCTTTGATATCATAATGCAGCAGCATCCCCTCCATAATGAGGGTTTAAACTTGCTCACTTTCCACAAGCACACCACAGTGTGCCCAGGGCTGCAGCCAGCTCCCCGCAGCCAGCCCAGCACTGCACTGCTCCCACCTCCTCTGCACCAACGCTTCCCAGCACCGAAATGGCAACGTGGGACTCTTGGACAAAAGACAAGAGAAGCCAGCAAGCAGCAAGGAATGGACAGCATGGGGAAAGCACTGTGAGCAGCTCTGTGATGTTGAACAAGTTCCTGGTGAATCAGGACTTCAAGTAGTGCCCATGTCTGGGAAAACAGTGGGTTTTCCAAGCAAGCAATGGTATCCATGGGAAGCTGAGGCACCAGTACTTGCTTGGGTGAAGATGAGGCACACCCACATGCACTTTCAGCAACTCCATCTTCTTTCTTTCCTCCCGCACTTAAACCCAGAGCGAGCGACCTTGGAGGCCATGCAGCTCATCCTCTGCTATGGATCTAGGGGGTCAGTTCCTCTTGTGGCCCACCTGTATTATTCTTAATGCCAAATAATAGAATGCTTGTAGCTGGGTAGATCCCAAGGGAAGGAACTGGGGGGAGCTGGGCTGGCTCGGGGTGAAGCGTATCCATCAGCCTGGCCATGAGCCGCTGGGGACCCATTCTGTAGCTATGGAAGGTATTTTTAGCACATGGAAAAGAAGTGTCATGAGCACATGATATGAAAAATACACAAAGTCATCTATCACGTTTATGTCCTTTCTTCTAGCATAGGCAGGTTGGGTCTTGCTGGGCCCTGCTGCTCTCTGGGCTTCTCATGCCCAATGGGAGCCAGGCTGCCCTTCACCAGGCACTGCTCTGTGCTCATGTCCTGTGTCAGCATCTGCTCAGAGCGCATCCGTTTCTTGCTTTCATTTGAGCTGCCTTCATTTCCTGTTTATCACTGACATTGCAGACAGAAGGAAAAATGCCCATTTGAGCTGAAACCTCACATGGTCTTAAAGGAGCAGTGTCCTTGTGCTAAGGGTTAATAGGGTGGGGAGGGTCAGGTGGGACATCAGGAAATATTTCTTCTCCAAAGAGCAGTCAGGCACAGCTGCCCATGGAGTGGGGGTCACCATCCCTGGGGCTGTCCCAGAGCTGTGGGGATGTGGCACTGAGGGATGTGGGCAGTGGGCATGGGGGGGGGGGGTGGGGGGAGGGTGGTGTTGGGTGTGGGGATCCCAGAGGGCTTCTCCAGCTTTCAGGATTCTGTATTTCTATGATTCCATGACATTCTTTGCAATGGGAAATGTCAGGTTCTAGAGTAACCTCTATTGGAAAGACACAAAAAATCCTTTTACCCTGAGAATATGTTCCCTACAAGACTGCATTCACCAGAAGCTGCTCCTCTGACCCAACCTCTCCATCACTCTTAGGACATCCCACCACTCAGCTGACTGCTGTGTTTCAGAAGCTACAGGAACAAAAAATGCCAACTGCGCTGTAAATGTTAACTACACGTAAGAACTACGCAAAGGTTTTCAAGCAAAGAGAATGAGCTGAATCAGAACCAGCAAGTTCAGGCCACGGAGGAAGGAATCGTTCCCTTTAATTTACTTGGCTCCCCAGAACACCGGTGGCTGTTTGACAGCAAGCAAGACACTCTCAAACCCGACTGCCAATGAGGGCATTTGGGTGTGTAATGGAACTGCCACTCACAGCGTACAAAATACGTGTTCAGAGTTTCACAGACCCAGTCCAGCGTTCATTACAACCCCTGCGTCATTAACAAGGCCTTCATCTCCCTTTCCCTTTGCCAAATATAAACTCAGAGGTGATGGAGAGTATATGTTTGAGATGACCTGGCTCTCTTCCCGCCAGCTGAGCAACACGATGCTGCTGTTCCCTATGTGCCCCACACCCTGTAAGCATCACCTAACTCCAATGCACTGAAGTTCAAATGAAGTTCAAATGAAGGCAAAGAAAAGAGGAAATTGTGTGCTGTCTTCAGCAGTTTTGTCTCTGCATGCTCCATTTGCTTGCTGTCGCATTGCCTCCTGTCCCAATGGTACACTGTGACTGCTTTTATACATAAATACCACCTTTAATTTGAACAAAGCATGTCCATGGGATATCTGTAGAGTGAGAAATGTATGGCTTTAGGAAAAATATACAGCATTATTGAGAAATGGAGCACAGCAGGTATTAGCTAATGATACCTAACGTTTGTTGTATCCTGGGCAGAAAATGAAACCACATACATTAATTAAATGCAGGCTTTGGGGAAAATAGGATAAACTTGTGCTACAACACAAATGCCATAAATGCAATAGCTCTGGAGCTGATGAACAAGCAGCGTCCTGCACCTCGGCCATGCTGAGCTCCCCCCTGCGTCTTGCCTTTGGATTGATTATAAGGAAGGGTTTTAGCAAGGCACCAACCCCTCAGAAACTGTGAAATTGAAATTGTGACTGCCATTGATTCAACCTAGTGCTTAGAAAGTCCTGAAAGACTGTTGTGATGTCAACCAGCCCAAGTGGGGCCAATGGCCCCTGCTCCACCAGGGGACGTGGGGTGCACAAGGCAACCAGCAGCACTGTGCCTGGTACCCAAGCAGGGTGGCAGTGATCACTGTGATAGCAAAGTGAGAGCTTTGTAGTTGTCAGAAGATTAGAAACACTCTTCTTTTTTACACAGCAAAACAGAGCAAGGAGAGGTTATAGCAGTACTTCTGGGAGGCAGGGACATCGTGCCCATGGGCCTCCAAGTAGATATTAGAGAAGTGTTTCCACCTGCAGGCATGTGCTGGATGGTACAGCACAAGTGGCATGGTTTGGTGGGCATGGGGTGATGGGTCAATGGTTGGACTCGATGATCTTGGAGACCTTTCCCAGTGTAGCCCCAGCTGGAAAACCTGGAGGAAATGCAGCATCTAATAGCAACATGCAAGCAATCTGCCTGCAAGCAATAGGATTTGCCATGTGGAACCACAGAAACAAAGGGCCAGGAGGTCTGAAATACTAATCCATAACCCATGGATGTGGATATAAGTAGATTTGATTCATGTTTTAACAAGCATTTGAGTCCTGGCAAGCTCTTGCCAAGGAGCACAAAACTCCTTGTTTGAGGTGACAGCATCTCTGTAGGTGCATATTGAAATGTACGTGTTCACACACCACAGAGGTATCACCATTCCTTCTTTCCTCAATTCCTCCATTTTAAAGTTTGATCATGTCTAGAAAAATACTAAATATTGAGCTTAATTTGTCTCCAGACTGTGGAGACTCAGCACAACAACTCCAAAGGCCAGCTGTAGTTGGTGTTTGGAAATTACACACTACCTAGAGTCAGTCACAGACTTCTTTCTTAATTCTTAATAAGAGCTACATTGAAAGGCTCTCTGCCATCAATTTGCATTTCATGAATGAGACTTGCAAACTCAAAGCCTTGGAAGCTGGACACAACATTCCAGGAGCAGCCTCACCAAATCAGATACAGAGACAACACAACCTGCCACATAAATCTGTATCCCTCTGTTCCAAAAAGTGTATGGATGCCAGCTGTTGTTTGGTTTCAGTGTCACACTTCACTGTGACCTTCTGCTGATTGAATTGCTGAGACACAGAAAACCTTTCAAAACCATGGTTCTTAGGACACAGACTGAGATGTTACACGTCTAGCCTGCTTTCTTAATCCTTAAATAAATCTCCCATACTAAACAGCATCAAAATGCACATCGCATCAAGGGTAAATTTTGTCTGATAATTTCTGTCTTATGTAAAGCCATGTAGATCAGCAGCAGTTGTCTGGTCTTCTACAACTCATTATTTCTTTGTTTTGACATTCCTTTACCATGCTATGGATGCAAGGATGGATGGATGGATGCATGGATGGATGGATGGACAGATGGACAGATGCACGGATGGATGGACGGATGGAATGGATGGGTGGATGGATGGATGGATGGATGGATGGATGGATGGATGGATGGATGGATGGATGGATGGATGGGTGGATGGATGGGTGGATGGATGGATGGATGGGTGGATGGATGGATGGATAGATGGATGGATGGATGGATGGATGGATGGATGGATGGATGGATAGATGGATGGATGGATGGATGGATGGATGGGTGGATGGATGGATGGATAGATGGATGGATGGATAGGTGGATGGATGGATGGGTGGATGGATGGATGGATGGATGGATGGATGGATGGATGGATGGACGGACGGATGGTTGAATGCTTGGCTGCCTTACACGTAGTTCTCAGGAGTCCTCCTCTGATGCTCTCCAAGCACTGGCGCATTCTTGGATGTAAAATTTCATTTTGTACTTCTGGGATTCTCTAAGTGCTTGTTCTGGAAATATGCAGAGCCCTTAGCAAGCTCAGTGCTTTTTTTCATCACAAATTTAACATTTCTGCCTTTGCTCCCAATAATTAACAGCAGTGCTGTTCCTATCTAGTAATCAAGTAACAATTCCATAGGCAGTGTTCTTTCTTTTAAGGAAACACCTTCCTTGAAAAAGCTTTGCTGCACTTGTTTCTAAATGCCTTTTATCCTTTATTGTACTGCAGTGACTCCAATTCTTCCCATCCTTACAGTAAATACAGTTTTTCTGCTTAAGACAGGCTTTTATGCAGCTGCTGTCACCAGTCTCTAGGTCAGGCTCAAACTGTACAGTGTGGTACACACAAGCAGACCCAGCAGCAGTCCTGCAGTCTGTGCTGGAAGGACTGCATGGATGAAACGACCACAGAGGAATTCAGGCACACAGCCCAGGTGTGCAGCATGAGGTAACAGCACTGTTGGGGCTGTTCCCAAGCACCATGGCACTTAGATCTGGGTAAACAAACTGCTTTCCAAAGGTAATATTGGAGCACTGACAACCTGGTACATCCCTGCTCCAGACATGCAAGGTGGTATTGCAGCTGCAAAACAGGTACTGCTCTATTTCCCACCACAGAAATGTGGAATAATCACAAATCTCTGTGCTGTGATTATTTTGTTTCAGAAAAAAAAAAACATATTTTGTTTCTCCCCATTCTAAGGATAAAACTACTCACCAAGTAGCAAGAAAGCACCTCATGTGTTGCTTATGAGAAAGCCACAATGCATCATGAAACTTGGCAACTAATTGCAGTGTTGTGCTATACTTGCCTTCCAGTCCAGATTTTGTTCATTTCTAATACGTTTTAGAGAAATGATTGATAAGATGGAGACTTTAATCCAGCCCTGCACTGACTTAATGAGACTGTAAAACGAACATACTGCGTTGCTATAACCACCTGATAGGAGCACAGCACAAAGTACCCACAACAATATGCTGGAACCAGAGTTCATTTAAGATCCATCATGCATTCAGCCACCTGAGTGCTGCTGCTCTCCTTGATTTGATGATGAAAGCCTCAGCTCTGCGGTGCGACTGTTTAGTTGGGGATGGAAATCCAAAGTGGGAAAATGGAAAAAGTGGTGGATGGTTGGACTAGATGACCTTAGTGGTCATTTCCAACCTTAACGATTCGATTATTCCATGAGAAATGTGGCAGGCAATTGTAAAACAGGCTGCCCAAGGAGGCTGTGGATGCCCCATCCCTGCAGGCATTCAAGGCCAGGCTGGATGTGGCTCTGGGCAGCCTGGGCTGCTGGTTGGTGACCTGCACACAGCAGGGGGTTGGAACTGGATGAGCATCGTGCTGCTTTGCAACCCGGGCCATCCTGTGATTCTATGAAAGCAGTTCTGGGAAGCAGGATATGCGCAGCTAAGAGAGGAATGCTGGAACGGCTGCGGAGGTGATGGATGGTCACACTCACGTACCAGGCACCCTTCCAAGGAACAGCAACCCTGGAAAAATTCCTCCCAGAGAGAGGGCTATCTATGGCTCCGTGTGCAGAGCGGGGCACCAGGAGATGGGAGAGGGGCTGAACGAGACCCATCAGGGCTTGGCGGGCAGAACGTGGCAGTCCTTAAATGGAGACAGAAGTGGGGATGTGCATGCAGGCTGGGTGGCCTTCGTCTCCCCGTGAGCCTTGGGTCCCTTTGCCTCCTCCTGCATGACTCACCAGCCGAGGGGGCCCAGCTGGGAGTGGGCCGGGGGCTGTTTGATGGCAGGGAGATGGACTGTGCCATAGCAAGGCTGGCCGGTGAGGGAGGTGAGGGGAGACCATTTCAGCTCCCAGCTCCGAGAGCACTGAGGCCTGATGGAGAAATAGCGTACGGTGGGATGGGGGTTCCACAGGGTGGGGGAATGAGAAACACCAGGGCAAACTGCACCAGCCCACTCCCCCAGTTCCAGGCAGGAAGGAAAGCAAAACATCTTAAATCAGCTGATGATTTTTTCACAGAAATGACCAAAGGAATGTGCCAACTGAGAGCATAGCACTCTGACCGTGTGTTGCGGATGGGCGCTGCGCTGGGAAAGTGATTCAAGCTTTGTTTATATTCCCAGCAAGAGCTTTGCCATCCTCCAGTCCCCAATGCAGATTAATGGGGAGAATTAATGTCGCTCTGGTCCCGCTGCTTCTACATAAAATGAGGAATCTCAGCACTTCTTTTCCACCTTAAAGCAGCAGCCCACAACACGTGGCCACAGAAGCAGGGATCAGCAGAGCTCCATCCCCACCAGTAAACAGGTTCTGATGGGAATAGAAAGGCTAAATGCAATCCAAGAAGATAAACCCACAATTAAATGAAACCATTCTGGGAGATAAGAGTGAAAAAATTCATGCTTTTAAGGAACAAGAGGATGAGAGGGGATAGCCTCAAGCTGCCCCAGCAGAGGTTTGAGTTGGATTGACATCCATATCTCTTCTCCAAAAGAGTGGTGAAGGCTGCCCAGGGAGTGGAGGGTCACCATCCCTGGGGTGTCCCAGAGCTGTGGGGATGTGGCACTGAGGGATGTGGGCAGGGTGGGCTGGGTTGGGTGTGGGGGTCTGAGAGGACTTCTCCAGCCTTACTGACTCACTGATTCTAAGAGCTGGCTTATGTGTTTGAAAGAGGCAGACAATCAGTGTATGCACAACGGCTGCAGGTAAAGCTGCTGTAACTAATTCGTACCATTACAGATGAACCTGTCACCAGAACTGACACTGAAAATTAAATTCTCTATCTCCCTGCAGCCACACCAATATCAGCTGTACTGAATCTGTGTTTCAAATAGGCTGAGATGAATGGCCCAGCACGTTGATACCAACCAGCTTCCCACCTGCAGATCCTCTCCTCCAGTTCCGCCCCGCGAGCGCTGTGCAGGAAATAAGATGAGAGCACCAAACATCAAAATAGAAGCATACAGCGTGCCCAAATCTTTGATGTTAGAGGTGCATACCTTCCAAAAAGGAAAGGGACTGTGTAAGAAAGTAGATTTAAGAGGGGACTGGCATGAATATTTCTCCTAGATACATAAAATGCCTACATGCATGTTGAGAAAGGAAAACAGCGCCTGCTGGGACTGAGATGGCTGTGATGCTGAGCAGTCTTTGCATCACACATCAGTCCTAAGCAGTAACTGCAGGGGAGCTGCTTGCAGCCAGCAGGAGGCTGGGCTGGCTGTGCTACAGGCTGGAGGAAAAGCTCCAGCTCTGAGAAGCTCTCTGTCACCTGAGCAATTCAGAAGGGTGTCAGTGCCTGACCTGCAATAGCCATCGTGGGAGTGCATGTCTTCAGGGGCTTAAAACAACAGAAAGAAACACAGAGAGCACCCCATCCCACTGGCAGCTGGTGGAACTTCATATGGGGTGAAGTGTGTCATTGAGCAATGCCAGGAGATGGGAAAACTGAGCAAAGCAGCCAGAAAGCTGAATGTGGATTAAAATAAAAGGGGAAAAAAAGGTAGAAAGGAAGAAGAAATGTATAAGGTGCTGCACTGAGTGCAGCTACAACACCCCATCCCACTCCCATGTTGTTCAGCTTGTGGCAAGTGCTCTTGCCCCCTCTTCTTTGAGTCCTGCACCACAAACAATGTCATTTGTCCTCCAGCATGTCCTCAGTGTGTCCCTAACATGTCCTCAGCATGTCCCTGATGCACCCACAGCACAGCACAGCGCCAACTTGCCCCCAGCTCCCAGCCATACCCATGCGCTATTGCCTGCAGCATCACCCAGCATCCCTGCACCACCACGTCCTCTTGGAGCAATCCCAGGGCATGGCATGGGCTGGAGCTGCCATAATTATACACAAGGATGTTTAAAGGAGCACTTCCCAGACTGGCAGCCTTGCATTGGTTTATAGATTGATTAAAGCTGGAAAAGGTCTCTAGCATCATAGAATCCTAGAATGGCCTGGGTTGAAAAGGACCACAGTGATCCACAGTTCCAACCCCCTGCTGTGTGCAGGTCACCAACCACCAGACCAGGCTGCCCAGAGCCACATCCAGCCTGGCCTTGATCTCCAATCTCAACCCCAACCTACCCCACCATGCCCACTCACCACATGTTTCCTACAGCTCCTGCTGCATTTGTAAAACCATTGCTGAACTCACACGAGAGAAATAATGTATTTTTCCTAGTTGGAAATCATTAATCTGAGGAGCAGATGGAAACTGTTTGTTTGTCAGCCAGACACTGTCAGCTTGCCCTGTAAGGGATACGGTGCATCTGTGCAGCATACACAGTTTTCAGCTCCTTGCTGCCACTGACTTCTCAGCACATATTTAAAGACCATTTGCAAACATTACAGAAGGAGCTTTGGGCGTTTGCATATCACAGTGCTGGGGAAGTTTGCCATCAGCCCTCTTGATGCTTTTTGACAATGCCATCGCACCATTGCGGGCAGTTTGTCACTCTTCATTCATCTGGAATTCACTAATGCAGCAGTAAAGCCTGGACAGCAAAAGCCATCACAGGATGGTGGAATTATGGCACCATTTGGGTTTGAAGGGATCTCTAAAGGCCATCTGCAATGGACAGGGACATCTACAGCTCGAGCAAAAGAGAAAAAAAAAGGAACACCAGCAGTTTGGGGCAGCCTGCTGGCTCTCATATTTCATTTTAAACTGAAAAATAAGCTATTACTGTGTGGACTTCAGCAAAGGATTAGAAATTGTCCAGGATATAGAGGAGATGAATAAAAGATGGATTTTACGACAGAAGAAAAATGAACAATAACACAAATCCGCTGTGGTCCGGCTCTCTGTGGGAAAGAGGTGGCAAATGTGTGCTTTTGGAGGCTTTTTGCTGACTGTAATGTAATTTCTCAGGCATGTTGCTGGCTGATAACTGCAGCTGAAGTGTTTGTTTCATAAGAGTTTGGCATGGTCAGAAAGCTGTGCCTATGGCGGGCTCACATCAGCTGATGAGCACCTCGGGAGGAATGGAGATGCTATCTTTGCTGTGAGCACAGCTTTCTGAAAACCTCCCTGTAATAATTTTACTGAATAATATTCCCAAATGCAAAGCCCCACAGAGAGCCTGCTCTAAGCTGAATTAAAAATCACAGACCAGAGGCTGATTTGAATCACAACTCATTAGCACACGTAGAGACAAAAGGGTGAAAAACGAGCTCAGATAACCGTGATATGATTGGGTTGGAAGGACCTTAAAGATCATAGAACCACAGAATGGTTGGGTTGGAAGGACCTAAATGATCATAGAACCATGGATCTGTTGGGTTGGAAGGGACCTCAGAGCCTCCAGCCCTGCCGTGGGCTGGCTGTCCCCCAGCTCAGAGCCCATCCATGGCCTGGGGCACCTCCAGGGATGGGGAACCTCAGCTCTGGGCAGTGCCACGGCCTCACTGCAGTCTGTCCATGGCCCAGGCTCTGTCCTCTGTCTGCACTGAGGAGGGCCAGGCTGGCCCCTAAATAGATGAGATTGCCTCTTGGATGAGGGCTTTATTCTTCAATCTCTTAAATGCACCTGAGATCCCCAGGGGACTCCTGAGCTGAAGCTGGTCGTAGGTTTGTGTCACTGCTCATTTAAACACATTGTTCAGCTGCAGAAAACTCCTTTTCCAGTTATAATACTTTTAAGCAGAAAGTCCAATTAGCATTTGTTAGAATTGTCAATTTGGTAAAATGTTTCAAGCAGTAGAAAATCTTAAGAGTGGCCTACTTTAAACTGAAGAGTGAAATAAATTGCATCGTTATAAGGCTCAGAAGAGATACAAGAGGACTGGAAAGCATTCTGAGGGCAGACAATTCCTGGCTTTCCATCAAGGTTCACATTTTCAAACTTGGCTGCCTGCACACACTTAGAGAAATGAAACCCTGTGACCAGAGAGTGTAGTGGGATGGCAGCAGCTCTTGGATGAGCTGATAGGAAATGATCATGGAATCACAGAACCATTAAGGTGGGAAAAGAGCTCCAGGATCCCCATGTCCAACCCCACCCACCCCCCCATGCCTTCTGCCCACATCCCTCAGTGCCACATCTGGGACACCCCCAGGGATGGTGACCCCCACTCCTTGGGCAGCTGTGCCACTGCCTGACTGCTCTCACTGATGAAGATGCTGAAGCAATCTGGTCAGACTGGAAGCGTTTTGTTTCCAAAATCAGAGTGCTGTCCAGCACCACATGCAGGAGCAGAGGAGATGCCCAGCATGGATACCAGCAGTGGTTTCCTTGGCAATTGTAACTATGAAAAAGACTCCCATTTCCTTCTGTTTGCTAATGTAAGCAAATATTTAAGCCTATCATTTGATCCGTAAAGGTTAGTCCAATTAAAATCAGGTCACCTCATTAATTTGCAATCACAGTGCTGCATCCAGAAAAATGGTGCAAACATGTACACACCTGTGAACATTTCAGCAATCCAATGCACTTTGCCTGGACTATTCCCAGTTCAACACGTGCATTTCCCTGCTCAGAGTTATTCACCATACAGAACAGCCCAGCATAGCTGGAGGTGGCCCTGGAAGGGCTGTGCAGCCCCTGCTGGGTCCCACCAAGGCAGTTCCTGCCCCAAAGCAGTGCCACACAGTGCAGGTTGGAGAGGTCCTCAGCTATAGCGGTATGGGGATGAGCAGGATGTTGGCTCACGTTAGTTGTTATAACTAAAATCATTATCTCTATTAAGTGACTCAGAAGTGTAGGTTCCTGCCACCAGCCCTGGTCATCCCCTACAAGCAGGAGCTGACAGCAGCTGTGCACCCAGAGACAAATGCTGCCACAGGCTTTAAGGCTGTATGTGAACCCCACACTGGTGGCCATCGCTGCCATTTTCCTGGAGCACGAATTGCATTTCAGACTTCCTACGAGATGTTTTGAAATGAGCACTCCAGCTAACTTTAATTAAAAGGAAGAAAAAGCAGTCTTGATTTGATTGACAGCTCAGACATGGGATATAATTAACAACCCAATGGTGTGCTTGGGAAATGATGAGCAAAGCAAGCAGTACAGGAGAGGGTCTGTACACACAGCTAATGCCTGAGTGCTTGGGGTGCTTTGCTGAGACTTCCAGCAGCCTCAAGGCCCCATTCAACTTGCAGAGAAGAGATGATGGAAATGCCATAGGCTGGATCGAATGGGGAGAGGGCAGAGTCACCCAGAAATAAAGCTATCAATGTGAACTGATAATGATGGAAGCACCTGCAAACTGGTTTTGGGAGAAAAAATGGTCTCTTCAGGTGCAGAGAAGCTGAGCCCAAGCAGCTGTGCCTCCCCAGCACAGCACTACACTGCATGCTGCTCCCACTTAGCCGACCCAAACAGGACTGCTGCCAGGCACACAAGTAACATATCAGCTACTAGTTTGATTTTCAGTCATTATGGTGACCATTAGTCAGGAAATAATACCTAGCCATTTATCCTAAGTGTTTGGCACAGTAACTGAGGTCTGTGGGCAGGCTGGATGCAGGCAGAGCCTGTGATGGCTTCTTCATGGAGATCACCAGGGCTGATGAGCTCCTTAATTTCCGCGATTATTAACCCTAATGAAATTCCGCTCTCTAATAGCTGCACAGCTATCGATTTTTAATTGCTTTGTTTGTGCCTCGGATTGATCGATGCTGACGCGGGGCGGTGTGCAGCAGGAAGGCTGCCTGCTGGCTGTGCTCCTATTGCTGTCACCTGGGAGCAGGGACAGACCCCCCCCCCATCACCCCAAACTCCTCTCAGGAGCTGCAGGGAGCGATGAGGTTTCCCCCTGATCTCTGCTCCGGATGGAGCCATCCCAGCTCCCCAACAGTTGGCATTTCCAAGTCACCTGCCCAGTTTTGCCATGATTTGTGCTCAGTTCCCATCTGGGTGGCTCAGCGGAGCACGGCTGTGGCTGTGAGCACTGGTGATGATGTGCATGGAAATCACTCCTTAATGTCCTTGTGGGAAATCAAAAGGAACAAACTGATTGTCACTAAGGGTGTACATGCAGCCAGGCTGCTGTCTGCATTTATTGCTATTCTCCTGAGCATCCCCGAGTCTGTCTGAAATAAGAGAAAATCTTTGTTACATATGCAAAATGTTTTTTCATTTAGATGAACTGACAGACACAGGGAGAGATGACGCAACCAGAGGTGAAGAAGCAGCCCAGGCTCCCTATACAGGGCAGCTTAGGGTGGGAGCCAGGAAACATTTCTTCATAAGGGTGGTAAGGAATTGGGATGGGCTGCCCAGGGATGAGGAGTCTTATCATAGAATGGCCTGGGTTGAAAAGCACCACGAAGATCATCCGGTTTCAAACCCCCTGCTATGTGCAGGGTCGCCAACCACCAGACCAGGCTGCCCAGAGCCACATCCAGTCTCATCTCTATCCTGAGAGTACTGAAGAGATGTGTGGGCACAGTGCTTGGGGACATGGTGTGATGCTGGGCTGCAATGGGGGGGTCTTCATTTCTGGGTCTTTTCCAACCAAAGTGATCCAGATTCTACCCGGCTCATTCACAGACTTGAAAAAAGTGCATGCATTGGTAGGTTTTCTTCAGATGCAATAACCATCAGGTCAAATAGAGAAGTTGGGCTAAAAAGCATAATTAAAGAGATTAATGTCCAACAACAAGAGAGAATTTCACTAAGATTCCTGTCTTTTAATGAGAAAATGACTGAAAATCACCTTCTCCCTCTTCCTTCCTTTTCTAATCTCTAATGAAGTGATGTCAGATGCACACTACAGCAGTGTCATCCTTCTCTTCAACTCCAAACAAAGCACATCATGCCTTCACCCAACAAAGGGAATGGGGGAACTATGGAAGCACAGGTTTTGGTCTTTGCACCTCGTGCAGCTGAGCTGGAGGGGAGGTGATGCCTCCGTGCACCAGTGGAACACATAATCCTGCATGTTCCCATGCCACTCTCTTCTATTAGCTGTTATTTTGTTTTTGGGGATGAGGCTCCTGCAGCATCTCTCCAGCTGTGTGATATTCTGAGAGAGCTGTTAAGGCTCTTAATATAAGGGACACCACTATGGCCCTCCCTGAGTCCATTTAATTCATTCAGGCTGGACTGAAGCAGAACAGCTCTAGAAAACATGTCATCTGGTAATGATTGGTAATTAGCTGATTGCAGCTCATTCAGACGAAGCCACAGTAGTTTGATCAGTGCTGAACAAACCCTCTGCTGGAAGATGCTCACATTTGATTCATGCCACTTGCATCCCTACCATGCTTTCATGCAATAAAAACTCCCATCCACCTCAGTGGCCACTCAGCTTGAGCAGACCCCTGGTTAAAACTAATAAAAGTGGCAGGATTTGATCCATAAACCTTGCATAAACACCAAACTGAAGAGCACTAAGATGATCAATTAGCTCATAAACGAGGCAGAGCATTTTATCTGAGCATTTTTCAGCTCTTCTAAGTGCAAACAAGAAGAATAGCATGTGCGAGGAGCCCTGCTCTGTTCCGAGGCAATATTTCTGCATTCTGTCAGGAAAACGACCGGCAGAAATGAAATACATCACCCTGAGATGAAGCAGCTCACTGGCAGCACGTCTGGCTGCAGCACTGCTAGGGGGCTGAGCCCTGCCCAGGGCATTAATTACTGGAGATCACCACCTGAGCAGCCGGATCCTGCCCTCTGTGAGCAGCTTTGCCTTGCAGTGAGCACACCAGTGGCAAACCCACGCTGCTCACACCCATGGCTGAAGGCCTCACGTTGCACCAGGGAGGGTCAGATGGGTATGAGGAGCAATTCCTTCTCCAAAGAGCAGTCAGGCAGTGGCACAGCTGCCCAAGGAGTGGGGGTCACCATCCCTGGGGGTGTCCCAGAGCTGTGGGGATGTGGCACTGAGGGATGTGGGCAGTGGGGTGGGGATCTCAGAGGTCTCTTCCAACTTTCATGAATCCATGATTCCTTTCTACGATGTCCAGCACGCCTACCCCCTAGGGTGAAGGCTGGCGTTTGCTGAAAGCCAAAGGAAGCAGAGATTTGGGGCAAGGCTGCTTGAATTGATAAAGGGCAGAAGAGTTCCAGCTGCACAGAAGTTACAATTCTGGGTTTGCAGCTGGAAATGATTCATAAAATTAAGCATTTAAAAATAGTAAGCGGGTATTCATTCCACAGCGAGTTGTAAACAGAGCACTGTAAATATTAATCATCATAAAAACATACCAGTGAGACTTAATTTTAATACACGCTCTCCAAATGTGACGAATTTTGCTCGGAGATCACATGCTTTGCCAGCTGGGCATTGGTTCCAGTGCTTTATTAAGCTATCCGTTTACACCACCATCAAAACAAATAGCGCAGAGTGAGAAAGGGAAAAATGCTTTATCAAACCAATTACCTCCACCAGCTGCCAGCTGCTGTGCTTCGAAGCAGCTTTTCTAATATTCACTGTTGAGCCTGGGGACTGGAATTCCCCACCAGTTCTCTCATGCTTCCTTCTGAAGGGTCCTAAACCCACGCTGCTACAGACAGCCATCCCTACAAACCACTAACCAACCTATGTGGAAAGCAGGTTAAGTGACTGATGGTAACCTGCTTTTATGCTTTCTAAGGAGCATGGTGCTGCCTTGATTCTGCAAGAAATGTCATTTAATCCACGCAGGCGACGCCCCAGACCAGCACCACTCCAGTTGGCCTCCTCCCATTTTAACATCACTGGTGATGTACAAATCACTCCTGAATCATTAACTGAATGACAGTGATGCCCAGTGCTGAGTGGGGCAGCTGTAGGTCTGTACATTGCAGGGACACCTGGAGCAGAGGAGCTCAGGGGAGACCTCACTGCTCCCAACGGCTTCCAACCAAGAGGCTGGAGCAAAGTGGGGAAGGCAGCCTCTGCTCCCAGGTAACAGCAAGAGGTGAGAGCCTCATGTGCCAGGGGAGGGTCAGGGTGGGAATGAGGAAGCATTCCTTCTCCAAAGAGCAGTCAGGCAGCGGCACAGCTGCCCAAGGAGTGGGGGTCACCATCCCTGGGGGTGTCCCAGATGTGGCACTGAGGGATGTGGGCAGTGCGCATGGGGGTGGGTGGGTTTGAATGTGGGGATCCTACAGAGCTTCTCCAGCCTTAACGATTCCATGAAAGAACCCGTCTCTCACAAATCTTCATTTCCCATTCAGTCTTGCAGTACCATGCTATAAAGAAGAAAACTGTTGCTGCAGTGCTTCCCCCTCCATAAAGAGAAGTTCTGTGCCTGTTGGTACTCACCCTATTCCTCAAAACTCCACAGCCTGGCACTGTGCTGTGAGGCTCTGCACTGAACCCATGCCCCTCATGGCCCCTTGCTGCTCAGTGCCGTGTTAAACAGCCCCTCCTGCATCCCGTGCACTAAGTGGGATGTTTATGGCTGCAGGAGCCACGGGAGGATGGGCAGAGGGAGCCTGCAGACCGCCGCCAGACGGGCTCGGTGCCTGCGGTAACAGCGCAGATCGATGGCACTTGGGGTTCTGGAGTCCATCCCGAGCCCAGCTTATGATTGCAGCTGATTTATGGTAAATGAGTGCCACCGATGGGAGCTGATGCCTCATATTGGAGGGAGGGGGAGAGAGAAGGTTTCTGTGTGAAGGGGAGCACAAAGCACCAAGGTAGCGTCTGGAACACGCAACGTGATTTGCTCAACACGAACATCCTTCAAGCAGTTCAGTTGACTGCAGAGCAGTATTTACTGATCTCACAGCATCTCCTGTGCATTACTACGAAGCAGTGCCACCAAGTCCCTCTGCCCCCAGCCCCATCTGCACGGTGGGCATGCAGAACCACCAGCATGCAGCCATTAACATGGGACCAGACTGGTCTGAGCTTCACACGTCTTAACTAGCACTTAATTGGAAATAAAAATCCTCAGTAGGCAGAACGAACGAAAACAGCACAGTGCAAAAAGGCTCAACGTTTGCTTCATTTCACTATAGCTATTTCTGTTATTATTTGCTAAGCGAGTGAAACTGCTTCTCAAAACAAATGGGCAAGGAGCACACTTCTCCTTGAGTGACGTCCATGGGAAAAATAAGGCAGAAGTAACAGATGTCACTCAGGCTCCCCTGTTCCCATCTCTAATTAAGTCAGGAACCAATCAGCTTTTATTAACATAATTATTTCTTGAAGCTTTTTTTCCCCTTAGTTTAAAAATATCCCATCTCTGTTGCACAAGCACAAAGAGCTCAGGCAGCGTGTACCTGTGGACACAGCCACGTGTGTGTTTGTATACACAATTGTGGGGAGGGGGATCAGCAGAGAGCTGACCTTGCTGGCTGAGCATGCGGAGGGTTCAGGCCTGGCAAGAGGGGAATCATCCGAGTTGTGCATCATTGGAAAATGTCCAACAAACCAACCAACTGGCACTTCTTCACACAAGTGTTCTGGTCCTGCCTTGGGCGAGGATCACACCTGGCAGTTTCTAGAAGTGATCAGAGGACTCCAAATACATGGCCAGGCGTTACCGAGCAGAGCACTCTGCTGCCTCGTATGGCAGCACTCACTGTTTGTTTCCCAAATTATTTCTCTATCCTCTTTTACTCCTCAGCAGCATTGATTGCAGTTATGTATCTGTGCAGCCTTGCAATTAGTGGCAGGCGAGCGAGCACAGGTCGGAAGGAAAGGTTAATGCTGGTCTGCCTTCCCTCCCACGGAGGCCAAGAAGGGCAGTGCTGGAGGAGCTGCAGAACCACAGCACTGCGGGGAGAGCATCTCCCACAGACCCCGAATGCAGCTGCTGGAATCCATCTCGTTTAGCCGCTTAATTAAACATGGCCACTGCCTCGAGGACCTTGCTGGGAGAGGAGGTGAAGCTGCCATGTTTCCCAGAAATGAGCGTGGATGCAGCAGGTCTGAGCACAGATGGGAGCTACCAGAAGAACCTTGCTGTGATTGCATTTCCCCACTGCCTGGGGGGAACAAAGAAATGAAGTTTTG
Source organism: Lagopus leucura (assembly GCF_019238085.1). Classification (NCBI taxonomy): domain Eukaryota; kingdom Metazoa; phylum Chordata; class Aves; order Galliformes; family Phasianidae; genus Lagopus; species Lagopus leucura. The sequence goes on from NW_024962273.1 coordinate 1,105,104, forward strand.
TAAAATTATGCCTGCTCCTAAGGTGAAAGGGAGTGAAAATGAAATAAGAACCCAAACAAGGCTTCAAAACAAGCAAAGCTCTGTAACGTCCTTGCCAAGATGGTCAGAATGGGCAATAACGAATAAAAGTAATAATGATCCAAAGAAGCAGAGTTGCAGAGTTTAAAGCCTTGACCTGATTGTGCCAAAAAAGCTGTTGACATACAAAGATGTAATGAGAAAGTGAAGGGCAAGAAGGAAAGGACGCTTTACCAGAAGCGATGACAAAGCAGCTAGGAGTGCAGCACTCAACAGCTAAAGGAGTTCACAAGTGATCTGCAAGCAGTAGAGGGGAAGACAGCGATAGCCCCGACTGCTCTGCACTTGTCTCTGCCCATGAGCAGAGAGCAGATGCTGTCTCACTGCCTGGCCGCTCGAGCAGGCAGTGCTGCCAGCAGAGCAGCTGGGCTGCTGCCTCTGTGTGAAATGCATCCCTATGGTTGGCTGGGCACAGCTGGAGCACAGCTCCACACCCACAGCTGGCCAGCAGCTGCTCACAGCCTCCCAGTGCAGAGGTGCCCAAACGCAGCTGGTCTGGGGATGCTGGTACACCAAAAGGACACACAGCTGGAAACAAATGGGAGACGCATCTCAAGTTTTTAGGAAGTCAAAGCGCCATAAAGGTGGCCATAGAATGCTCTGCATTGAGAACAGCAGAACTCTCCAGTATGCAAAGGGCCTTAGTACAGATTTAGCTGTCTTGGATAGCATCATTAAATTTCAGAATCATTAAGGTTGGAGGAGACCTCTAGGATCTCCACACCCCCCACCCCCCCCCCCCCCCCCATGCCCACATCCCTCAGTGCCACATCCCCACAGCTCTGGAACACCCCTAGGGATGGTGACCCCCACTCCATGGGCAGCTGTGCCACTGCCTGACTGCTCTTTGGAGAAGGAATTGTTCCTAATACCCAACTTGACCCTACCTTGGTGCAATCTGAGGCCAACACCCCTGAATAACACTATACAGGACACCAACACCAAATTAACAGTATTACGAATTCACAAAACATGGCCCCAGCTCTCAGGAATAACCACAGATATTTCTTCACTACCATGAACACTCTCACACTTGCTAGTTGTGACAAATGGGGACAGTCTCTATCGAGTCATTTTCAGCTGGCACACAGCTGTGAGCCACACAGCTTCTCTTATTTCAGGAAACAACAGTCTTTTCAACGGATAAATTTCCCTATTTAGTGTTTTGAGTTATATTTCCTTTCTAAAATACCCTTCCTTTGCAAAAGTCTTAAGACAATCTTACAAATCCCATTTCTGCTAACGGGTAATTAGGCATGCTGATTAGAGAAATAATGCAGCACGCATTCAGTGCCCCATAACGTAATAGATTGTGTGGCAATTTACTGTAGCATGGCATAATTGCTTGTGACAAAGTGCTTCCATGTGTCAGCACGCAGCGCAGCTTCCCAGGACAATTGATTTTAGAGAGGGAGAGAACCTGAATTTATGTAACAGTGGCCTATGTTGGCATTCTCTGTGCTACTCGGATCTCCCAGAGTTTCTCTGCTCTTTTGCATACCCATATGAGGATAACAGAAACACGGAACCTGCTTTATTGCAGAGGCATTGCATAGAAGCACACAACAGCTGTAGCACGGCCTCATAGGGAATGGCACAGTGCTTGCTGCAATAAGCTGGTTTTCCCCCCTTGCCTGCCTTGGATTTGCACAGAAAAATCCATTTGTTTTCAATACTGCTGTAGGGCAATTATTTTTTCCAGGGCCCTGTCAGCACAGAACATCCCTGCTTCCCTTGGATGTTTTTCACACTGATGTCTGTTTGAAAAGCCCGGCTCCTGCATACAACCCAGAGCCCCAGGGCAACAACCCCTCCGTGGGCCCACAGCTTCCAATGCCTGGCAGGAATTAACCACCAACTCTTTCCTGAGCCACTCTCCAGAGCTTCGATGTGGCAAGCAAATTGCTCTGCCCGTGGCTGGAGAGCAGACAGGCACCCACAAGCTGGCATTTTTCTGATCTTCCAATTATTCACCACCCGTGCTACCAGGGGGCTTCAATCACTGCACACCCCCAGGCTGCTTTGTCATGATGGAATGTGTGCTTTGACAGGCTCGGAATTTCATAGAATCACAGAATGGCCTGTGTTGAAAAGGAGCACAGTGCTCATCCAGTTCCAACCCCTGCTGTGTGCAGGTCACCAACCAGCAGCCCAGGCTGCCCAGAGCCACATCCAGCCTGGCCTTGAATGCCTGCAGGGATGGGGCACCCACAGCCTCCTTGGGCAACCTGTAACAGTGCCTCACCACCCTGTGTGTGAAAAACTTCCTCCTAATATCCAGCCTAAACCTCCCCTGTCTCAGTTTAAAACCATTCCCCCTTGTCCTATCACTGTCCACCCTCACAAACAGCCATTCCCCCTCCTCTTTATATGCTCCCTTCAAGTACTGGAAGACCACCATGAGGTCTCCCTGCAGCCTTCTCTTCTCCAAACGAATCTGGATATCTTCAACAAAGAGAGAGTCAGGAGCAATTAAAGCCCCACTCCTACTGCAAAGACCACTACTGAATAAAAAGAGACTCCAAATTCTATTATTTTCACATTGCAGACAAAAAGCAAACCTTGAGAAAAAATTCACTGTTGCTGTCAGATGTTTGTTTTACACAGGATACACACTCCACCAGTAGCCTCCCATTGCCCAAGAACCTCTCCTGATCCAGAGGGACCACAAGCAAAACCCTTACCAATCTGCTCTGCTAATATTAAGTGTATTTTCCCCTTATGTTGCACTATCTGCCTTTGACAGCTTTCTCTGCTTTCAGTTAAATGTCAGGGCCCCGCATTGTGCAAGAGCAGCAGCAATCTGCAGCAGGAGCCTTGGCACAGGGTAAATTCCTATCTATTTGTTTTCATGTACATAGGAAGACCACTAAAGAAACAGGCACACATGATGCAGAAGCTTTTCTTGCCTTGCAAATTAACAGTGTACTAAAATAAATGGTCCTATGTTTTGTCCTAGGTTGGAATAGAATCATAGAATCACCAAGGTTGGAAAAGACATCCAAGGCCATCCAGTCCAACATCCACCTGCCACCAGTATTTCCCACTAAATCACATCCCTCAGTACAACACCTAACATTCCTGAATGCAGTGTTTGTTGAATACATGCACACTGTGGCCAGCTTTTCTGCCCAGACATCAGGGCTGAGGTTCAGAACCAGTAACACCATCAGCATAGTGCTAGCCTGGAGGAAAGGCTGATTCTATGTGAGTTCTGGAAAATCTCTGCCCTTTCTTGACAGTAAGAAGAGGAGAAGCATGAACACTTACCACAAAGAGGGTCTTAAAATATATCCAGAGTGGTGAGGTACTGGAACAGCTGCCCAGAGAGGCTGTGATGCCCCGTCCATCCCTGGAGGTGTTCAAGGCCAGGTTGGAGGCCCTGGGCAGCCTGGGCTGCTGTGAAATGTGGAGGTTGGTGGCCCTGCATGTGGTGGGGGGGTTGGAGATTCATGATCCTTGAGGTCCCTTGCAGCACCATTCTGTGGTTCTGTGATTAAGAGATCTCAGCGATGAGCTGAAGAAGTCAGTGTGACTATTCAAGGACAGTGTGAAGAAAGCATCACAGCTTTCTCCTTCATTGGACAAGATACAAACGGAGGTGAGCTACATAAGACCATAAAGGGATCTTCAAGATGTGTCCAATCTGCGCTTGAAAGTAGCCTTCTCCATTCACTGAGAAAACTCAAAAGCCTTCAGCTGCTGATCGTTTGTTTGCCTATTGGATGCAGCATTTGTTTCTGGGATGTCTCTCAACCAAAGCCATTCCTGATTGCTGTGGGCTCGTTCTGCCAGAGGATGCAGGCATTTTTCTGGGGAGAACCTGCGAGACCTCTGGCAGCTGCTGAATATGGAGATTAATTTTCTATCAGAAGGTGACACAGAGAACATCCAGATAACGCTCTTCCGCTGAGCACAGGAGCATTGTTTTAGCCTCATTAGAGCTGCAAAATTAACTGGAAGTCCTGTTGCTGTGACAGGTTTATGGCTCACCGGCGGGGCTTGGAGCAGAGCAGCAAGCAGAACACAACCAAGGCACTGCTGCACCCAGCATCCCCAATGGTGGGGCATATCAGAGAGGCCAGCAGCTATTGGGGGGGAATCACAGCAACCATCAAGTTTAAAAACAAAGCCTACATCCAAACAGGAATAATTTCTTACATTTCACTCATCTGGTTTACAGCAGCAGAGCTCAATGCCACGTGTGCTTTTCCAGAGCAGCGCTCACACCATGAGCTGCCCTGTAGCAAAGCAGAGGTTGCACTGCAGGGCCTCTGCTTTGCCTGAAAGGAGAAGGAAATAGCACAGCAAAATGCAAGAGAAGCCCAATAACATGAAAAATAGAAGTTCTACTGAGTTTCTAAGAATGTAATTTATTCAATGACATCTTATAAAGAAAGCAATCAAGAGCAGCACTACAGAGCTTGACCTAATCCATATAGCAGTGTGAACCAGGGTTATATTTTCTGAGAAAATTCATAAGAACAATTCAAATCTGAGCAGGCATAGAATTCAATGCGAACACAGACCTCTGCAGTCACAGCTGCATGTCCAGAATCCCAAAGTGCCTTTTAAGAGAAGTTTGGAGAAGCCATGAGGCAAAGCTTCCATTGTTCATCTAAAGAAATAGCTATTCCCCACGAGAATGGTGCAAACAAAATCTAAATGCAACAGAGTTAGTTTCTCCTTCTCATCTGAGGCCATGAACAAAGCTGGGATGTGCCATGGAGTTGGGATGAACAGAGCAACACCTGGAGCACAACCTCCTCCATTTGGCTTTATTTGAGAAATTCTACAAACGTGTAAGCCATCAACCACAGAAATAAAAACCAACACAACATAGTATTGCTTTGAAAAAGAAATTAACATTGAGGTCCTGAGGTCACCTGCCTACATCAGCCCCTGCTTAGGGTCTGCTCCTCTTCACAACACGTCCTTCCCAACCACAAAGCTGTGAAGGTCACAGAATCACAGAATGGTTGGGTGCTGGAAGGGACCTCAAGGATCATGAATCTCCAACCCCCCGCCACACACAGGGCCACCAACCTCCACCTTTCATAGCAGCCCAGGCTGCCCAGGGCCCCATCCAACCTGGCCTTGAACACCTCCAGGGATGGACAGGGCATCCACAGCCTCTCTGGGCAGCTGGGCAGCACCTCACCACTCACTCTGTAAAGAACTTCCCCCTGACATCCAACCTCAATCTTCCTTCCTTCAACTTAAAACCATTTCCCCTTGTCCTGTTGAAAGTTGTGTTGAAACTCTTCTGACCTCCATTGGATAACAGTACCTTTTGCTTTCCGTGACAACCTGGCAGTTTGCCCCTCCCCCAGCTTCATCCCAAAGGATGTGGAACCACTAAGGTTGGAGAAGACCACTCAGTTCAACAACACAAATGAAGCAAAGCACAGCTGCCTCTAGAGCCTTTGAATGCAGAGGTTAGACAAGAGAGGTCAGGCTGTGATAAAGTACCATCAGATATCCAGTAAGAATATTGTATCCTATAAGAGTATGTTTTTCTGAAAGTTGCAGTCAGAGTGTTTACCACGTGGAAAAAAATCCAACAGTTATGCAAAGAAACTCGTGTGTAAAAACAGAATTATTTATCACACTTATGCTCCAGCAAACTAAAAATAGACTCAGCTGTTGGAAGAGAGGAGTGCTTTTTCCCCCCAGGTGAAAGCATGGGAAAGGTGCCAAGCTCATCCCTGGATCCACGCCCGGAGCAATGGCCGAGATGGATGCAGCAGGCAGCTGCCAGCCCCTCTGCTAAATGGGAAATAGCTGCCTTCCCTATCTCATAGCCAAAGCTTCACTTCCAAGCAAAGGGACTGGACCCCTGGAATGGAATCAATCCCACAAATGGCTGTACAAGCACTGCTGGTGTCAGTGGTCGCCAACCAGCAGCCCAGGCTGCCCAGAGCCACATCCAGCCTGGCCTTGAATGCCTGCAGGGATGGGGCATCCACAGCCTCCTTGGGCAACCTGTTCCAGTGCATCACCACCCTGTGTGTGGAAAAACCTCCTCCTAATATCCAACCTAAACCTCCCCTGTCTCAGTTTAAAACCATCCCCCTTGTCCTATCACTGTCCACCCTCACAAACAGCCGTTCCCCCTCCCGTTTATATGTCCCAGTCATTCAGTGCAGAGATGCTACAGGTGTGCCAGATGCTGCAAGCACTAACTACTGCTTGGAGAGTGCTGAACCAGAAGGAAAAACCCAGCACCTTAAAAATAGATTTTATCTTTACAGAGTATTCACATTTACATGGTAGAATAAAGCTTCCCTTATTGAAAAAAGGAATAAACTAAAACAAAAGGTAAGTGGTTGCTTTGGAGAAGGAGATCCTTGGAGAAGCAGCTGTTTGAAGAAGCAAACACGAGTAACAACTGCCAAACCCACCCTCAGACTCAGAGGCAGAACTGACGCCTGATGTTGCTTCCATTGGTTGTTGCCATTGGCTGAAGGCGATGTCCTTTAGTGCCTCCTGCTTCGTGGCAGCTCCTGTTTGTGCAGATGAAGATGACAAATTAATTTTTTATCGTTACGGTCAGACAGGCACGTTCCCTCTCGGAACGGCTTGACGCAAATGAACGGCTGTAGGAATCACAGCAGTAACATCAGAGGCATCACCTTTATCACTGCATTTTCATTTTCCATGAAAATTCATCATTTCCAGAAAGTACTGTTCTGTTTTGTTGCCTTTTTTTTTTATTTATTGTCGACCTCCAAAGCCCTTCTCATTATACCAGTGTCTTCTTGATTTACCTGAGCTTTGCTTTAAGGAAAATATTCACATTCAAATTAAGATAAAGTTCAAGGAATAGTTCTTTAATGGAACTGATTGGGGCCGCTAGGCAGCATTTTAGCAGCAGAAAACAAATCTCATTCCTTTAAGAGCAGCTCCAGGTGCAGCAGAGGAGGAGCGATTCAGTCCTACAGCAAAACCCAAATCTTAACACACTTCATGAAGGCTTTGAGAAACAAACATCCTTCCCCGTTTTCATTCTGGTCTAATTGAATGCCTACTGCATTTATTTTAATGAAGGACTTCATTTAAATAGCCATAGCAATTAGCTGGAGGGAGATGAATTGGACATCCAGCTCCAGCAGAATAACCACGCTCAGGCCATGATGCTGCTCCTGTGCCATACCTCGTAACATCACAGAGAGAGTGGTGAGGTGCTGGAACAGCTGCCCAGAAAGGCTGTGGATGCCCCATCCATCCCTGGAGTGTTCACGGCAGGTTGGATGGGGCCCTGGGCAGCCTGGGCTGGTATGAAATGTGAAGGTTGGTGGCCCTGCATGTGGCAGGGGGTTGGAGCTTCATGATCTTTGAGGTCCCTTCCAACCCAACCATTCTGTGATTCTGTGATAACCCACGTCCCCAACTCAGCTTCCACCCATCCAACACCAATGAACACCTCCCTCCACCACCAGATGGATACAGAGAGTCTGGAGAGAAGGTGAATATTTAAATTATCTAGTACAGAACTATTAGTGTAAGGGCAAAGAATTTGCATTTTGGTTTAACAGCAAAGGGAAGCAGCTCAGGATAAAACCTGTTTTCAACCGGCATGGATTAATTTTTTCTGAATCTATTTTGATTTGATCTGGATATATTTTGTTTGGAGAATAAATAGGTGATGTTAAATTTAGCCTGTTTGTACTGTCTATCCTTAAGAATTAATTGCTACCGTTGATCTACCCAAAATGTTTTAATGTAAATGCTTTGAATGTTTTGTTTTTGTTTTTTTTTTTTTTTAAATCAATCCAATATTTGTTGGAACAAATGTGAGAGCTCCAGTTCTGTTCAGTTAATTTACACATAAGAAAACACAGCCAAACTGAAGTTCTCCAGTCAATGGCATTCTACTCTTCTTTACTAAGTTCAATACTTCTCTGACCAAGAAAGTTAACGCCCAATATCAAAACGCAACAGTTGATAAAACCATTTTTGCAGAAGCACGTCTTAAAAAAAGGGCTGTACCACAGAAAGGGTTTGTGGCACATGGCCTACTGGTCTGGTATTAAATGTGGAGGGAGGGTGATTGCCCAGCACGCAGCAGGGGGTTGGAGCTCCATGATCCTTGAGGTCCCTTCCAACCCAAGCCATTGTATGACTCAGGGACCACAGAGTCGGAGTGGTTGGGACTTGAAGGGACCTTAAAGGCCACCCAAACCCAACCCCAGCCCTGGGCAGGAGCGTGTCTCACTGACCTTCAGCACCTCCAGGAATGGGGAAGGAAAGAGCCCACAGAGCTTCAATCCATCACTTCATCAGCAAAACACCACCAACCCTCCATGTATCACGTTCTCACTGCAAGGAAGTTTGCCCAAATCCCATCTTCTTCCTCCAGTCTCAGCTCCCTACAGCCCAATGGCAATTTAATGCCATTTTCACAATTGACAGCAAGCTGCAATGATGCGATATTGCATCAGACTCCCCAGAGGGCACCCAGCTGGGGAGATACCACTTTCCAGGTGGCCCAGAGCAGCTGGAGCCCATGGAGCTGTGGTGCAGGAGCACCCAAGGGAAGCCACATCCTCCACCATAACCCAGCTGCTGTGTGCACAGCTACGCTGCCCGCTATTCCTGCCTTATGGGATAGAGGGTTATGCAATTCCAAAGCCTCACATGGCTTACCATACTGTAGTAGAACACAATAAACTCTATAAAGTGCTTTTTCTGCCTTACATCCCAAGGCACTGTACAAATAAAATTTAAGAGATAAGGCCCTTCTCAGTTTTATGAGAAGATGGTGCAGTAAGCCAGGACTAAACCAGGCACCCTGACACAGGTCGTACATTACCCACAGCCCACACAGAGCAAGGGTTGCATCATGCCTCGAGACTTTGTGTCTTTTTCTCCCTTTTTTTTTCCTTTAAGTACATAATCCAGAAGAAAAATTGCGCACCTGCAAGAGCCAGCACGAGATTTAATAAACACATGGGCAGCGTGAAGCATCTGCCACAGAACAGCTCCAACCTGGCAACGTCCCCACGTGTAAAAATAAACCCTCCAGCCACTGTCAGCAGCACCTCAGAGGATGGAGTGGGGCAGGGGGAAGGTGGTGGAGGTGGTAAGTAGAAAAAACGGTGTGACCGAATTACTGCTAATAAAGGGAAGCTGACACACCAAGGGCAGCAGCCATGAGCACCACCTGCAGCAGGGCTGCTGTCAGATTAAGACTGTACACTGCTGTAGTGGGCATATAGAGATGTCCTTGAGGGATTCCACATCATGCAGAGCAGCATAAGTCCTATTAACTGCATTGCAATACATTGCCCTGCGAGGAGGAACATGCTTGGGACAAATACACCCTGCCTTTCAAGCCCTGTGCAGGAAGGTTGAAGCAGAACTAGCAGAAACCAGAATGCATTGGAAAGAATTCTGTTTCTCCTCACAAACTATGGCATAAACAACTGAAATAGGAATGGCAAAACCAGAGGTAGAGCAGTGGGCCTGCCTTGTGTGGGATTTGTTTCATATTGCAGTTTGATGTGTAGATCACTCTGAGACACATGTAAATACAGCTCTGTTTTACAGTGCAGTACCAACTGAGTAAGAAAAAACCCATGCACATTATCAGGGCATGTTGGCATGGCACCACTGAGAGCAATTTGAAGATTGATGTTTAGCTCTCTCACTGTATACATCACATCTTGGGAGTAAAAAACCAATAGGAGATATTGTAGTAAAAGAACATTTTGTTCGGACTACTTTATTACCTCTGGAGGTGAATAAAAGCAGAGCCACGTGTTGTTTTCTATATTACAACGTACCTTCCCATGGCACAAGCAGCTCTGTGCTGTTTCAATCAGCAGACACACCTGGAAGTCGCTCCCCTTCCCTCTTAATGTTAGCCAACATAACCCATGGTGGTGGTTGGAGATCAGCAGGGCTGCATTCCTGCACGCATCCAAACAGCTCCGTTTTGCACCTATGTTTGATTTTTGTCACAAAGAGGGGAAACAAACAAAACAAATTCAAACTGAGAGCTATACACAAACTAAGACAGAAAAAAGGCACTGTGCTTTTGGGCTAAAAACATCCCCAGCTCACACCCATGGCATACTCACCACATCTGCCTTGTTTGCCTGCTGCTTCACTGCATGGCTCTTCTTCCAGAACAGCCTAGGGTTGGCTTTGCTTTAGGGACTGGGTTTGCTTTAGGGGTCCCCATGCATGCTGCCATCTGGGAACACACTGCCACTGCTTATCCCATCTTTTTCCAGCCCATTCCATTAGCATTTACATAAGGAGAAAAGCAAATCATTTCTAAAGCACAGGAAGTTTCCTTGGAGTCCTTTCCTACAAGGACGCTTGGATGTAGGAAAACTTGCTGTTTGGCAAGGGCTCTGAAAGGAATATTTTACCCTGCTATTTGCAGAATAGAAGATGCTGCTGAAAGGCATACCAGGTCAGGTCCTGCTCCCTCCTCGTCAGTCATGCATAAATCACTGTTATTCCTTCATCCCCTGTTGAGTGCTCCTTCAGATTGTCAGGTAATTTGAGCTATTAAAGAATGCCAGATAAATTCCTGATGCCTTGAAATTTCTTTGCACTGAGCTTCAGAGAGCCTGCTCTCCTATCTCACTCCCTCCCCCTCGCTCTTAATGTCCCCAGGTAGCTGCAAATGAAACCCCAGGATTAGAAACAGAAAAGGGGAATAAGATGATGCTGCTTGAGAGGTTTTGATCATTAACGCCCAATTAGCCAGCTGAACACTGGCTGATCTGATGAAGCCAGCCTTGGCAATGCTCAGCTCATGTCCCAGCACCAGGACAGAGGAACTCATCCCATGCCAGGGGAGCAGTGCTACACCCAGACTGTGCTGGAAGGAGGCAGAAGGCTCGAGATTGAAGCAGGATTTGGGCAGCATTCAGCCCAAGCAGAGACTGCAGCTGATTTACAGCTGTGACAAAATGAGTCGATGGGATTGCAGCGAGCTCCTGGTGGCTGAGCTGGGGCCATGCTGCTGCTCCCAGCTGTGATGCTCAGAGCTAGCTGAGGCACCACACAGCGTACCAAGCCAAAACAAAATGCAGAAAGCCTATGATTTCCACAATTACTACATAAGCAAGCCTGTCTATAACAAAAGAGCCACATAAAACCTGAGCCAAGCTCTGTACCTCCACCAAACAGCAGTTACTCATTATCCAGATTGGGAAAGGCCAGGTCCTCATGGCCACAGCACTGTTCACCTGCGCTTTCTTGTTCCTTTTCCCCCCTGCATTCTGCAGACCCCTCTGCTGTGTGCTTTGCCACCCGCAGGGATGTCAATAGGCAGCAGTCTGAGCACCAACCAAGCTGCAGTCTGCTGTAATTCACTCACACAAAACAAATGCTAAATACAAGGCAGAATAAAACCAGAGCTGTGAAGGAGCACCAGGAGAACACCTGCTGGGACCCAACTCAGACCCATGCTGCATGTGAGAGGCTTGTGCTGAGCAGAGCTGTTGAGCAGCACCGATCTGAAGCGCAGCTGGCAGAAGCCATTGATCCTGACACGATCGATGGGGCTGGTTAATGACTTTGGGCCCTTTTTTTCAAGGGGGAATTTCATTAATGGTCAGTACACTACAACCCCCAACAGGGCAGCTGTAAGGTGCAGCACAGAGTCAGCAGCAGCACGCTTCGTTGCCTTGCGAAGAAAGCTCCCCACCAGCAGAACAGCGATGGGGAAACAGAGTCCCAGCCAGCTGCAGATCCAACACAGAGTGTTGAAACACCACCAGGCTCACGGTGTCAGCCCTGGGCACAGCTCCCTGCCCTCCCCACCACCATGGGTCAGGAGGAGTGGCAAGGAATGCACCGGGACAGCACCAAATCACTGCAGCCCTGCAGTGCAGAAGGGAGCAGTTGATGGTCACCACCAGTAGGATACCACAAAAAGGCTGCAGGGATGCCATTAGATAAAGGAGCAGATGGTGGGAGCCATGCACTGCTTGGGGCATCTGTACCTGTATGGTTCCTTCCTACTCTTTACACATTTTGCCCCATTTACCTTAATTTTCAGTGTCAAGGATGTAACGCTTCATGGAACACACCAGGGAAAGTACTGTACTGTTTGATGGTTGCATATCCCAGAACATCCACTTTATGAATTACAGCTCTTATTTCAGCCAAACGGATGTTTTACTTAGGGAAATGAAAGTCCATAAACCACTACGCCCTATTTTACTCAGAGCATCTGGAAATTATTATTTTCCTCACATTTTCATCTCAGAGACCACACAGCAATTTATTCATAGGTCTCCTATAATAAAATTCATAGTTGACAAGCTGTCCATCAAAGCGTTCTCATCTGCAGCAAGGTGAGTCACACAGCAACCAAAGATCCTGACACACACGAGCTTGTTTCTCGGTCTTGTCAACTTGCACCCAGCTCATTTGATGGACTACGAAAGTTTTTTCTCAGGAAAGCAAATATTTTTCCTGATTGAAAGTTCTATTAAATCAAGACCAGCATAGAAATGGCTTCTTCTTCCCTTCCATCACTGCTCGTTTTTATGATTTTATTCGCCAAAAGTTACTAGACAGCAGCCATATGACTGAACTGAACGCTCGGTGACACATCCCTGGTGTAATTTGTTCTGCGAAGGGAAGAAAAACCTTCTACATCACAGTTAATTACACTGACGACCATCAGCTCTCTTAACCCAGGGGAGACCACATGATGAAGGCAACCCATTAAAGGCTTGTACACCAGAACATTATCCAACAACCTCTAAAGAATACCCATCAAATGCAAACTGAAAGATGAATGGCATATATAATCAGATGAGTTATCTGAGCTTGAAAATACAGAAATAAAGCCCAAGACAAAGGGCCATACGTGGCTAGCATAGGGTGTCTTCCACCTGGCCAAATGCAGGTATAGGAGGGCTAGCGGTGCACATACTGACATATGCAATCTGGTTTTAAAGCCTGAAATTCTGAGAGCTGGTTCTTGTCCTACATCTTGCACGGTGTTCATGACAACAGGAAAAAAAAGAGACACCTGAAACATTGAGAAAGCCACAAATATCAAACACTACACTTTGAAGGCTTAAGCGAAAGGCAGCTCCTCGTCATCAATCTGAAATTGCTTTGTGTGAGTGTAGTCCCTAGAGGTTGGGGACTTATAACGCACAAAACTCCCTTGAAGCCAATGATTGTCCCTGCACTGACTGCAGACAGTGTGAGCACAGGTCTGTGTGAAGGTCGCCATCCCAAAGGGTTCCCATTTCTGCACATAGATTGCTCTTTATTACTGTCCCTCCCAAAAAGAGCAGCGAGAAAGCCAGGATGGTAGGATCAGCTTTACAGACAGGAACGTTCCTTTGGTAAGCAACAGACAGGTCTGCATGTGTCAGAGGTTGTCAGTTAAATTGAAGACATTAGTAGAAACTCATGGAATTGCCTTCCATCACCTCCAATAGGACTTGATGACCTTTAAGGTCTTTTCCAACCTGAGCGATAGGACATTGGAGCCAGGTTTGCCATATTGCAGCTCTCAGCAGCAGCAGATTATTCACAGCACTCATTTCTAATCAGTTCCATAAGACTCATTTGCAGAGGAAATGTTCCATTTTGGATACCACATGAAATGTCACATCCTTCAAGATAACCTTAGCAGATTAAAAGCAACTAATAAGTGCAAAAATCTGACCCTGCAGAAGTCCATTGCAATGAAAACCCTATTTCATTATTCCACATCTGAAAATAACTCTATGCCCAAATCATTAATTATAATCTGCTACAAACAAATACAAAGGAATGCAGTCCATGGGAAAGGTGCTCTGGGAATACAAAGATGTGATCCCAGAACTTGGAATCCAGATCTGGAGCACAAATGTCCCAAAGATTTTGTTAGAGTCCTGTCACACTAAAGCAAAGTTCTAAATATCTCAGATTCCATCTATAAATGCAATAAAACTGGGACAAGAAAGCTGTGCAAAAGATGAAGCCTTTAAAGGAAACACGTGTGAAAGGGTCACACGTAAGAGACAACAGGCTCATTTCCATAGAGAAATAAGGGCAATTAGTGATCACCTCAATCAGCCATTGGGCAGGAGGGAAGGAAAGGTAGCTGCAGAAGTAAGGAGCTCTGGTCCTGCCAAAAATGAGCTCAGCCTCCCAAATCCCACCATCATCCCTGCCTTCCATACCCAATTAGTCTGATTCTATCAGACCAGCAGAACTGTTTATCCTGGAGTCAAAAAGGATGTGGAAACTAAAGCAAGCTGAAAACCAGCTTAATGTTGAGATCACCTTATCAGCCCAAAGAACTCCAGATGCTCCCTGACAAGCATTTATCAAATTCTGAGGAAAAGGAGAATTCTGTAGCTCTGTGGGTTTTATCTTCTAACCTTTAAAACAACCACTTTCCTGTTACTTCTTATTGCAAAAACCAACCTACAACGGCAGAACATTGCCTTGACATGACCAACTGCCATCATGTCATCTGCTCTGCTCACTGAGGTGTCCCTGAAACACAGAAGGAAGGAATTTTGCTCTCTGGATCCAAGCAGAGCTCCTCCAGCTGATTACAGAGTGCAGAGGACTCCTGAGCTCACACTTTTCACACAAGTAAGAAAGGGATTCCCCTGACGTACAGAACTGTGCTGATCTTTCTCTCATCCACCAAGACAACCACCCAACTAAGTGCTTTCATTTCCTCTCAAGAGAGATGATCCTGTATTTCCCAACCGATTTCCAGCACAGACTCAAGTTCCTCAGCTCATGGTACGACCATTACAGAAGAGGCACCCAAGGCCAGCCCAGGCCATGCCATGCAGCTTTCGCATCTTGCACTCATGTTCATTATCTTCTAATAAACAAGCAATCTGCTAGCATAAGTTCATTCCTGAAAAGTAAAGGGAAGTGTTGATCACAGTAACAAAGCATGCTTAATAAATCCACTTTTCCCACTCACCAAACAAATGTGATGCAAGCCATGGGGAGCATCCTTTCCCTTCAATCAACACCGCTATCATTACGAGACGTCGGAGAGAGTAAATCCAGGCTGCACCACACACTATTTGGAGTTACTGCTCCCTCTGGAGAGAACAAACCCCTTATTCAGCTGTGTCTAATGGGCATTTCGTGGAAAACACTGTGCTTTCCTGCTCAGCTAATGCAGGAAGCAGGGATTTATCAGGTTGCTTGGCTCAGACCACGCTGTCTGGCTCTGCTCGCCTTATCAAGGCTGGGACAGGCAAGTGAGTGCAACCACCCCAGCACACTCTGATAAACCTCACACACAGCCTTTGGGATTTCTGAGCAAACTCGAGATGACCGAGTAAGGCATCTGGATCCCGGCTGAAGCAGAGCTATAAACCATACGGTGCTGTCCTCCAATTCCAGGCATTTTCCAGTCATTAAAGCACAGAAGGCACACAGTCAGCCTGCAGCTGACTTACAAGGCCTGTGACATTCCCAGATGTGGGAAACGAGTTCCTCGTTAGGAGTGCCTGCAGTCAAACCTCCACACCAGCAGCCCTGGCTGAGCGTCCACCGGTGACACCCACAGACGCTGCCACATCACAAGCTTACACTGAGGCCATGCCATCAGCACAATGCATTAGGAATATCCCCATAACATCCCCATCTAAACAAGTCACAGCAATCAGGGCAGATGTGCCCAAAGCACTGTGAGGAATGACAGCTCAGTCTGTAGGTCTCCTCTGGCACCTTCTGCTCATCAGATGCATGCAGCTTGCAGAGCCACAACCATTACTCACAAGCACACATCTATACATGCAGCACAGACTCCATTAGAGAAGAAGCTGACATCCATGCCTTAATTGCACTTTCCATTACCACTGCTCAGAGGCTGTGATTCTCTCCCTCCTTTCCTGCCTCACCGAGGGCTGTGCCCCTCCCTGCGTCACTTCCCAGCTAACCCACATCAGCCTATAGAGATGATCCATGACATGTTTTTATTGCCTGGGTGCAGTCCTCAAAGCAGTGTGCCCAAAGCTCTCCCACAAGCTCCACATGCAGCCGCTGAGCCCTCCCCATCCCACTTTGTGAGTGCAAGCCAGGAATGAGCAGCAGGTCATCCCTTCTGCTGCTGAGCCTTGCTTTGGAGAAGTAACTATAGAATGGCCTGGGTTGAAAAGAACCACAGTGCTCATCTAGTTCCAACCCCTGCTGCATGCAGGGCCACCAACCAGCAGACCATGTTGCCCAGAGCCACATCCAGCCTGGATTGTAATGCTTTTTAAAATCAAATAGATATCCGGACATTCTCACATAACTACATCTCTCAGTGAAACATTATGGTGTTCCAAAGGTGAACTCCATCTGATTTTTGTGTATTCATTTTAAAGTTGGAGTGCTCTGCTGTTGCCTGTCAAGCCCTGATAAGTTCCCCTCTGTTGCCAACAAAGTCCTAATTCATTTAGCATCGATGCTAAGAACCAATTCCTCCCACAGCACAGCCTCAGGTCTAATAATCCCCAGCAGGAAGAGCTAATTGAGCCGCCTTCTGGCTGAGGCAACATTTGATTTTCTTTTTTCAAAAGCCATTAGCACCAGCAGGTGTTTTGGCCGCTTTCTGGGAACAGCTAAAGGCAGAAGTGCTTCCATTGCAGATAGGCACATTACCTCTGATGAGGAAAAGTGTGTAGAAGAGAAGGAGGAAACTGTGATAACAACAATCTGGGAACCTATACACAACTCAGAGCTGCTCAACCAGACAGAGGACGTGGACAACCATTAATCCCAATGGCCAGCAAGTGATCCTGAGCAGAGAGAAGGTCTGGTTTAGTAGAAGTGCTGGCTACCAGAGGGCTCACTTTATTTAGACCGCTCACATCTCCGCACTCCACTCGAGATGAAAAATGCATGACTTATTCTTGGTATTTATTTTTCAGCAGCAAGTATCTCCTGTTTGGTCATAAAATAAATTCCACTTCGGACTCACATGCATTGTAAGGCTCTGCATCTACAGGGGATGTATGAGAGCACAAACTTTGTGCCAGAGGGAAGCAAAAAAAGCTACTCAAGAATTTGATTAACTTGTGAAACTTACTCTTATTAGAGGTGATCAAATATAACACTGAAAAGATTCAAACAAATGCATACAGTCCCAGGACCAAGAAAAGCTTTCTCGAACTGCACAGAGGATGCAACATGCCATCCCATTATTTCCATAACGCACACAATGCCAAAGCAGGCTGATGTCAGGAGCCTCTTCTCCGTTTATTTTCAATGGCAGAGAGGCTTTCTGTGCCAGCCTACATGGCTCAGACCCCCAGGACCTGGGAGCTCTACAGCCAGGCATGCTGCAACCCAACACTTGGTCCTCTTTTCTAAAGCCTCTGCTGAAAGCAGCTCTGCTCTGCTTGTGTCAGCTGGCCAAGTTCCAGTAGAAGCCCACTTTGGGCAGGATATTTGCTTCTGGCTCTCACTCCAGAACAACAGGCTGTTCTTTGTCCTCGCTTACCTTGTCCTTTGTTTCACATCTGATTTTTATTGCTCACAAGAAGTGCCAAATGAATTCCTGAGAAGACGCAAGCATGCTGCCTGCTCCTGGAACAGAGATGTGCAGTGGGAATTGAAAAAACACTGTTTCTTCCCAGGCTCTACATGGAGAAGGCTACATGTGCTGCACAGAAAACTCCTTCCATGGTCAATTTGTGCCTGTGCTTCTCCAGAACCAGGAGCACCACAGTGAAGAGCAGTTCAGCTCAAACCAACTCATCCACAGCTGGGGACCACACAACACAGACGTTGGTTGTTGTATGCGCACAAAACAGCCCTTCCTTTCATCTGGTGACAGTTTCCTTACAGCCAAAGCTTTGGGAGAATCCAGAAGAAATCCCATGCAGAGTTACACCACTTTTTGGCTAAACCTGTTGCTCCATAGAACTCAAAGTCAAATTACATTGTGAAGTCAGTAGATCCTATGCATTAGGATGAGTTTACACAAGGGTGAGTGCTTCCCATCACTTGTGCTCCATTCCAAAAGCAGGTTGTCAGAAGAGCAGCAGCATCACCCTCACTTACACCCAGACAGTTACCCCATGCTCTACAGAGGGACACTGCCTCACCCAGACAGAGGGGACACATCCAAGAGCTGAACTGCTGAGCTGAGGGCAGACGAGCCAGGCAGAGCAAAGCAGTCCCTAGAGAGGCTCGTTACAAGGTGCCCTTAATTACAAAGGAATAATTCACCTTCATCTTCTCTCCCACCACAGCGCAGGCAATGCCAAGCGCCAGGCATGGATCTGCACTCCCTGAGCAGACGGCTGTTGAGAGTTTGCCAGCTTTATCACTTTCCCCCCTCTAGCTTCGAGCAGAGGGTTTCAAGTGGGAAACAAAGCTTCTGGGAACATTCTTATGATTTATGCTTTCCTGGAATCCTGATGTGACTTACGTGTGCTCATTAAAATTTAAAAATAAAGCATGCTTGCTGCCCACGTAGACCAAGCAGGTAGATTAAGCACTGTCCCCTCCGTTATTGACATTGCTAAGGCTCAGAGCATCCATCTCTAATCACTTTCTGAATCATCCCTTCCCTGGGGAACAGGGAAGAAACCATTCAGCTATTTTCTGCTTTTTTACCGTTTTACCATTGCCACCTGCTGTGCAATATATTAACCTCCATTTCCTCCAGTTGGGCTGTTTCAGGGAGGGGCGGGAGGAGGGTTTTTGTTCAGGTTTGTGATGTACATGCATTGCTACAGTGATGGCCAGCTATGAAATTGTGTTAATTTAGCACAGGAGCTAGCAGCCACATGACCATATAGAGAACAAGGTGACTGTAACCACTCTCCCTCTATTTCATTCTAAAAAAAATGACTTATTGCCTCCATACTTATATAGTCGTAAAGTAGAGACTTGTTAACCAATGCAGAAGAATGTACCTGTACCTATAGCTACACCAAAGCAGCGTCCAAGAGCTGTGACCAGCCCAGGGTGCATCTCTGACCAGTGATCCACACAGAGGGTGGTGATGCACTGGAACAGGTTGCCCACGGAGGCTGTGGATGCCCCATCCCTGCAGGCATTCAAGGCCAGGCTGGATGTGGCTCTGGGCAGCCTGGGCTGCTGGTTGGTGACCTGCACACAGCAGGGGGTTGGGACTGGAGGAGCACTGTGCTCCTTTGCAACCAGGGCACTCTGTGATTCTATGATTCACTGCAGCCACGGAGCTGCATTCCCTGTTTTGGGATTGCAAGAATTTCTCCTGCTGTACCTGGGTGGAGAAGAGCTTCATTTCCAGCCCTAGTGATGAATCTGATGCCTGAAGCCCTGTTTTCTTCCCTTTTGGACTTCAACCAAAACAAACCCCACAGAGCCTGTCACTTCCTTTATAACCCAAGAAGAATTATTACAGCAGCTGCTAACAGTATCCGCATCCCAGAATAGTTCCTCAAAACTACGCATCCATCTTACAGGAGAAATCTAATGATTTTTCCCTGCCCCCAAGCACACATTAGCCTTACACAGCTTCAGAAGCCTATTTTCTGTAACAATGATACTGCCAACAAGATAGCCCTGCTCATCACACTCCATATTGTGCGGACATGACAGCAGTCCTCTGTTTCCAGGATGGCATTCAGAGAGATCTCAACAAAGAAACCATGAATCCCTTTACCATCGTTTAGCAATCCCTAAAAGAGGCAAGATCTCCCATCATCTCCTTGGGAAGCATACTTATGGTGAGAAATAAGAGCAGATTACTGACAGACTGCTGGTGCTGTGATGGTCACTTGAGTCTCAAGCTCCAGGAAGTGGAGGGTGACAGTAAAGCAAGGCAAGAGCTGGGTGAACAAGAAAAGCAGTTTCTAACATCCTTTTATTGGCACATACCTGGTGCTCCACCTGCTCACCACCCCCCTCTGCTTGTATCACTGAGAGCCTCATTAGGAACATCAGAGTCTTTTAACATCTTCATTAGTGCTGCCTAAACAGCCACCTCTGTGCAGCAGTCAGCACTGCTGCTGTCACATTTCTCCAGATAGGAATGGTGCAGGATGGCAGAGACCTACCACTGCTCAGCCTTCCTTGCACCAGCAGCAGCGTGGGGCAGGCAGGGCTCCTTGGGACCTCCCTCAGTAGAGGGAGAAGCATTCAGATCAATCCCAGCACCCAGAAGGCTGAAAGCAAAGCCCGCTGCTCTACAGCTCAGCAATGCATCCCCAAAGCCTTTCTTTGTGTCCAGCTCAGCCAGCATGAGTACAAAGAGACCTGGGCAAGTGATGTAGTTCTCAGAAACAACTACAAATTCACTTGGGATGTGAGATGAACAACAAATATCTTTCCTTTCTCTCACTTCCTCAGGGCTGCTGTGAATGCTGAAAGGCCACTACCCCAAAACTCCTCTTACAGAACCTCCAACACATGGGTGTCCAACCTGTGGGCTTGCTAGGGCCACACTGAGTGAAGAGGAATTGCCCTGGGCCACATTTACTTGCTCCAAAAGTAGTGCCTCTTATCTGCTTTCACAGAAATGACAACAGATACAAAGAACACAACAACACAGTTGGATAGATCAAATTATCAACTACAAATTGCTATTTTTCAACAGTCATTGCCTGTTACAAGAAAGGAATTAGACTAAGGTGAGGAATGGTCTGCTCAGATGTAACAGCAGCAGGGAGTAAAAGGAAAAAAAAAGTTGCCTACCTCAGGAAGACCCATACACCATACAGTCCTTAGGAAGGTGGAGATGTCAGAGAAGATACACTCACCTCTATGACCAACCCTTAAATGAGGTCTATCTAGGAAGGGTTGGATCCTGGCTCCACCACTTCCAGTCACTCAGGCTCACTGCATGCACCTGAGCTTCCCTGGGTTGGCCCTGCCTTCCACCAGGTGCTCCATCACTGCTTCATGCCCTGACTCAGCATTTCCACTGCATCACCATTAGCTGTGCATTTTTGCCAGCAATGAACAAGAGCCTGCAAGGAGTGCTTGTAGAAGTCAGTGTTGGAGAAGGTGACCCACTGGTGCTGACACTCAGCACCCCTCACTGGGCTCCCACCAACCAGATGGCCCCCATAGGCACCAATGAATGTCAGTAGGTGTCGTGCTTGCACACAGAGGAATTCAATCCCATCCACTCCCATGTCAGACTCCATTTGGTCGCGGTGCCTCTCTGCTGCCATCTGTCACACAGCCACAGCACCTGATGGGATGGATGTTGGTGGGAAGGTTCTGCTCTGCTGCTGTACCACCAGCACCCACTTCTGACCGTGTGAGCCAATGTAATGAAATACAAGGCATTACTTTTGGAGCCATTACCATAAGACCACTCCATTTGGAAAGGTGGGTGCTTGATTATTCTCTCTTCTACAATCTTTTGGAACACCAAGCATTGCTTTATAGAGTATCCATCCCAGAGGTGCGGGTTGGTGGAGAAAGCCAACAACAGAGAGACTAACTGCTGTCTAATTGCCAGTTAAACAGCAGAAATAATGAAAAGCTAGTCCCTATTAGGAATACCACCTCTAAATAAACTTTCATTGAAGATTTAGATACGCATTTAAAAGAAAATAGTCCCATTATAAGCTGCATTTAATCACTATGCATCCATCTTTAAATTACTGCAAATGAGGAGGAAAAAGAAAATATATCACAGTCATGGAAACGAAGGAGCACATTGCTAACACTGTGTGCAGCTTTGCTGTCTCTCTGGTAAATCAATACTCACACATGACCCCCTTAAAACAGACCAAATCCTTACGCACCATATGGAACAACACTGCTCACGCTGGCTGAAAGCTGCTGTTAGTGCTCAGAGCTGCAGGTTGTGTGGAGGCTCTTATTCCCTTTGTGCACCTGATGTCTCAGCCACAAAGCTGCTGGGGACTGTTCAGACCCAGCTAAGGAAATACCCCAAAGCAATCCTTGCTCTGCAGCCCAAGCTATTGGGGTGCATCTCCTTGTGGCCAATGGAGACTGGCTTCCAGAAGTCAACCTGCCCTTCCCAATGGCGGCTTACAGCAAACAGGCAAGCACCCCAAGCTGCTGACGTGGGGTGTCACAGCCCTTTTCTCTGCCTAAAACAAAGGGTGGAGCAAGAAGCCAGAGTTCTGCTTTGGAGGGGGCAGCCTGGGATCACAGCTGTGCACAGACAGAAGGCTCTTCTCCCCCTGTGCATCCTTCCATTCAGAGACACCTTCCACCATCCCATCATGCTGCCACTATAAAGCTCCACAGCCTCTAACATATCATGTCCATGAAGCACATCACCACACAGCCAGGTTTCCACCTGAGCTGCTCTCTCAACCCATCCCCAGCCAAGAGCATCCTTTCAGCTTCTGCAGCTGCCCCCACAAACACACCAGCAAAACAAACCCATACCCTTAGCACTGTTGACAGGGAAAGCCCAACGCAGCTGCAGACCCTGCACCCAGGAGACCCTCCTTCCTCCCAGCCTGACTCCTTGTGCAGAGCTGCTACCCACAGGTGCAAGCAGTGCTCAGCCCACCTCCTCTCTCATGACTGCCAGAGAGCTGTTGGCACAGAGTGGGGCTGATTTGCTGCCCAACACTCAGGAAGCACCAAGTCCTGCCCTTTGCCTTCCCTTCAGGAACCCAGAACAACATGGTCATCATCATCCTATGTCATTTTTTATCTTAAGGTGAAAAAAAACAACCCAGCATCCAAGATGCCTGGAACTTCCAAATTTACAGACCCACACGGTATTTGTGCAGGTGATTAATCATTAGCAAACAACTTGTTAATTAAGGTTGCTGATTAAAAGATGTAAACATCAAAGCTGCACCTGCTTTCTAAATTGATCTCTGTTAAAGTGTAAATATTTTAGCTATACGAGATGGGGAAACAGAATGTCACCAGTGTTTAATCTGTACCATTCATTACAGATTTATATTAACCTTTAGAAAAGCAGTGACTAAATCCCTGCGTTCAGAATGAAGCACTGTTAAGGATTAGAGCCCAGTCAATTACAGACTGAAGGATGGTGCTTTACCAAAGGCAGGAGGTTACTATTTCTAGATTTCAGGTGCAAGAGGAACAGATACGTGGGGCTCAGCCCTGGGAACGCACCTTGTATGTTGGCTGTATTTCTTTCCATGCCACCCCATTACCTGAGTGCACCTCAGTGAGCGTGCCAGTGCTGGCAGAACAGAGCTGTGCTGAGGACTGGCTGTGTTACAGACTTTCTGGATCTGACAGCATCCTGATGCAATGCTTCAGGACCCATAAAAATGAAGAGATGCAGGGATGAGATAGTAGTGCATAATTACAATGTCAGAGGGTAAAACAGCCTGAAAACACAGGCTAAAATGAGTGTTATTGCCTAGTGCACTATCTTGCAAACCCAAAATGACAATAGTTTTACTGCATAATTGCACTTTTATTGTTTTATTGCACTCATTAGGAAGAGCAGTCTTTCTCTCTTTATTCCTTTCTGACTACTTGTCTCCATTCCTGCTGGCCTGCATCCCTCACACTGACCTCTCTGGACAGCTGGCAGTGCTCTGGGAGCTGCTGGCTGCTCCTGGGGTCTGCAGGATGTGTCACTGAGGGTGGGTGGGCTTGGAGATCCGAGAGGTCTTTTCCAACCCTTATAGTTCTGTGATTCTATGGCATCTTTTCTTTTGGGACATATTCCTCCCAGTGTGTGCCCATGCGGATCTATCTTTGGCACACAAGCTGTCAGACGTGGTAAATGACAAGGTAGTCATGCAGTCAGCATGGTGTAAATCTTTGTTCAGATCAACTGCAGTGCTCTTGCTTGTCCAAAGACCAACACAGCCATCAGAGCCAGGTACATGGAGCACATTGGGCACCAATGAAGAAAGCATGGCTGCGAAGGGAGCAATGAATGCCCACCCTCACATTTGAGATCACACCACAAAATCATAGAACCACAGATCACGGAATCATAGGGCCATCTCTGCTGGAAAAGACCCTTCAGATCACCCAGACCAACCATCAGCCTCACACCACCAGGACCATCACCCAACAATGTTCCCCAGAGCCCAGGCTCTGTACCTGCAGTCAGCGAGAGGGGATTTCAGGTCCTTCATGGCCCTGTACCAAACCAGCAGGGATACTGCAGGCACTGAGAGCTGAAACCACAACGCACTGACAGAAGTGTTTGTAACACCTGCTCACAATAAGAAAGGCTGTCATTTCGTTAAGCATCATTTTAAATGGGACCCTGGACCAAATCTGTGTACACTAACAAATAGATAAATTATTGACACTAAGTGCATGGCTGTACTTGCTCTACTAGTCTCAAGGGAACCAAGGGACTATTAAGATGCCAGTGCTTACACAGGGTTGAAAGCACTCAGTATGAACGCATATGAAAACAAAGCAAAGATAATTCACCTGGCCACGGTAAAAAATGACCTCTAGAAAGAGGTCTTGTTGGTAAAATGCAGTCAAATGTGAAATGTTGCAGCAGAACTAGCAAACAGCCTGCCTGCATCAGAGCACCCGTGGTGTGGCTGCAAGCTTAGCCCTTGCTTGTGCTCTACTGCACAGATGGAAAAGCAGAAGATTGTGTAGCAAGATGCTGCAGACGCTCAGCAGGAGCAGCAGGAAGGACCAGCTGAGTCCCAGCCAGGATGCTGCCCCAAGGGACCTGGTCTGCCTACATAACACTTCAGAGGAGTTGTGCCAATCTGCTTGAGAGTGGGGAAGTTGATATTAAGGACACCAGCCAGGAAAGCAGCAATACATTATTCAAACGGTTTCTTGAGCATTCATGTCTCTACTAGATGCCAAGGCAGCTGTCCAGATTTTTATTCTTTCAATTTAGAGACACAAGAAGGAAAAAAAAAAAAATCACATCAGTAATCCAAACCTATGCTCTCCACTATGAAAATGAGAATTTGGTGTACCAAAGATGTATGCTACGCCATGCCCTCTTGCTAAGCTTTGTCTTAGATTTCACACTCTCCTTGACCAGCCTTTGTAAAGGCCACTCTCTTGCTTAACTCTAAGACACATCACTGGAAGGCACTGAAGGTTTCATCCAACCTAACCAGGTCACATCCCACCTCAGGAGGTCAGATTTGAAGCCAACATGGGGCTTGTCCAGCATAAGAAAGACGTGGAACTCTTGGAGTGGGTTCAGAGGAGGGCCACTAAGATGGCCAGAGGGCTGGAGCACCTCTCCTACGAGAAAAGGTTGGGGGAACTGGGATTGTTTAGCCTGGAAAAGAGAAAGCTGCAGGGAGACCTCATTGTGGCCTTCCAGTACTTGGAGGGAGAATAGAAACAGGAGGGAGAACGGCTGTTTGTGAGGGTGGACAGTGATAGGACAAGGGGAATGGTTTTAAACTGAGACGGGGAGGTTTAGGTTGGATATGAGGAGGAAGTTTAACACACAGGGTGGTGAGGCACTGTTACAGGTTGCCCAAGGAGGCTGTGGATGCCCCATCCCTGCAGGCATTCAAGGCCAGGCTGGATGTGGCTCTGGGCAGCCTGGGCTGCTGGTTGGTGACCTGCACGCAGCAGGGGGTTGGAACTGGATGAGCACTGTGCTCCTTTGCAACCAGGGCACTCTGTGATTCTATGATTCACTGCACTGAGATGTTGCACCCACTCCCCTGGAGAAATACTGGGAGCTGGAGGGGCACACAGAGCACTGGAGACAGCGTGTAGCTTCCTTGAGCACTCAATAATTCATTAGGAACTGGACCGGGCTTTGATCAAAGCCAGTAATCAGTATTTGATAGCCCAAAGCCCACAAGAAACACTGGCAGGCTGAACTGCGAGGCTGCATCCAACCCGATGCCTTTAGCAGCTAATTGAAAATAATAGGTTCTTTGTGGTGATGCTGATACGCTCAGAGCTTTCCAGCCGGGTGTGAAAGAAGTCAAAATGAAAGCACAATCAAATAGCTCATTAAAACCCAGCAACAGAAAAGGCTGTGGATGGAAAGCAAGCGCTCCCAATCTGATCCACGCACTAAGCCTGTTTTTCAGGATCGTGGATATTGTTATGGGATTTTGGCAGCACGTGCCCAGCAAATCCTTTCACTCCCTTTGTTCAGGCGTGCCCTTGAGCTCCAGCTGAATGCTGCTGTGCCCCTGGCACTGCTCTCCTCTGCTTCTCAGGGCTCCCAGGAGCTGCATGAGGGCAAAGCCCGCCAGAAACCAACTCTGCTAGCCTGGGACTGCAGGCAGAGATGTTTGAATTCTCCCATTTGGGAGAACAATCTAACCAGAAACATCATATTAATGCAGCCCTAATGTATATCAGATATACTAAAACATTTATTTATACCATGCATTGTATTACACTCCCATGTAAGTCCATATTCAATCATTTGCTACAAAGCTGGGAGTTTTTTAAATCACCAAGAGTGTGCCTAAAATGAACTGCTGCTGAGTTAGCCAGCAAGCCAACCCAGCAACCCCAGCCAGACTGCTTTCTGGGTCTCCTTCCAGCAGTGCGTGCACAAGTGAAGGATTTAAGCTCAGGGCAGAAGAGCCAGAGACAAACAAATAGGTTGCATAGATGCTATTTATTGCAGTGGTAATGAAGCAGCACTAGGGCTCTCCCACTCAGAGACTCTCCAGACATTTTCAGTCCCCAGAGGTTCCTCCAGCAGCAGCAGCGATGAGTGTGCCTGGCCCTCCCTGACAGCGCATCAGACTTGTGGTGGGAATTGCTGATGCTGGGATCCAATTCAGGTTATTGCTGATGAACTGTGCACCCAATATTCATAGAACCATAGGAGCATCCAGGCTGGAAAAGCCCTTTAGGATCCCCAACCCCACCCACCCCCCATGCCCACTGCCCATGTCCCTCAGTGCCACGTCCCCACAGCTCTGGGACACCCCCAGGGATGGTGACCCCCACTCCCTGGGCAGCTGTGCCACTGCCTGACTGCTCTGTGGAGAAGAAGTTGTTCCTAATAGCCACCCCGAAAGCATACCACCATGCCACTGCTCCTCAGCCAACTGGGATGGAGAATCAGTTTTATTATGCAGTTAATCTTCAAATAAAGTCTGGATTTGACTGTGAGCAAGACCTCCCTTTGTCATATAGGCTTTAATTTGTAGGTGAAGCCCTTTTGAGGGATGGTTGTCTCTCATTTATCACTGAATCTGTCCACATATCCATTTGCAGCTCTGACCAAATTGCCAACAGCTCTGGGAGCACAGCAAAGGACCCCTGTGGCAGCAGAGAGCACTCTGCTCTGCTCTTGTGCATCACACAGAGGTACCACGAGGAGAAGGGGGGAGACACACAACGAAGGACAGGAAAATAGATCCTTGCACCAAAAAGTTTTGTAAGGAAGGGGATGGGCTGAGCTCTCCTGCCAGGATCCAATACAGCCCACATTGCCCAGTTCTTTGCTATGAGAGTGGTGAGGTGCTGGAACAGCTGCCCAGAGAGGCTGTGATGCCCCGTCCATCCCTGGAGGTGTTCAAGGCCAGGTTGGATGGGGCCCTGGGCAGCCTGGGCTGCTATGAAAAGTGGAGGTTGGTGGCCCTGCATATGGAGGAGGGGTTGGAGTTTCATGACCCTTGAGGTCCCTTCCAACCCAACCATTCTGTGATTTTGTGATTGTGTCAGCATTCGCTCCTCTCATTGCTGCTTCTGGTTTGCTTCTGTCACCCACAAACACGTTCTGTTCTTTACAGATGAATATACAGGTGCTGCTCTACTTGTGGCTTTTCAGCTCCTTCTTGTTTAGATTCTGCTGATGGAATCCCATTAGGATTAACAGCAAATTTTATAAAAAGAATTAAATTTTAGGGCATTTACAATGGAGATAAAATTAAAAGACACAGACGTAGCTTTCCTTATGCCAAGGACTGCAGCCAAGCCTGATTACAAACTTTCTCAACAATAAATCTCCATTCTTTCCTCCTGGTATTCACAGCAACAGGCAGTGAGTGAGAAACTCTGCTCCTGAGTCTCCTAATTGGGCAGCACAACTCGCCCCTCTGATTGCTCTCAGTAGGACTCAGCAGCCCTGCAAACATCCATCGCACCATTTTGATGGCCCGGAGTCTTTTAATCAAGCCTCACAGTTTGCAAGGGCTGCAGTGTTAGCTGGCTGTTACAAATAGCTCATTGTAAGACAAAACGGGGAGCTTCTGAGATATTTATTTTAAGACCTAATGAAGTTAACAGCACTGCAGTAACAGAGGCTGCTCCTGTCCCTTCCTTTATGACTGCTCCAAGTCTGGAATCAATTCCATTAAGATCCAGAGAAAGTTGCTCAGGTTCCCGAGTTCTTTGCAAATGCCAATACCGGTTTTATAGCTTGCAATCTCAAATGCTGGAGCAAAAAAAAAAGCTGATTTACTGCAGCACAAGAAGAACAAAGATCTGTAAATCAACCCAAGGCACTGCAGCTCCCAGCAGCCTTCATTGGAAGGACAGATCCCAGTTGATACAAATACTTTTGACTCAGTGCAAGGTGGAGCAGCCTGGATGTGGACATGCTGGGCCCTTGGCTGCTGGGTAAGGGCTGTCCCATGCACCAGGAGCCCCAAGGATCTGCTTGCACCAGCCCCAGAAATCATCTGTTCCATTGTGGTGTGAGATATTGGAGCAACAGGGTGGCTTTCAGGCAGGTCATGGCACTGTAAACTGTAGGATATGCTCTATTTAAAAACATACGCATCACACACAAATATAATACGCTGTATTTAAAGGAATATCTTCCTTGCATTAAGCTACTGAAACATATTAATGTTTCCTATGCAGCTTATGCTTTTTGAAATAGACCAGTGCCTTATCTCTTAGGCACACAAAGTGCATTGGGGTGCACACCTTATGAAACTGCAGGGGAAATGACCCTGAGCAAATGCCACCAAACACAAAAGATGAGCATCCCAGTAAAAAACACACATCAGGGAGATAATGCATTCCAAAAGATACAGCATGAATGTTAATCCAGCAAAAATGAAAGACATAGAATGGGAAGCATTACCAAAAAGGTGGCGGCTATCCTCTGTTAATCCCCCCTGAGTGTGGTAAATGGTCTGATTGTCTCCCAGATCAAACTAATTGCAACAGGAAAATTGTTGCCATGGATGCCACCAAGGTGTACTGATCACTGCCTGCATTTCTCAGTCTGTTTCAATGATCTTTGTGCAATATGGATGGAAGCGCAAGCAGAACTCAGATTAAAAACAAGCACTTGGATGACAGAGGAGGCAAAATCACTTTGCAAATGTAGAAGGAAGTCATCTTTCTACAGGGGGGACTTTTTTAACCGGGACGCCCTGCTTGCAAGCAGCACTATGGCACTGCTGTCTATTTTCTGGCTTCAACAGAGAAGCAGGGCTGGTCAGCATGTAAGTAAACTCTTCAGAGACAGCAGTGCTATGAAGTGTCAACCCAATGTGTTTTCTTTGCATAAAGCCATGGGACACAGCTAGTGGCACAGTGGGGAAGGGTTGGGGTAGGACTTGATGACCTCAGAGGTCTTTTCCAGCCTTAACAGTTCTACAACTCTCTGCTTTTCCTTTGGTTCACTTGGTTCAAATTTCTTTGGCCTTCCATCTCCTTTCCCACCAAGGAAAGCAGCAGCACAGCCTCGACGATGCAAACCAAAGCTTGGTCCAAATGTAGTTCCAGCATGTGCGTGCATGTGATTAAGTCACTGCTTAGGATATTATAGCAGAGTTTTTGTAGGTCATGGTTTGCAGTGACAGACGTTTCGCATACAGCAACTGCTTTAAATTGCTCCATAGAGTGAAATTTAATCCAAATCTGTGAATTATTGAGAAAAGCTAAAAATAAACTATGAAAATCCCCAGTGAATGTTAGGCACACTTGGCCAAGCACAGACAACAATTCCACACGTTGTGTAATGCAGAAACAGTGAATCATCTGCAAACACTGAAACCATTTCAAACTTGTCCAAGAGGAGGAGATGGCGTGGAACGGTCATGGCTGAAAGAGCACACTTCCATCCATAGCTGAGCTACAAAATAAAGAGAAAGAAAAAAGGTACAGCACTGTGTGAGCACGATGCTGCTACTCCTCCACTCTTTCAGCTCTGTGGTCTCAGAGCTCCCTCAGCCCTGCACCCCCATGAGCTGGGCAGACACATCCAAGCTACAGCAGGAAGCTTACTGTGCTCAGAAGGGTGTAACACTCTCTAAGGTATGGTTCTACAGTACAAAAGGCAGCTACAGACTGTTTAACATCCCCAGGGCTGTGCTGTAAGAGACCCAAGTGCTCTGTAGTGCATTTCAAGACATGAAGGCAGGAAAAAAACAACAACAACAAAAACTAATTGAAAGGGTAGATAAAAGCAGGAAAAGGGAAATGGTTTTAACTTGAGGGAGGGAAGATTTGGGTTGAGTATCAGGGGGAAGTTCTTTGCTGTGAGAGTGGTGAGGTGCTGGAACAGCTAGAGGCTGTGATGCCCTGTCCATCCCTGGAGGTGTTCAAGGCCAGGTTGGATGGGGCCCTGGGCAGCCCGGGCTGCTATGAAATGTGGAGGTTGGTGGCCCTGCGTGTGGAGGAGGGGTTGGAGCTTCTTGATCCTTGAGGTCCCTTCCAACCTGGGCCACTCTGTGAAAACACTGGGGAAGTTTGTGTGCATTGTGGGGAGAGAGCACTGCCTTCCTCCTGCGGTGGTCCCACCACACAGTGCTGCAGTCACTGTCCCACCTGCCAGCAGCTGGCTGTGCTGTGCAACGCATCCATCAAAGGATTTCTTCTTAGAAGATGTGAACAAAAGCATCCACCATCACAGCAGGGATTTTGTGACTGGCAGCTCAAATTAGAAGGTATAAAGGTACATTTTTATGAATACATGCAAAGTCTGTGAAAGCTCGCATCACATTTTGTGCTTCTATCCAGAGCAGTCAGACGTGTTCTGTCCTGTTCTTTCCCAGCTGCAGAGGTCACAGGTGGGACAACAAACTGCTGCTCCTGATTCAGGGCTCTTAACTCTCATTAATTTGAAATATTTGATGTAAAAATACATTTTACAGCCTGCTTCATTTATTTCAAAAGGCGTTTCTATTAAAATACATGTTGAAGCTCAGACGAGGCTAGCCAGCAAATGATGCACTGACTGGTAGCATTCTGTAGGGTTCTTTTCACAGAATGGTTGGGTTGGAAGGGACCTCAAGGATCACAAATCTCCAACCCCCTGCCACCCACAGGGCCACCAACCTCCCCATTTCACAGCAGCCCAGGCTGCCCAGGACCCCATCCAACCTGGCCTTGAACACCTCCAGGGATGGACGGGGCATCACAGCCTCTCTGGGCAGCTGTTCAGCACCTCACCGCTCCCCTGGTAACTTTCCCTGAGTTTTCACACTCTTACAGCCACACTCCACGCCCAGAGCTTTTATCAAAGCAAAAGCCCAGCTTGGCTTAAGGAACAGCAGGGTTGTTAACAAACTCCATCAGCAGGTTCCATGCGCGCTCTCCAGAAAGAGCTGGACTGACCCAGCACCTGCATCAGACACTGCAGAACATGGGAAGCATGTCCTGCAGAAGGGAATCAGGGCTCTAACACAGCCAAATTCATTCACATACATTCACCCAGGCTCCTTCCTTGGTCTCCAGCAGACAGTACTGTTGTACCACTAAGAGCACAGCCTTGCACTGATGGGCTCCAGAGATTTCTTGGGTGGTGACATGGAACGGAATGGAGGAGAAACAGGCAGCAAATGTCATCATCTCATAAGCCTCGTTTTATCAGAAACAAAGCTAAGCCAGCCATCATTTACAGGCTTTGCAGGATTAGGAGCTCAGAAATCAGGGGGATTCCTCCAGCTTGCCATGATTTACTGGCACAGCACTGGGGTCACTGGCCCAGGGCAAAAAGAGATGCTTTTGGAGCAAGCCCTTCAGATAGCTGTTTTATGGCATCCAGAGCAGCAGCCAAAGAGGAAAAACACAGAAAACACTTTTACCCAAACAATAAAACATTTTCAGGTTTCTGCAACAATCCTAAATTTAAACTCCTCGGTGGCAGATGCCAGTGGTTCCACTGGTGCTACTGTTCAGCATAATAGAATACAAATTTAAACTCAAATTTGACCAAAAAAGCACAAAAGAGGAGAACCTTGCATCAAAACCTGATCACACATTGACAAGAACAAGCATCAATTAAGCACTCCCTCCACCGTCTTCCAGGCAGCTGTATGATCTGTATGGAAGCAGACAATCTGCAATCATCTCAGCTTTCTGACTTGGTGACTGTGTTGCCAAAAGCCATTAGCAGCAATCTTTGTGTAACACGGTCAGAATCCAATGCTCCATACATCGCACACTGCAGCTTCAGTCAAATATGAGATGTTTATTTATAAGACATTATCTTCAGGGTCCTGCAGCGTCCTGCCACTCTGCTCTCCTCCCAGGTTGTGATGGTGACAATGGCTTTAATCTGCAATCAGTGCTGTTTGTGCCCATTGGGACACAGGCAGACTGTGCAATGTCTTCGCATGGATGCTGCAACCAAGAGCTCTTTGCTGTGTGATGCTGTGAGGACTTTCAGCTGGGAAAACTTTTAGCACTTTAAGAAGCACGCTGGTGCAAAAGTAGGAGCCCTAAAAGCACAGTGCCCTTAAGAGCAAAAAGCCCATCTGTGACTCCATGAGTGCCTGAGCCCACTAATCATGGGCAGATCACTGCCACAGCTGCTGCCCACTTTGCTCTGATCCAAAACAGCTGTTTTAATGCTCTAAAGCACCAGGGAAAAAGTTCATTGCCACATTTCTGTGCACTAGCAACAAAACAGCTCAGTCCCCAACGCCATGTCTTGTCCTCGTGCCGTACTGGAACTTTTGTATCTGACACCTCTGAGCTTGCTTATAAGCATTAAATAAAGCATTATATTCAAAAAATTCTTCAAGGACTCTCCCGTAATTGTGGTTAACCCCATAAGCTTAAGAAAATGCTCAACTCAATTAAGCAAAAAATTCACGGCACTACAGGCCATCTATAAAAAAGCCTCTGTAGGAAGGGGTAGGAGCAGTAAAAGTTTATGTTGAAGTCAAATGAGACACCCCTAAATAGCCAGACATTTAAGTGGAATATAAACGTG
The DNA here is from genome assembly GCF_019238085.1 of Lagopus leucura. Classification (NCBI taxonomy): domain Eukaryota; kingdom Metazoa; phylum Chordata; class Aves; order Galliformes; family Phasianidae; genus Lagopus; species Lagopus leucura. Next base: position 1,138,153 of record NW_024962273.1, read on the forward strand.
GCAGAAGGACAAGGCAGCCTTCCAACAGAACCAGAACAGAGCTCACTGGGGAGGAACACCAGGACACCCACCAGAGCAAGGCCAACTCACTGCTAGGTAATATTTCACTACAGAGAAACTGGTTCTCCAACCTTACATCTTCAGTAGAGCCACCTGAACTGGTGTAGAAGTCTGCAACCAACAGCTTTGTTTACTGCCACGGTAACAACACCATCCTGGGAGGGAAATGAAACAAAAATAAGACAGCTTCTTTTTAGGCAACAGCATGATGAGTAGATGATGATGAGTAGTAGGTAGAACCTACTTTCCATGACCCGTTAGACCAAAAATGCCATCTTACACCAGTGGCACTGGTCTGCTTGCTATCCTGCTGCTCCTTACTCACTGCATCCCCTTTTCTCCTCTGTGTAAAGGCTCCAGAGGTCCCTACAGCTGGCTGAGGGACTGGATGCTACTAAACAGATGTCATTACTCCCTTCGTTTTTCTCTTGAGGGATTTTTTTTCCCAACTTTAATCCTCTCTTATGACTTCAGGATTTGTTTTTTCAAGCAATAGCACAGAGTACATTTTTATTTCTAGCACTTGCTAGTAATGAAATACGGATTATTTGTCTTAAATCCATGAATTCATCAGCTATACAGCAGTTGGATCAAGCAACAAGCATTACTGATCTGTGTTTGATGGCATGATTCCTACAAAACAAAACAAGCACATGAAAACAATAGCGTAGGACGCAGCAATATTCAGTGTAAAATCCCTTATTAGCTGTATCAAAATTGGTAACCAGGCACCAAAATGAACTTTAACAAGGACTAAAAGCACAACGGGTGGGAACACAAGCTCTGCAGGCACACCAGTTGTTCACTTTGCAGCAAGCTGCCCAAAGCAAACTGCATTATTTCTTGTACCCCTCCCCCCCCCCCAAAAAAAAAGAAAGAAAAAAAGAAAGATGAACCTTGCCACAACACCAAGTTCAAACTGCCTTTTTAATAAACCAAATCAATTTGACCCTTGAATAAGTGCCGAAGCTCCAACAGAGAAACAAGCTGTGCTGCACGTGCCATGCAGCAACCAGACTGCAGCAGAACAAAAACCCAAATTCACACAGAATGCCATTTTTGCCCATTTTTTTCCTAATGCCCAGCAAGATTTCTTGAACTCAATCTATTAGAAACCAATAGCTCTAATCTATCCAGAAACCAAGGCTGTAGTTGCTAAGGCAACCTTGTTTTTCAGACCCATTTGCTCGTTGCTTGACGTGACAGCAACCAAAATCATTTTTACCAGTGCACATAAAGCAGGACGGGATTTTTCCCTCTGAAATTGAAAAAAATATACATCTTTGAAGTGTTCTTTTTTTTCTTCTTCCCTTTAACAACTGCTCCTGGTTTATGAACCGAGTCCCAAGACTCAGCTGGAAGCAGCACTAACGCTGCCCTCAGCTGGGCAGACAGGAGCCCATTCCATGGTCAAGGCCTCACCCTGCTGGCCATGGCTGATCAAGAGACAGGAGCAAGCCATTGCCTGCTTCACACACACAGGCCGGAGAGGAAGGTGTGGTGAAAGACAAGTATGCACAAACATAAAACTAATGCAAAAGGTCCCAAGAAGGGAGGAAAAAAAGATTTAAAGACTCCAGACCTGGGATTCCTGTGCTAAACACTGCCACCGGCACTGGGGAGGGGAGCTGCTGGGGGATGTAAGCAGGCAGCAGATGCAAGAAGGGTCACAGCTTGCAGAGGTGAAAGCACCCAAAATTGGGGATGAGATACCTGCACAAGAGGGGACATCTTTCCTATGTCCTTCTTCAGGAAGATATGCCAGAGAAATCAGGAATTAAACCAGCATTTTACCACAGTAAGTTTTATGGCTGCAGAAGGTAAAGTGCTGCTGGGCAGCGCTAGAGGAAGCCAACACCTCTGCTCCCAGCCCGGAAGAGGAGCTCTTCCCTTTGCAAGAGGTAATCAGGCCTTGTTTGGACAAAAAGCAGCTTCAGGCTGAGCAGGATGCTTTAGCAACACCATTAACACCAGAAAGCAAATGTAAGATTTATAAATTTAACTTCATCACAGGAGGGGAAAAAAATGATTAAGGCAAGGTCTTTTACTTTTTATGTGTTAGGACACTTAATGTGGGCTCTGCTGGAGCGCCTAGGATGTAAATTTAGGACCTTAACTTCAAGGTGTGAACTTTGTCAGATGGTGACTGGGGAGCTATTCCACAAGCAGCTCAGCACCTCCATCCTGCAGTGACAAACCAGCTTGGCAGGGATGGAAAGAACAAAAGCACCGCCTGCTCAGTTCCTGTGCTGTTACAACATGTGCCCCAGATGTGTTACAAATGATGTGAGATTCAGCACATAAGAAGCAACGTGCAAAGATGGCTGTCTTCCCCAGCACTGAAGAAGAACACATGATTAGCAAATGTATCACAGATACCAAGAACCCCCAGAAACCACCCTGAAGGCTTCCAGCCCCTATGGCCAACTCTACCACACCTCTCATCAACACAGCTGGCTTCCTGGGGGCCAGCTGACTGCTAATCAAGCTGCCAGGTTAATGCAATGTATCAGCATAATCAGCAAAAGATGTGCCCACACTCCACAGAGATTAAGAGCACCCTATCAGCTGCAGCATTAGTGGGTCAGTCAAACTAACCACTCAACTTTACAGCAGATTTTTAAACAAGGGATTAAATAAATTCTTTGTGTCTAGGAGCACTCCTACCTCTGCTGCCTCCAGGACATTGTCTACAAACATCACCTGCATCTGCCTTCTGAATTTTGAGAGCCAGGTGGTAGTAACTCTTTATAGTGTTTCTGTAAGTGTTAGAAAACTATTCAAGGACAGTCAATGCTTCCTCAGCCCCCAGCAGAGCCTGCACACCTGCCCATGCACACTCCTTACCAGCAATATTTGCATCTTGATAGCTGCTCTGACCACATCTTCAAGAGATATCAGTTATAAATAATCTTGAAGCCAAACTTCCAATGCTTTTCTGATATAGAGCATCATATTTTATTCACCTCTAAACCATTCAGATGACACAGGTGAGGAGGATCAGCAACTTGTCCATCAACACCCCAGGCTTCTCAGGTGAGGACGACTTCTCCTCACGATGAACACCAGGTAACAGCTTTTCCCAAGCACTGTGCTGCCTGCAATTGGATTGGTGCCACATTGCATAGCTGTGTGCTCACCCTGTTTACATGGAAACCTGGCCAGGAAAGCATCAACTGAGGAGTTTGTGAGACAGAAAGTTAGATTCAGTCACAATGAAGATGGATGAAATATAGTCATTAAAGTACACAGTTTTGCACTAAAAAAAATCCCAAACAATTTCAACTGTAATAATCAAGTCTTAAATAATACACTAGGACACTTCAACCTGAAAGGATGTTAGTTTTAGGAAGTGATGAAGATACTGCAATTGCTTGGTATGATAGAAATCAAGGTTTAATATCCTGTCTACAAACTGCCTCTTCTTATCACACAGTGATTAAACTCACAGAGTTTCAACACGACAAAAGTACATGCTAAGGCAAAATCACCATTACAAACCAACAGCTCAATCTTCCTGTGTTACTATTCATGCTTTTACATTTCCTCCTTTGGTGACAATAGAAGTTAACATCAATTTGAGCATATTCAATATACGGCATTGCAAAATGATAACTGAGACTCAATCAAAAAAGACAGGAAAGGTTAGAAGCCAAGGTATATGGTTTGGGTACCATCTGCATAATACTTCTGTGTCCATCTTTCAAACAAGACTGTGAAAATGTGCTTTGTATCTTTAAGTCTTTATTATCTTTAATACACCTGGTGAAAACCAGCTGAAAGTGCCAAGATAACACCTCCAGAAATTTGATGGAGATGCACACAGTTTGCTGCTCTCTGCACATGTATTCAGCTCTCACTGGAGAGCTGGTTGGGAATTTTATACCTCATTCAGATGAGACCTCCTAATCAGATATTCTCACATGGGCCCAGTGAAACTAGGCATTTCTTCAGCCTGGAGACAGCATATTTTAAAACCCTGTAAGCAAAATTATCTGTGCATCTCACAGAACAAATTAAGCTTACATATGTGAGCTGTTCTTTATTAAGAGATGACTAATTGACTTCACAGATACGTTTGGCTTTAATGAAAACTAGTGACAGTGCTAGAAACAGTTTCTATCAACAGATTTCAGGATCCCTTAAAAGAATGCCACTGCAGCAGCAGTCTTGTTCCAGTCACATAAATGATAGCTTGTGATGTTTGTGGGATCCCAACTTGCAAAAGCCCTATAAATCCTCATACTCATACCTGGCAATAAGTTCAGAGCCTTCAGCAATGAATTCAAACTCTTCAGCAAACTGGTATTTTGTCTAGGGAAGACTGCATCCCCTAGATAAGGAGGACATCTAGGGCCTAATAGCAGAGCCTCAGCACTTCACCAGCCTTGAGGAGGTACACTGTAGTGTTGATGATATAAACACCATAACAAGATTGATGTGCTCGTTACAAACTTAGTGGTCATGGTTTTGTAAACAAGTTCTTCACCAAATATGGGAGCTGGGCTACATGACACACAGCCCTTCACCTGGACTGCACCTCGCAGTGGAACCTCACAACCACCACAGACCCCCTTGCAAAAAACCCCATATTAACACAGTGTACATGTAATACTAGATTTTAATTTGTATACCAGTTCTAGGAGCAGGTGGGCACTCTGAAAAAACCCTATGAATATTAGTGTACTAAAACATACAAAATCTGTGTGCGCTCAGATGGTGAGGAGCAATCCCTCAGGCACCAAGCACTGCAATAAAGTATTATCTGCTTTCTGATCACAGAATCACAGGGTTGGAAGGGACCTCAAGGATCGTGAAGCTCCAACCCCCCGCCACAGGCAGGGCCACCAACCTCCCCATTTCATAGCAGCCCAGGCTGCCCAGGGCGCCATCCAATGTGGCCTTGAACACCTCCAGGGATGGACGGGGCATCACAGCCTCTCTGGGCAGCTGTTCCAGTACCTGATCTGCCATTCATGCTGCCAAGGTTCATTCCTGGATTTTGGTTGCAAAAGGGAACTTTGGCCTACAGTTGAACAGATCTGTAAAACAACAAGAGCAGGGCACCAGCAGAAATGCTTCCACATTTAGAAGCCATCACACTTCTAACACCGCTTATTTTGGATAGCACATCTAAAGGGCCACACTCACAACTGGCTGTGAGAAATTGCAGCCATAGTTACACCAAGCTCACCTGCATGGATAAGTGCCAGATACTAGGAAACAGTGCTGGCGTGCTGACACCTGGAGATACACAAGTAAAAAGGCAGTTAGCACAATGCATATTTTTTCATCTGCATAAGCTCCACGTTTTTTAGTGGAGTTGTGTTCTTATAACAAGCTATACGGAAGAAGACTTTGAGGAGACCTCACTGTGGCCTTTCAATTCTTGAAGGGAGTGTAGAAACAGGATGGGGAACGGCTGTTTGTGAGGGTGGACAGTGATAGGACAAGGGAAATAGTTTTAAACTGAGACAGGGGAAGTTGAGGTTGGATATTAGGAGGAAGTTTTTCCACACACAGGGTGGTGAGGCACTGTTACAGGTTGCCCAAGGAGGCTGTGGACGCCCCATCCCTGCAGGCATTCAAGGCCAGGCTGGATGTGGCTCTGGGCAGCCTGGGCTGCTGGTTGGTGACCCTGCACACAGCAGGGGGTTGGAACTGGATGAGTACTGCAGTCCTTTGCAACCCAGGAAAGCCATTCTATGCTCTCATGATATGACCGTATGCTGCAGCATTCCACTGAAGACCAAGAGCGGCATCTCACACCATTTCAGTCTCAGTTAACCACGCAGGGAATCATGCCAGCCTGCAGCTTTCCTTGCCCCGGTCTCCATGCGCTCTCCCGCTCCCTTCCAGCACAGAATGGGCTCAGGCAGCGCGGGCCTCCAAAGCACGAAGCCTCGCGATTCTCCACAGCTCAGCCTGCAGCAGGAAGCCGGGCACACACCGGTCCATTGCACGCCCGGCCGCACAGCCCCGCTCCCACCATGACCTTTGGCCGCAAGCCCGGCGAACAGAGCGCTGCGCGAACACGAAGGAAAAGTTGAAGCGGGAACCGCTACAACGGAGCGACCCAGAGCCGGGCAACCGCACCGGCTTCCGCTCCTCGATCCGGCCCACGGCCCGCCTCCGGAGGCCCCGACCACGCCGCGCTGACGCCGGGGGCCGCGCCCGCCTCGCCGCGCCGCCGCAGCTCGGCGCGTACCAAGCCAGCGCCGCGCGGGGGGGAGCCGCGGCGAGGCGTCGAGAGGCGGTACGCACCACCGCCGCCAGGCGGAGGGGAGGCGGCTGCATCCTCCCGTCGCGCTGAGGCGGGCGAGGCGGGAGGCGCGTTGCGACACACCCCTGTTTGCGCGGCGCTCTTGGTGCCGCCCGCCCGCAGCCCACGTGAGCGCTTTCCCGGCGCTCCCTGCGCTCGGCCCCCGCCGCAGCTTCCCCCCGCGCCAGCTCCGCGGCCCGGCCGTTCGCGCTCGCTCTCCGCCGCCGGCCGTTCGCCGCTTATCTCCGCTCGGCTCCGCCGCGGGCCCTCCATTCCTCTCCCTAACTGCCCGCTAATCCCCGTTCCCGGCCGGCGGCCGCCAGGGCGGGCGGGAAAGGGCTCCCGGAGGCGGACCCGGCGGTCAGGATGTCCGGAGGGGACTCGGCGGCGGCGGCGGCCACGGCCTCCCCGCAGCCGCTGCCGTTCTCCCTGCCGAAGCCCCCTCCCCTCATGCAGCTGACGCCGGGGGACGCCGTCCGTCCCGTCGCTTCGGCCGCCGACCAATCGCCGAAGGGCACCCGGCTGGCGGGGCGCCCCGATTGGCCGGCCGGCAAGCCGGTCAGCCTGCTGGCCCCGCTGCTCCCGCCCCGCGGGGAGCCCGAGCCGCTGATGCCCTTCGGCCCCTCGTCGCGGCAGCCACTCAGAGGGCGCCTTCTTGGCAGGTGCGGCGGGGGCAGCTTGCTCAGCCCCTCCATGCGGCCCGGCGCCGTGGACCGCAGCTCTCTTATGGTGAGTGCGGGGGGAGGGCAGGGCGCGGTTCCGCCCCGGGAGGCGGCGCGGTTCTGCAGGGCTCGGGGCGCTGCGGGGCGGGAAACCTTCATGTGGTGCTGAGGGGGGGGGGGAGGAGGAGCCTGCAGGTCTTGGGTGTCCGACTTTAATGGTTTATGACACTTTTTGTTTGTTTGTTTTTCCTGTAAAGATCTGTTCTGGAACGGTCGTTTGTTTAGGTACTGTTTTCCTATTAGCAATTTTAGGGCATTTACATACATACAGAAATACAGAGCTAAGCCTTGTAGTTTTCAGAGTAAAATCCTTCCAGCATGTGTCCCATTACTACAGCTGCTGCCAGTGGCTAGAATGGAGTCGTAGAGCATCCTGATTCAGAATGGTCATCGAGTCCAGCTCCTGGCTCTGTGCACAACCACCCAAACACAAGGCTTTTGCTGCATTTTGATATATATACGTACATATATATCTCAAACATTTCCCCATCACCATACCAGGTACTGGAACAGCAGCAAGCCCCATGTTTGAAGGAAAATAAGGTAACGATGATCATATTTGGTGTGACTTGATGTATTTTACAAGGAGCAGGAGAGATGTTGCTCGTCCCGCAGGGTGACTTGCATTGATCTAAGTTCAGTGTGTTTTTCTGTGGCAAGCCATAAGATAAATGATTATCAGAGTTTTGTTTCCTGTTTGCGTGTTGATTTTGAAAATTTAAATGCCCTTGTTAGTTCTCAAACTCTGTCAGGGGGATGGATGTAGGAGACTGAATGCTATTTGTCGTTACCTTGCTTGCTGCCAGGCAGGATTGAGCTAAAAGCCAAAGTGAAGTACATAACTTCCAGCTCGGCGTTGAGCATCTCTTTGTTATCACTGCTTTTTGAGGGACGGGGGGGTTGTTGGCTTCATGCTCACTTGTTGTTTGTTGCTGTCTTTCAGATGGGACACCCGGGGATGCCGCATTACCCGCCCATGGGAATGCACCCCATGGGGCAGAGGCCACCAAACATGCCCCCAGTTCCACATGGCATGATGCCTCAGATGATGCCCCCGATGGGAGGACCACCAATGGGGCAGGTGAGCCATTTTTATGATTATTTTTCTTTTTTCTTCCTATAATGATGTCAGGTCATCCAATGTAGGTAAGTTGCATACAGTAGCTTGCAAATGAGGTTAATAATTCAGGGTGTTCTGTGCCACTGTTCCTATCCATGCAGAAAATGCTGAACCTCTTCTTGTTGTAACAGGTAACTGATGCACTTTGTTTAGAACTTTGGTTGTAAATAGATGTAGGTATTAATCTTTTTTTTTATGATTTTTTAATAAAAAGCTCATTGCTAGATTATTTTTTTTTTAGATTTTGAAGAAGTAAAAACGTCACCTTAATACATACTGGAATCAGAAAGCTTTGGTTCTTCTCAGATGTTGAAATAAGAGAGCTGCTTGTTTCTCTAATTCCTGGCTGTTATGTGCATGCGGATGAAGGCTATTCAGGAGATGCAGGGAAGAATTAATTAAGACTTGAGATTTGCAGAATTCCCTCTTGAATCCTAGAGAGTGAATTGTAGCTGTGTAATATACTGTTGTTGCTAACATATTATGCAGTTTGAAAAAGAAACTTGGCCGTTCAGATCAACGCCAGTGAAAGTAAGCTGACAGGTAGAGTAGCCAGAATCAGAGCTGTGCCTTTTGCACATTTAAAACTTTATTCTCAGTGATAAAAAAGCCTTTGTGCTTTCTGATCAATTTTTGAACTTGTGAAGGAAGCAGTTCTCTTTCTGTTTGTTAGGAATGCTTCAGTAGTACTGCTGTCATAGCAGCTTGCCTTAGGAGAAACCGAGGGTTATCAACTAGATGATAGAGAAGAGAGGGTGATGTGAGTGATTAATGCTCTGAGAATAGCCCTCAGGGCCCTGCAGGCAACTCCTTGCTTGTTTTCCTTTGCAGTACCTTGGGTAGAGGCTGTGGATGGGGCTTTTTGTCTTGCTCGTGTGTAAAAGCATGAGAGGTGCCTTCAGCATAATTCTGCAGCCTGTTAGAATGGCAAAAATAATGCAGTAGTAGATTAGGAGAACTTGACCACTGGTATGACAGTTAACAGTGAGAATTTTTCTTTGTATTTATTAAACTCAAACAGCAATTTTGTTTTATTCCTCTGCTTAAGAGGTATGCTTAACTTCTGTTCCACTGTGCTTACTCATTCTGTGAGTATTTCAGTCTACAGTATTTTAGTGAGCAATAGTGATGGAGAGCTCAAGAATAGAGTAAAAAGCTTTACTGTAGAGTAAAAGGCTGCAGGTAAATGGCTTGGCAGTGAGGGGCTCAGTTATCCTATGGCTTTGAGGATGGGACAGGACAGGGGCACACTCACACCAAAAGTATGAAGGTGTCAGCTTATGTTGGCTTGTTTCCTTGGGTGATAACCTCCTTCTTCCAGCATCTGTCTGAGGTTTATTTGTAAAACTTTGCAGGATGGAACGTTCCTGTAGCTTGTTCTTCTCCTTTCTGAAGAGAACCACTGCAGGGCAAGTGACTGCACAGGCAATAGCAACAGTAGTATGACCTGGCAGCATCGTGCAGAGCAAAGCCTTATTTTTTCCTTTCCTGTGTTGGGCTGGCATCACACAGAGCCCAAGCAGTGTTCAGGGTTTCTGGAGGACCTGGGCTAGGGCTTTTAAGAAGCTGCAGCAGTCTCACAGCCCTCTTAGATGGAAGCAGCAGTGGGGCAAGAGTGCTTTCTGCTCCAGCTTCTACAGGATGGCGAGGAATAGTAGGGGCTGCCTTCCTGTCTTTCTTTCCTTCCTCATCCTCCCAAGAAAACCTTATGGAATGAGGGTGGAGTTGCAACCCTACCCCATATCCCTCTCTCTGCACAAGGTGCAAGATGAGGAGAGTGGTACCCTGGTAGTCCCTGAAGATACAGGGGGATGGGGTCACTTGGCCAGCCTGCCAAGGACAGTGAAGGTAAAGGGACATAACTGAAAGGATGAAGAGGGTTGACTTCTAGAGGTCTATCTGGGGTCAGTGAGCAAAAAATCCAGTAGGAAGGGACCTAAATTAGATATTTTGTTCCTTTTGTCATTTTCTTTTAATGGCTTAGTAGTTCTTAGAAGCCACATCAGCAAAAAAGTTAATGGTAAGCATGCAAAATATTAAACTTCCAGTACAACTTTTCAGTATATATCACTTCAGTGCATGGCTTCTGCATAACCATCCCTTTGAGACTGTAAGCAGAAGTATCTGAGCAAAGCTAGCTTATCTGGGTAGCAGCTCTGTGGCTCTTCTTTTGTCTCATCAGACCTCCCAGCAAACTCAGATACAAGTCTAGGCTCAAAATTCTGTGATACTGTATGTATCCCCATGGCCAAGTTCACATTGTGTATGGCTTCATATTGAATGTCCACACCGAGGGGTTTTGTTCAGATGTTTTGATGTTTACATGGAATAGATCTCTTCATACTGAAGTCATTTGGAGAAATGCATTCTTCCAGTGTCCCTGTCAAGTGTTTCTTCTTGCAGAGCTAAGAGGAAAGGGAGACAAATTGAAAGCAGCAAAAACTTGTGAGCAGAACTAATCAGAGTTTACCTTTCCTGTGTTTAATTAATTCCATGTGGCCTTGGAGTTTTGAGGAGATCTTTACAAACCTTTGTTTTTCCTGTTTTAACTTAGGATTTCAGTCACAGCTCATCTAAAGGATGGCACGTCGTATTTATTGTTGCTCTTCTGTAGTTACAGTAGCTGTGTTTGTTATTACTTCATACATGACTTTGGAGTGGGGGGTTGTGTTGTTCCTCATGTAGATTTTGTAGGAATCAGAAGGGAATCAGAGTTCTGCAAGCTTAACTTATGTTGCCAAATTCTTTGTAAGTGGTTTGTTTTGAAGTGTAGTGTCATTTAATTATTTGAAACCAAACCAAGAAAAGAATTATCATATTAAATGTCTGAAATATCATAGAATGATAGAATGGCCTGGGTTGCAAAGGAGCACAGTGCTCACCCAGTTCCAACCCCCTGCTGTGTGCAGGTCATCAACCAGCAGCCCAGGCTGCCCAGAGCCACATCCAGCCTGGCCTTGAGTGCCTGCAGGGATGGGGCATCCACAGCCTCCTTGGGCAATACAACAAGGTGCACTGAAATGCTGTTTAATTGCAGATGCCTGGAATGATGCAGTCAGTCATGCCTGGAATGATGATGTCTCACATGTCCCAAGCTGCTATGCAGCCTACGGTTCCGGTGAGTTTAATTTCACTTCTCCCTATGGTGACAGGTCTGTATGTCTCTTGGATTAGCATAGCTATGTCTTTGTTTTTCTTCAGCTAGGTACGAGAAAGGTGGTGCTGATGGCAGCAATAGAGAGGACACTGCTCACGTTGAGGTGTGCTGGGTGACTGAGTGTTGGTGCTAGGGAAAGGATGTCAACTGAAGCGTTGGGCCTTCATCAAGTTCCTGCCTCTTAGTTACAAGTCTGCTTTTCACTGCTGCTGTTTGGTGTTTCAGGAGTTGTGTGTTACACTCAGTGTCATTTGAGTGAAGTTTAAGAACTCCAGGGGTAAATTCATGGCAGCAGTGCTCTGTTAGTTCCTGTGCTCATGTCAGTACTCAGTAATGTGCTGAGTGTTTCAAAAGCTGCCAAGCACAGAGCATGCTGGTGATTCTCCTCTGTGCCCATGCTGAAGTCGTTACGGATTTCTGATAACTGATGCTTGAGATATTTGGAGATGAATCTGAAAATGCTGGAGCCAAAAGAAATTGGAAAGGAAGGGAGGAAATCAATGCTAAGCTCAGTCTAATTTATTTATGTTCTGGTTTTTTTTTTGTTATTGTTGCTGTTTTTACATATTCTGGCAGATTGCTTTTCTGGAACTCAGTCAGGGCTGAATTTTTGTTCAGTAGGTGGATGTGTGATGTTCATGAGGCAGAGAAGCATTACAGAGGGCTCCAGCTTGTAATTGCACGTGTAACCCCCTTGGCAGAGATGGCAGGAGCTCACTCACACCTTTGTGCACATGTGAGACAGTGTGTCTGTTACAGCAGCACCCTTGTACCTCTCTGCAGTGGCAAGCACATCACAGCCTGCAAAGCATTTTAAAGCAAAGTAAAGTTTTCACTATTTCTTAGCTTAAAATAATCTGTAGGTGGAAAAAAAAAATCATGACTTTTTTGTAACCTTGATGACTTGCCTGGTAAAATTCCAACTTACTGAGTTAGTGTTGGCTGTCTCTTGGACAATGCCATCTCCAAGTCCCAAATGTAATCTGAAGGTCACAGAGGCCAGCAGGATTGTTATATTCCCATCTTTGTTCCATAGGAGTGTGATGGTCTTTCACCCACTGCTGTGCAGGTTGGCTCTGTTTCGTGATCTATGTGAGCAGTCATTTGCAGGCAGCTGATGAGAAGCAGTGTGATTTATTTTGCACTTGCCCTTGTTGGGAGAAGCACTGTATGTACTGATGGAGTCACAGGTGCAGTCAGCACTTAAATATCTTCCTTTGTTTCCACAGCCAGGGGTGAACAGCATGGATGCACAAGTAGGTAAGTAGAAGTTCTTTGTTGCTGTTTCAAAGCATTTCCCAAAGTTAGGTCAAGTCTTGAAAAAATATGTCAGTTTCTCTGTAAAACATCATTTATCTTCATTGTTTCTTAGAAAAACATGCTTTCATTGAAATCTTTTTGCATTCTTGTATGAAAAAATAAAGCAACCAAACTTTTCTTTTTATTGTTTCAATTAGGTGTGACACCTCCTGGAACTCAGGTAAGTGGACACCAACATTCTGGACATCTGTAAGTGTGGTGTTGTGCAAACATTGCTTTGCAGATGCAAAATAAAACCTTGTCTTTCTGTTTTTTGTTCTTTGCTGCTCTGCCTGTGACTTAAGGTTTCATTATCAATCTGAAATTAACACTCAGACTAATAGCTGCTGGTGCTTTTCTTCTGCTCTGTCAAGTACAGAAGGTCACCATGATTGTTTTTGTGACCTTAGCATTTTCATTTAAAGGGATTGAGCTGGAGCTAAAGCAGAAGGTGCTTTCTGCTGCATTTACATCCATTCTTTAATGGTGAAATTATTTATTTCTGGATTTCCAAGTGGAGGTGGCAGCTCCACGTGCCCTTCTTTAGGTATTTTTGACTTACCTGAACAGCATGTGAATTACAGCCCAGGTACTTTAAAGCTGCCTCTTTTCAAATTAAAGCCTTTGCAAGGGAGTGAAGCAGAGTGAAAGTTGCTCCTTTTTTTAATCCCCAAATCCCCTCTGTGTATCACTGAGCACTTTATAAGCAGATTTTTATCTCACGTTGGGGTAACTTCTTACATCTGCCATGCTGATGAACGTTTTGCTTTGGCACTTCCAGTGCACGTGGTAGAAATCTGTGTGCAGTTCTCCTGCTGTTCCTTAACACAGGTGTGCTTTGCAAATGACGTTTACTGGAGGCAGTGCTGACTCAAATTTGTTCAGCTGTTGTTCTGCTGCCTTTCTGTCCCTACTGAGTGGTTTAGTGTATTTAATATGCACACTGAAATGAAAAACAAACAGTAACCAGAATGTCTTTTCAGAGCTCTGTTTTGTTTCACCCTCAGACAACACATCCCGTGGTTTGTGCGGCTCAGCAAACAGCCACGACCAACAGTTCAGGCAGCGAGGAGCACTCTAAACAGGTTTATCTGCTTTCCATTTGCACTGAATTTGTTTTAGTGGCTTTCAGCAGCATCCTGGTCAGCATTCATCATTAATGCTCTGCTTCATTTGCCCAGAAATCGACATGGACTGAGCACAAATCGCCCGATGGCAGAACCTATTACTACAACACTGAAACAAAGCAGTCCACGTGGGAGAAGCCAGATGATCTTAAAACACCTGCTGAGGTAACAGTTCAGACAGGCTGCTGTGTGACTTCGTGTGAAGGCACAGTTCACTACCATGGCTACCACATGGCAAAGCTGTGCCAATGGATTTTCATCAGTGGGAGCAAATGCCTATGCAGGTTTTTTTGCAACTTTTCTAATTTTACCACCCTCCTCACATTGGTGCACCTTGAAGCTGCAAACTAACAAAATTCTAAGCGTTTTTTCCTCAATCCTAAGGTAAATTTCCTTTACTGAAAGGATGGCACTGGCACTGGTATCTCAGTGATGTGTTTGTGTCACTAGAGAGTATCAAGGGTCAGTGAACACAGTGAACATGATCCCTTGTGTTCGTTGGTCCTTAAATTATCACTTGGCTGAGGAGTATTACAGGCTCGCTTCTAGCAACCTCTTTAGTTTTAAAATATTACTGTAAGTTTGATTTTGTGTCTTTGTTTTTTTGTCCATTAGCAATTGCTGTCTAAGTGCCCCTGGAAAGAGTACAAATCTGATTCTGGAAAGCCATACTACTACAACTCCCAAACTAAGGAATCACGCTGGGCAAAACCCAAAGAACTCGAAGATCTGGAAGGTAATAATGGCTGTGACAAGGATGAGCAGAGGGGATGGCAGAGGATTGCAAGCTGTGCTGTGGCAAAACTTTGTTATCAAAGCATAGGAGTTACAAATCTGTTAGGCATTAGTTAGAATGTAGTGTGAGATATCTATGGAGCACCAGGTTGTGTTTTCTACCTCACCAGCCCTTCTTCCTTTATACCCTTCATTTTCCCCTGCTTATGTGGCAGCAGCAGCAGCTCCCCCTCGTGTCCATAAACGGGAACTGAATTCGTATGGAACTAAGCTTGTTCAGGCTGGGTGAATGCTCTGTCGTTGCATCAGGCAGTGCCTCAACTCTTTCTTCACTTCAGACCCACTGCAGACCCGTTTTTCCTTACTTAGCAGTCAGCCCTATAGAAACTTTTAGTAGGACTTCTGTTCAGGTTGGTGAGGGAAGGCAAGAATTTAGGGGCCACTATAGCAATCCACCTTCACTTGGGGCAACAGGATGAAAGGTGCTGGATTTCTGTAGTGCTGTGCAGCTCATAACTGAGTAAGAATTACTTACACTTTGTTGTGGTTTCTTGGAAGAATTTGAGAAACAGTGCTATGCTTTATAATGGAAACAGAGTTTGTCTACTGAAAGGCAGAATTGTGTGCAAGGCGTTCAGTGTTATTTGCTTATGTGTCTTGAAATTGTTTGGAGCAGCTGGGAATGCAGTTGGTAGGTACACTTGTACTGCTCTTCCCTGTTGTAAAGAAAGTGTCCCTTTTTTTTTTGGCCTTCCAAGCATAATGTGCTCTTGTTCTTCACTTTTAGCACAGTTTGTGTGGTGTTGTGAGGGAAATAAGGTCTTGGCAAAAAAGAAAAACTACAAAATCAGCTGAGTATGAAATGAGTACAGAAAGGTCTGCATAGAATAAACATCAGTGACTGTTAGAATAAAAAAGAAAGATGCATTCCAGTAAGCCTGACTTTATCTGTTCTTTAAACATGTCTGTTGAAGTTGGAATAATTATTTTAAATGGAGAAATGTACCTTTAATCTTTACTCAGTGGGATTTCTACAGTTTGTTTTAGGTGGTATTTTTTCCAGTTTTTAAAGGGGAATAGGAACAAAAATATTTAAAGCCAAATTGTCTACAGCCACTCTTTACAATGCACAAAACAACTTTTTCTAAAGCTGTGTTTTAATTGTTTGTTTTTCCCTTTCTCTTCTAGCACTGATCAAAGCTGAAGAAAACAGGTGTGTTGTCACTTTGATACTACTGCTGTGTTTTATAATAGGCTGTCTGTTACTTTTTTAAGAGTAGAATCTTGTCTTTGAATCCTGAAACATGGCCCTTGCAGATTTTCATTCCAAATAGTGCCTTAATATATAGAAATTCTTAATTATCACAAAATGGCCTGGGTTGCAAAGGCCCACAGTGCTCATCCAGTTCCAACCCCTGCTGTGTGCAGGTCACCAACCAGCAGCCCAGGCTGCCCAGAGCCACATCCAGCCTGGCCTTGAATGCCTGCAGGGATGGGGCATCCACAGCCTCCTTGGGCAGCCTGTAACAGTGCCTCACCACCCTGTGTGTGAAAAACTTCCTCCTAATATCCAACCTAAACCTCCCTGTCTCAGTTTAAAACCATTCCCCCTTGTCCTATCACTGTCCACCCTCACAAACAGCCGTTCCCCCTCCTTTTTCTATTCTCCCTTCAAGTACTGGAAGGCCACAGTGAGGTCTCCCTGCAGCTTTCTCTTCTCCAAGCTCAACAAGCCCAGTTCCCTCAACCTTTCCTCATGGGACAGGTGCTCCAGCCCTTTGGAAGTGAAATGGCTGGTCTGCATAGATAAGCAGATTCAGTAAAGCATTTCCTCTTTCCGAGCTCCTCTGAGGCATGCCTTTTGTACAGCTCCTGAACATCACTAACTTCCTTTAGCTGCAGCCTTCCCTAAGCTGTCACCTCTTAAATGTGATTGTTCCCACTTTCTGTACCTGCAGCACCAAGACTGAAGAATCTGCTTCAGCAGCTTCTGCTGCAGCCGATGCAGCCAACGCAGCCGCCACAGCCACGGCTGCTGCTGAGGCTGCCACAGCTGGTGCTGCCGGCGCTGCTGCAGCCTCCGAAACAGAAAGCACTGCTGCCTCTGCTGTGGTAGAAAACGAGAGTGCTGCTGCAGCCACAGCTGAGGATCAGGGGCAGCAAGCAACTTCAGCTCCTGCAGCTCAGGAACAGAGTGCAGAAGGTGCTGCTAACACAGCCGATGACTCCAAGCAGGACGGTTCAGCAGAGTAAGTCCTGTTGTGTGGGATTCAGCTCTCCTGCAGTTATTTCTTTGCAGATTTGGTTCACCTCCCGTTCTGGCTGGCTGATCTGCTTTGACAACTAGTTAGTGAAACATGAGCATCAATCTCAATGGCAGTGGAGAAGGAGGAATAAGAGGAAGGAGCATTAAACCTGTTTTTAGGAAAATTAATGCCTTCCCCTTCCTGGCCTTCACCCAAAGCTCCTAGAGAACTGCCTGTGGTTCAGACACTTGATAAACTTTCCATAGTGCTCTGGGATAATGTGAGATGTTTACCTTGAATGGCTCTTTGGTGGTTCTAACTTAAGATAAAATGCTTAAATACTAAAATCATTAGTTTTTATTTATAGTGCTTCAAAGAAGGAGGGCGATGATGCGCAGCCAGTTAAAAAAACCTACACCTGGAATACAAAAGAAGAAGCAAAACAGGCATTTAAAGAACTCCTAAAAGAAAAGGTATTTGGGTCAGCTTTCTTTCTGCTTTATAGCTACCAAAGCTGCATTTACCAGGAATGGCTCGAGGTCTGTTGTTGTTGTTAAAGAGTTGTTCACAATGAGGGGAGAGGATTTACATACTAGACAAGAAATCTGAGAAAGGAAGCATGGATGGCTTAAGCCTTTACCAGGAACATTTTGAATGAGGAGCAAGGTGTCTGATGTTCATCAGAGCTCTCAGTTGTTTTTCTTTTCTACCTTTCACATGAGCATCATAACCACTGTAATGTAAACTAACCTCTGTAATGTATCACCACTGCAATGTGTCACCACTTGGTGTTTCTCCAGAACTCAGTCTGGAGCAGTGAGTGATTTGATGGGCACCTTCAGCAGGTGCTTCAGAGACAGGTTAGAGATCATATGGAAGGGTGACAACCTGAAGTTTGGGATGCAGCATTCCCATAAGCTGGTCTGTTTTAGAGATAGTCTCTTCTTCTGTGAAGTCAATTTCAAAACAGAGAATGTGTTCCTAACCCCAAAAGTGTAGTGCATTTCTCTTTCACTGTTGGATGTTGATGCTAAATGTGATCAGTAATGATGCAATGTCTTGACAGCGAGTACCATCCAATGCTTCTTGGGAGCAAGCCATGAAGATGATCATTAATGATCCTAGATACAGGTACTGCTTGGTTCTTTACTCATAATATCTGTAAATGAGGGACTGGACTGGTGTCACTGATGTGAAGTACAACTCCTAGCATTAATTCCTGACATGGGAAGGATGTAGCAGTTGTCAGTGCAATTCTGTACAGTCGATGTGGTTTGCTTAGGAATAAAGACACACTTTTGATCATGATGGAGATAAATCCTTTCTAGGTTATTTTGGAATGGGTGCCTGCCATAAACATTCACAGAAAAGGAGCTTGTATCCACTGTAAGAGTAGTATTGCAGCGTGAAATGGGTGAATACAAGCTGGTATAACCCTGAGGGGCAGGCAGGTCTGTGACTGGTGGCCTAGATCATATTTGATTTCATCTCAAATATTTGGGTTACTCAAATCTGTTTCGTGCTTTGGGTCTTCGGTTTTGATGTTTAAATGTAATTACCTTTCCTGTAATTCATGTTTTCTTTTTGATACGAAGTGCTTTGGCAAAGCTGAGTGAAAAAAAGCAAGCCTTTAATGCTTACAAAGTTCAAACAGAAAAAGAAGAAAAAGAAGAAGCAAGATCAAAATACAAAGAAGCTAAAGAGTCCTTCCAGCGTTTTCTGGAGAACCATGAGAAGATGACATCCACAACACGATACAAGTAAGGCACCCTGAAATCAAGTTCTGGTCTTGATGACCTCGACAAGTTTGTCCTTAAATCTTTCCTGGCAATGCTTACCTTGCTATGTGCTCAGCCTTGTAAAGCCTGTACCTAAAGTATTGATAGGAAGACAAGTGTGCTCAGTTTGAAAGAATGTAAGTAAAATTCAGGTTGGTTTTTTGTTTGTAAATCAAAGAGAGAAAGCTGTCACCCAGGCTGTCCGTGACAGAAATTAGGGAGATGTTGCACAAAAGAATTACTGCTTATGAAACAGTTGATTAACGTGATTGCAAGCCAGCGGGGCATTTAAAATCAGTTATGAGCAGTAAATTATTGGATGCTTTTTCTTTGTTTTGTACAGAAAAGCTGAACAAATGTTTGGGGAGATGGAGGTCTGGAATGCAATATCTGAGCGTGACCGCCTGGAGATTTATGAAGATGTTTTGTTTTTTCTGTCCAAGAAAGAAAAGGTAACTTTCTTTCAGAGCTTTGACTTGCAAGTAAATTGATCAGTTCCTCTGAGTACACAAATCTTGCAAGCAGTGCAGTTCTGTGCATTGCTCAGGGACAGTTGAAATGCAGGCAGAAGGGAAGGAATTTGTAGCACAGACGTTTGAGAAGCAGGTGAGAGCATTGCTGCATTACTGCATTTTCTTTGCAGGAACAAGCCAAGCAGTTACGGAAGAGGAACTGGGAAGCTCTGAAGAACATCCTTGATAACATGGCCAACGTCACTTACTGCACTACTTGGTCAGAGGCTCAGCAGTACCTGATGGACAACCCTACGTTTGCAGAAGATGAGGAACTTCAGAGTATGTAGGAAGTCCATGCATTTGTTGTGAATGAGGGAATGGCTTTGTGGGGATTCCTGGTTAAGGTTTGCTCTCTGGCAGTCAGGAGCAGCTGTGACAGCCAGTGAGCAGCAGGAATAGAGAGATCTGGTGTCTTACTTTTGGGGGAGCTGAGTCAGCTTCAGAAGGCATCGTTGATGCACCCTCAGTGATAAAACAAGGGGTTCCTTTTTCCTGGAGATCCAGCTACCTTGGTATTTGTTACCCCCTGAAATTTGAAGAATTATTTGGCAGCATAAGCAGTGTGGCAGATAGTTGGGCTTCCTTCTGTTAGACTGAGGTCCTGCTGTGTTTGTTTACTTAAAAGTAACCATTACTCTAGAGTGAGAAAGTAGGCTTTTTCATTCTGACCTGATTTTCTCATAAATGGGTTGATCCTGCATTTTAAGAGCAGCATTTGCATTGGCACAGCCATGGAAGTATTTGACAGATGCTTTGTGTTCTGACTTCTTCCCCATGTTTGTAAGATACCTGGGGTAGTAAAAGGGAGATTGTTTTTCTTTTCAAGACTTCTGTGCTCTGTACTGACAGTGAGAATTTGGGCAGGTTGGAGGGGAAGTGGGTTGGTTTTGTCGCTGCTTTTGGTGTTTGGTTTTGTTGTTGTTGGGTCATTTGCTGCACAGGTCTGTCATATATTTCAGTGGCCAGTGAATCTTCCTTCACTCCATCACTAATAAATTTGGCAGCAGTTGGTCAACTCTTAAGAAACACTGTAGTTAGTGTCACTACTGAACACTTACTACTCCGTTGTTACCTGTTAGATATGGATAAGGAGGATGCACTGATCTGCTTTGAGGAACACATCAGGGCATTGGAAAAAGAGGAGGAAGAAGAAAAACAGAAAAGTTTACTGAGAGAAAGAAGGCGGCAGCGGAAAAACAGAGAATCTTTTCAGGTTGGTGGACCTGCTGTTTGTCTTAGACATGTCAAATGATGACACAGCCTGTGCTTTGTATTTCTTGGGGATAAGCTAATGAGCAGTGCATGTATTTCACAGATATTTCTAGATGAGCTGCACGAGCACGGACAGTTACATTCAATGTCCTCTTGGATGGAGCTGTACCCAACCATAAGCTCTGACATCAGATTCACTAATATGCTTGGTCAGCCTGGTAAGAATATTTCCAACCCTGTAAAAAGTAAGGCGTAAAGCTCTCAGGTGCAGGCAGTGTGAAGCAGGGTTGTTTGTATGTTGTTTTAAGATTAAAAACAATTAAAAAAACGCAGCTCTTGTATTAGAGCTAGCTTTTGACTTATCTAGTTTCTTCATCAGGATCAACAGCGCTCGATCTCTTCAAGTTCTATGTTGAAGACTTAAAAGCACGTTACCACGATGAAAAGAAGATCATAAAAGATATCTTAAAGGTGAGAGGGGAGATTGCTGTCTTTCTTCTAATGACAGATCTCCCTTTCTTTTGGAAGATATGCCGTGCACACAGTGGGAAGCCCCATGCTGTGCTATTAGTGTGACAGTTCCTGACTCAGCCCCTTGCCAAGAAAGTAAGTTTATTTGTTTATTTACAGGATAAAGGATTTGTAGTGGAAGTGAACACTTCTTTCGAAGACTTCGTTACAGTCATCAGTTCAACTAAGAGAGCCACCACTTTAGATGCAGGAAATATCAAGCTGGCTTTCAATAGTGTAAGTATGAATAATAGGAGTACAATATGAGATCCCTGTAAAACAACAGCCTGCACTTATGTTCCCTGTACCTGTGTTTGAGAAACGCCGCTGTGTGCTTTGAGGTACTGGGCAGTGATAAACAGAACTCCAAAGATGAGCTGTCTGTTGGGCTTTCCAAAAATTGCATGAAACTGAACTATGAATCTTCCCTTCTGCTGTTCTTCAACTGATGTCACAACTTCATGTCACGCAGCTGCTGGAAAAGGCAGAAGCCCGTGAAAGAGAAAGGGAAAAAGAAGAAGCTCGCAAAATGAAGCGGAAAGAGTCTGCCTTCAAGAGCATGCTGAAACAGGCTACTCCTCCCATCGAGCTGGATGCTGTCTGGGAAGATGTATGTATTGCTGCTTGGCTCTGGAAGTCATTCCAAATGTATCAGCCACCTGAACACATGCCAACAACTACGCCTAGATTCTCTGTGCTGGAGGTTCCTGTCTATGCAGCACAGACCCATAGGAACGAGTCGCCTCTTCAGCAGGCATCAGAATTGGAGTTGAAAAATTTAATTCTACCAATACCTGTTTGGTTTATTTTTTAAGTGGGTGGTTTAAGAGGAGATACAAGCACTCCGCTTAGTTAAAAGCCTAACTTTGTCCTGGTAGGATTAAAACCTTTCCTGTCAAAGCAAACTTCATGGTAGACAGTGTGCTTTTACCCAGCTTGTGAGGCATGTGCAGAAAAAAAACCAATTCTGCATGCATGTGTATCCATTTGTGCAGTTGAAGTAAAGATCCTGCTGGTTACAAAGCTGACAAGAAACAATGTGACCCTTTAACAGCACCGTGGCTTTCCCAGCTGGTGCAGTTATGTCATCTTTAAACTTCAGAATGTCTGCATTTCATGTCAGTACTTCATTGCTGTTTCTCTGACAGATCAGAGACAGGTTTGTGAAGGAACCAGCATTTGAAGATATCACTCTAGAGTCTGAAAGGAAAAGAATATTTAAAGATTTCATGCATGTACTCGAGGTAATTCTTATTTTATCTTTTCCTGATGAGAGAATAGATGGTATGCAATACTTAGTTGGTTGGTTCTTAAATTCTACAGACAGGGATGTTCTGCATTGCCAAAGAGCACGGATGTTAAAACCCTCACCTTGAAAATAAGGCAGAGAAGAAATGTGTTAGAATTATTTGATCCATGGTTGTTCTGATGTGCACTGCGAGGATTTTCAGAAGTTAACATCAGGATTCCCTGATTTATTGTAGAGTTGTGGGGAGTTCACGTTTTGTCTGTTTGACTGTGAACAGCTTGGTGGTGGTGGCTGGGAGGGTTGTAATGTAGTTTCACTGTTTCACCCTTAACTTTTGGATCAGCCAAAGATGTTAACAGTTAAGAGTTGATTTGTACAAATCTTGGCACTTCAGTCTTGTTCAGAAAGGTGTTATCTTTGATAGGTAATGAGATCCAATGTTTGTTTGTTGCACTCGCTGCAGTTTGTACACGTTCAAATGGTTTCATTTCAGAATTTCAGATGTTGCAAAGCAAGGCTTGCACTCTGTTCTTGGCCAACCCGAGCAGTCACTTCAAATAGGAAGCACTGCAGCAAGGATATGGGAAACAGAAGCTGTGTGCATCCGTGCCTGAAGCTGCCTGTTCCCTTGCTGCTGAAAGCTTGTTCTAACTTTAACGTGGCACTACTGTCAGTCATGCTGTTCTGTAATCACTGCTAGCTGTAGGTGCCCTGTGGGTGATGGGAGACGTTGTTGGTTTCACGGTGTGCCCTGCAGACTAACATTTGTCTTTTCACGTTGTACTCCAGCACGAGTGCCAGCATCATCATTCAAAGAACAAGAAACATTCTAAGAAATCCAAAAAGCACCACAGGAAGAGGTCTCGCTCTCGCTCGGTAAGGGCTTTGTGGTGCCTTAACATCTGCTCCTGTCACTGTGGAGGCCTTGCTGTCCTCTTGCTAACCGCATCTTGTATCTCAAGGGCTCGGAGACAGAGGATGATGATAGCCATTCAAAGAAGAAAAGGCAGCGTTCAGAATCTAGATCTGCTTCTGAGCGTTCTTCCAGTGCAGAATCTGGTATGAGACTTTTGTTTCTTTGCTTTAGAATGACTGTTACTGATTTATTGCTGGGCAATTGTCATAGAATCAGAATGGCTTGGGTTGGAAGAGACCATAAAGGACCATGAAGCTCCAGCCCCCCTGCTGCAGGCAGGGCCACCAACCTTCACATTCAATGCTAGATCAGTATTAAATTATAATTAAATTATAACTTTATTGATTTCCCTCCCTCCTTTTGTTTGCAGAGAGAAGTTACAAGAAATCAAAAAAACACAAGAAGAAGAGCAAGAAAAGAAGACACAAGTCTGTAAGTAGAGCTGACTTTTTTTGAGTTGGCTTAAGGCTCAGCTTGACACCTCATGGCCAGCCTCAGTAATCCTGTTTGTTATAAACTGGCTATAAACTTGTTACCAGCTGGCTTCATAGCAGGCAGTTCTCTAGATCAGACCTGGTTATGTGTAACTTAAAACCATTTAGAACAGTAACGTGGGGGGGTTTAAACTGCAACTACAGAAGCAAATATGAAGGAGTGCAGTATCCTGCCATTGGCTGCTTGTCATCGCAGCGTGTCTTGGAGTTACTTCTGCTGTGGAGTGCTGGATAGAATCCCAGCATCTTTTCCTTTCACCTCATGCTGAGCATCAATCCTTTTGTCTGCCTCAGTAGCAGGATTGAGTTAGCAGCTCTGACATCAAATGAGCAGCAGCATCAATAGAATGTAGAGTAGAAAGAGAGCTTTCATCCTCTGTACGTCACTTGAGGCCAAAGTGTATTTTTGGTGCAGGTAAAGGAGGGAGTTGATGTCTCTGAACTCAGGTTGCTGCAGAACTTTTCAAAGCGATGCTCTGTTGTTTCTGTAGCACCTGAGCAGTTGGCTGTGCCCTTCAGTGGACAGCATTCACACAGAGATGGATACCAGTGTTAGACATTGAGCAATGTGTCGGTGCCAAAGGACTGCAACACAGACAGGGTCACGTCAACTTAGCTGGGATGAAATGCAGAATGAAAACAGCCGCAGCACCTGAGCCCTCAGTGCACAGAAGTCCAGGAGCATGAGAGCGTTCAGAGGTGGCAAAGCAGCCACATGAACAGATGAGCAGTTAGCAGACTTCACCCTTTGCAAAGCTGTTATGGAATGAGTGGCACGTGGGTACAGAAGGGATTTATTGCATGGATCCAGCGTGCCCTGTCTCTGCATGCACTAAAAATGGTGAATGTTTTTCAGGACTCTCTCCTTCTGCAGTAACTTCAGTAATGTTTCTGCAGTACTTATTTCTGCCCTGGTTACTAGGATGTGTTAAACTCACAGCCACTTCCAGCAGTTTCTCTCTAACGTGGCCTATATTAGAATGAAATCAGACATTCTGAGGTGTATTTTATAAACCATAATACCTAATACATTTAATAATAATATTTAATATTTTCCCTTTATTACAAAGGATTCACCAGAATCTGATATTGAACGAGAAAAAGACAAAAAAGAAAGAGAGAGAGAAAGTGAAAAGGATAGAGCTAGACAAAGATCTGAATCAAAACATAAATCTCCGACTAAAAAACGACCTGGAAAAGATTCTGTAAGCTTTCTTATTTCCTTTTTATGTGATGCCTTTGGGCTTTGTGTACCAGTGGGATGCTAGAGTATGCAAGCTCTATAGCTTCATAAAGAGTTTACTTCAAGTGAGGTGTTAAAGCTTTATTTATGTTCCGATTCCATATATGAAAGAACCAGATGCTCAAGCAGAGCCAAATCATGCAGATTCTATGCCCTCACTTAGTATTTGTTACTAATGGATTTATTATTTGGCCCAATACTGCTTATTGCTGGTTGAGGTAAGGAGTGAATGAGGCTGTTTTATAGATGGTACTGAAGCTTAGCCCACAGTGTGGCAGAGTACTGTTTATGACCAAACTGCTTTTCTTTTTTCCATCCAATTTGCCAGATTGATCTCAAAGGAGATGAGGACAGCTGGTTAAACGCTGAGGTGATTGTGCAGCTCTTCCATTCTGAAATTTGAGTACTCTCAGCACTGCTGTAGTAGTGCTGGGCTGCTGCTGGTCTCATACTGGAGGAAAATCTTAATTCTTGCACGTTTTGAACTGGAAAGTCACATAGAAGCATAGCTGTGCCCATGGTCTGACTCTTTGCTGCGATGGTTCTGTGTACAGTTTGTTTTGGAAGGGTCAGAGCAGTGTTTCAAAGATGTGTTTGAATGGAGAAAAAAAAAGAGTGGAACAGCATTGTTTGGGTTTGATGAGGGGCAGTGCTCTGCCTCACCCAGCTCAGCTGCGCTGTGCTGATGGTGCTGTCCTCTGTACGATTCACCGTGGAGGGGTGGGAGGCAGACAGCTGCTTTTTGTTGTGCCTTCTGAAAGTAATCCGCTTTGGGCAGCCCAGATCCGTGCTGAATGCAGACATCTGCCAGGAGCAGGAGCTCAGCTGTGGCTGTGAACACAGGCCCAGGAGGAGCTCAGCCCTTCCCCTCGCAGTGCCTTGCTCTGAGCGCTGCCCTGTGTGCTCTGGGAGCTGACACCAGAAACACCAAACGTGAATGTGTTGCATGAAAAATACCTGTAGAAAAATCCCTCTGGAAAACGTAGAGCCCATCTGTGTCTTCCTGCACAGAGCAGGGTGTGGGGGCACGCGGCAGGGCTGCAGCTGGGAGCTGGGCAGCCTGGCTGAAGCTCTCACCACCCCTTCTCTCCCTGCAGGGCAACTGGGACACCTCGGGCAGCGAGCTGAGCGAAGGGGAGTTGGAAAAGCAGAGGCGGACTCTTTTGGAACAACTGGATGAAGATCAATGAGAACGTTATTTATACCAAATATGTTTACATTGTGGCATAATAAAAGAAACCAATGTTTAATTCAGGATGTGGGTTCTGATATCCTGAGTTCCATTGTTGAAATTACGGTGGGTTTTAATTTTACCACATAAATACATCCAAGTATTCTTACGGGCCCGGCCCCAAACCTACAAAAGTGAATGAAATTCTGAGTTAAGCCGAATGTCGTTGGGCAGCACGGGTGCTCTGCTCCCCTGGAGGGAGTCCTGGAAGGGAACAGCACCATGGAAGACGCCTCGGGTCTCACTGGACCTCACCTGCAGGCTGAGCAGAGCCTCGGCACCTTTCTAGCAAAGCATCTCTGCGGTGCGCTCCTTCCTAGAAAGGCAGTAACTGTTCTTCCTGGCTGTGCAGGCAGGTAGAGCTTTGTTTTTTAGAAAGATTCTTAATATAGTTTCTTGTGGCTTAATTTGTTTTATGAATTTGTTGTTATTTTTGAAAGGGGGAAGGCAATGGGTGTAATGAATCCGTTTCTTGATCTGTACTGCAAAAAAACCTGTCAGCTATTGGAATTGCTCCTTCACGATCCGCGTTCCTCCCCAACCCGTTCCAAGCACTTATGTGAACCAGAAGACTGCTGAGAGATTCCTGTCCAACAATCACTTCCAAGTGAGATTGTACAGTAATTAAAAGCAGACGTGGCTGATGGGACTGCATTCAGCCTCCACTGTGGCATCAGCAGAGGGTGCTGCCGCTCACAGCCGCCTTCTGTGTTCACATAAAGCAGCTCCGGATGTTCTCTCTGTGCTTATCTTCACTATCAAAAATCAAACTGTAAGTTGAGACGTTGCCTTACAAACCTGCTGAAGAATGTACCAGCCCCACACAAACAGCTGCAGCATCCGTGCAGGACGTCAGCGTCAGCCCAGCCCTCGCAGCGCCGTGCTGCTGTGGTACAACTTCTGCAACCTTTGATTGGAATATTTTTGTACATTTCTAGCAATTATTAAACCTTGTCTTCTGCTGTCTACTGGTATTTACTTCTACTTCAATGCTGCGTACAGCTCTGATAATTCTTTCCTGTCAATGATTTCTGGATTCAAGCCACCTCTGCTTACAGGAAAATACTCCCAAGTCCAGCTTTAGCTTTTGGTTTCAGTGCGTTCCGTGTCGCTGAGCAAATGCTCCTCTGGAAAGGTTTACCTTTACTTTCATGTTTAATAAAATCAAGGTGTTCCTGGGGGTTCCTGTTGTTCAGGTGTGGGGTCTTCCAGGGGGTTTTTTCCCTACTTTTTAATCAGCTCTGGCACTTTCAAATAAGACAACACCAACCAATGCAGGAGAAGCAGAATTTAATTCAAAGGCTGTGAGAAAGCACCTGGGGGGGGGGGGGGGGGGGTGGTTTGGCTGTTGTCTATCTCCCTGTCCATCTGTCTGCCTTTCTGTCATGTCCTTTGTATGTCCATCATTATTTGTCTCTTCTTCACCCGTCCATCCCTCTGTCCTTCTCTCTTTTTCTGTCTGTCCCTCCATCTTTCTGTCCCTCTTTCTGCCTTCCAAGGGACAGGAAGATGGAAGACAGATGGACAGACAGACGGATATGCAGATATGTGGAAGGACAGATGTTAAGACAAAAAGGAACAAAGGCAGGTGGATGGATGGAGGGACAGACAGGGATGAAAAGATGGACGGAAACACAGAAGAACAGAGGGACAGACTGATCAAAAGACAGGCTGATGGATGGACATACAGAAGCATGGATGGGTGGAAAGACTGGAATACGTACAGATGGACAGACAGACAGCTGCTGGTAAGTCACCCTCCCTGGTTGTGCTGTTAGACCCTCCTATCAATTACAGCTCAGGTATAGCACTGGTTTCTGTAAGTTTAGGACTTCAATACTCTACTGATGTTTTTTGCACGTTTAGGGGGAAATACTCACCAGTGCATCTCTGTGCATGAAGCACTGACTGCAGAACTGCTGCTGGGGGCACAGTGGGGCTCCTGCCCTGGCTGAGCTGCACTGCAGGGCTGCTGCAGGGCTGGAGCCTCTCTGTCCATGGCAATGCTGGGCAATGGGGCACGGCCCCATCAGAGGGCAAGAAAACGCTGTAGAAGTCACTTAAAAAAGAAGGAAGGGAGGGATTACAGTGTAGTAGTGTAAATAGTTTATTTGCTCTTATGCCAGGGACAGACCAGGAAAGTAACATGAACTGCTTTTATAAAACACTTCTAATATTGCTAAGAAGCAGATCTATGACTAGAAAAATATGAAAGAGAACATGCCAGCGTTCCATTCCAGTTGAATGATCATTTTTGTCTTAAATTTAAAAACAAAACCAAAACAACAAAATACCTTTGAGCACAGGAATGAGGCAGTGGAGCTGTGAGCCCTCTGACCACCACTGTACCAAACTGCTGGCCCGACTGAATGCTCTCCCAGTGCAGGGAGGCAGTGGCATGTTCCCTTCAGCACACGGTGCTGTGAGTGCAGGGGTGGCTGCTGATAAAGGAAACGCTCTGGAAATGGGTGAGCAGAGGTCAATGCGGTAACTGAGCCCCCAGCTGTCCATTTAGTTAAATATAAAAACAAAAACTATAAGTTAAAATAACATTCGGATTGTATAGCACAGGATGATGCTTTTTTTTTTTTTTTTTTTTTTTAAACAATATTTACAATATTACCCAGAGGCTAAAGTGGGAGTGAAAGAAGTGTAAAAACCATAAAAAAAAAACGGCACCAATTTTGTAGCAAAATATCTGTACATTTAAAAACAGATTATCATATAACTACACATTATCCAAGAAAAATGGGACCTTCACCAGTGGTTCACGTAAGCACAACATAAAAGAAAAGAAATTCAGTGGTTAAATACTATACAATAAATTTTACAATTAACATATTGATGCGGCGATGCCAGGAGGGGAAGCTGTGAGCACAACGAGCTCGGGAAGCACAAACAGAGCTGCAGTCCCACTCCTCCTCTGGGCCGGACAACCGCCGGCTCCAGGCGGCGCTGCAGGCTCTGTGGGGTGCAGAGGGCGCTGCTCCTCCCTGGGGAAGCTTTCGGAATGTGACACCAAACCTTGCAGGGCAGCTGATGGACACGTGAGCCCTGAGGCTTAACTGGAGCTGGATTGTCAGAGGGAGCTGTGGGGTCACAGCGCAGCCGGAACCGCGGCCGTACGGGGCACTAATGAGATCTCTGTGCTACTACTGAGCTGTAATGGTCCTCGGAACCCTAATACTGATTACTGAGATGTTAATACCTTAGTGCTAATTAATAAATACACTGTTAGATGAAAGTGCCTCCAACTGAAGAGCAGGCAATGCGTTCTCTGCCATTCGCACGCTGCGCACTTGCAATGCACCGCTTCCCCCGTACCCCTCGTGCCTCAGCCCCGCACTGCACACCACCAAACCCAGAACCTTACAGCAAACACAGGGTTCACTGCCCACAGATCTCACCACAGAATTACATTACCACGTCCAGCTACGGCGCATGGAGTCTGTACGGCGGAACGAGGTACGGAGCTCTTCTTGTTGCTATTTCCCTACTAGATACAGAAAGCCCTTAAATGTTCTGTTTCTTTTTAAAAGAAAAAAAGCCAGTAAGTGCAGCTGAAGCCAAGGTCAGCCCTTGGCCAAGGACAGGAATGCATGTAGAAGCCCAGCAGCAGAGCACATCCAGAGTTACCTCTTTCCAACCAGTCGGGATCCAGGTCCGGCCAACAGAAGACCGATCGCTAAGTTTTCACATAATCAAACCCAACTAAAACACCCAAAAACAACACATACTTTACTTTTTGGTTAAAAATACTGAATAACGTATTGGTGTCAAAAGATACCCAATCAAATCAAGTCCTATTGCTTCGATTAATTTGAGCAGGTACTTCCATTTTAGGCACTTGTTAGCTACGGCTGAGCGGAGAGCCCATCGCTGACGTTCCTATGCATTTCTAGGTGTCTGAGCCCTTTAGGGGTAACCATACTGTTCCCAAGGCGGTCAGGGAGGGGCACCGCTGGCAGCCCGGCCCTGCGGAGGACTCAGCTCACATGGTGATCTCAGTGCCGTTGGCAGAGCGCAGGGTCTGGTCGTCGAAGCGCCGCCTCACGCTCCTCCTCAGCGCGTCGGCCCGGCGGTACGGCTGGTTTCGAAGATCTGCAGGGAGGAAAGCGGCCCCGGTCAGCGTGCACTGCAGGGATCGGGCCTGCTGGAAGCCAGTCAAAGCAGCTTGGGTAGCAACGGGAGGAGGGAGTGGGTCCTAGCAGAACAGCTGATGGGCCCCATGGCAACACACCGAGCAGCAGGCGGTGCTGGTGTGCGCCCCGAGTGCCGGGGGCACTAACGGAGCAGCGCTGCTGGGCTGGGTGTCTGCCCACCCCTGGGCAGCTCGTATTCACTAACACTGTTTGAGCAGCCTCTAAATCCCTGAGGTGAGAGACATGGAACTGGGGAATGGGGTCAGAAGGGACCTTACAGATCGCCCAATTCCACCCCACGGCCTCGGGCACCACACAGCACCGGGCAGCAGTGCCAGGGCCTCAGCGCCCTGCACTGAATGAGTTCTCTGATGCAGGATGGAACACAGTGAATGTGAAACACATGACACAACGGGGTAAGTGCTCACCAAAACAGGCATGCATTTACATGGCCCATCTGCCCATTCGACTATCAGAAGGTGCCCTGAGAAAAAGCAGGCATCCCCCTGCGCCCAGCCTGCAAGCCTGCAGCCACAGCTGCCACCCAAGGGGTGCAGGGCTGGGCTGCTGCTGGGGCTGGGAGGGGAGAGGAGGGCAGTACTGAGCATGCGATGGAGCCAACAATGGAGAAAGCCGGCAGTGGGGGTTTAACAAAGCCCGTGTTAAGAGCGTGGTGAGGACAGGTGACTGCTTGGCTTCTTGTGCTATGGAGATGAGCTACACAGCATGCTTGGTGCACCTTACACATAACTGAGGTAGATTTTTTTTTTTCCTGGGAGAAAAAAAATGGGTGCTTCGTTGGGGAAACCCTCCCGTGCACTCCCTGGCTGACTTACAGCTCACTCTAAAGCCCCACTTCCCAACTCCTCAGCTCTCAGCACAGCAGAAGCCACCCATGCTGCCCTGTGCTCCCAGCCTTCACTGGTGCCCCATGCACGGCCGCAGCACCGCACACCTGCGGAGCACAGGCAGCAGGAGCTGGGTGCTACAGCCAGGGATTTACGGGCTGTAACAACCTGGGACAAGGCTGCCTACCTCGGGCTCAACTTGGAAGAGAAAGGGCCAAAATCGAGAGAGCAGGAAGGTGGCGACCAGCCAGCAGGCTCAGCAACCCCCTGCCACACAGAGGTGGGAACCAATGGGCTGAATGTCCGCTGCCTTCAGGCCCTCACCAGCACTATGCTTAGCCACAGCTGCTGCCAGGCTTCAGGCATACAGAGAGAGGAGGAAGCTAAGTAAAAAGTGATGCTTGCCAGCTCTGTGTATCCTCCACCACCGATGTGCTAGAAGAAATCCTTACCCTCGAGTGAACATTTGGAAATTTAGTGATATTATTCTTCTTTAGGGCTAAACAGAAAAAAAAAAAAAAAAATGATGGTTAAGTAAAAAATGGGATGGGAAATGGAGAGCAAGTCAACTGAGCGTTCAAAAATGGCAGGCATGTTAGCCAGCAGAGCGAGAGGAGGGGTGAGGCCGAGGCCATGAGAGGTTAGAGGAGGAGAGGAAAGGACACGAGGGCCACCCTTCCCTCTTGCTAACCAAATTCCAAGCTGCTTTGAAGATTGGCTCCAGGAAGATAATATAGCAATTAACTTGAAAGAGCAAATAACTGTTGAGCTGATTACAGTTTGCAATTTTATTAGAAGCATTCATAAAAATACATATTGCCAAGTGAACACTGTTGTCTTCTTAAGCCATCCGTCCTTAATTCAAGACAACAGTGTTAAGAGACATGCAGGGTTAAGCACACCCTCCTGACACTGCACACCACAGGATTATGGTGCTCAGTTCCATGCCAAGCTCTGCCCCGTGCCCAAAGCTGTGGGCTGGCGCATCCCAGCCCTGCTGCCTCCCACCCAGCCCAGCTCTCACCCCACGCTGTTACAAAGCCCACGGCACCGTGCCGGCCTCCGTGAGAATTGGTTAATGCTCAGCTAACATTACCAATTTTAGTTTGATAGAAGTTGGCATGGAACTGAAAAAGTTAGACGTGGATGTGAACAAATGAGAGAAGATGTACTCCATTCTGTGTCTGACATGCAAACATGCAGGCAAGGGTTAGAAAGGCCGAAACGATGCTCCTCGCACAGGGGACACATTACCACAGATAACCCTTCCAGACCAGTAAAGCAAAGCCCAAGGAGGTCCCACCAAAGCCATGCACAGTTCCCCCTAGCTTACAGCTCAGTTATTACATGCAGACTACTCAGGTACATTTGCATGCAGAGAAAGATCTGCAGCCAGCAGAGATGACATAGAAAAGCCAAGTGAACTGTCACAGTACGACTGTGTTTGGCCTGAGCCTTGTCCATCCTATGGAGCCAGCACCGAATCCACTGTGACTTCCCCCACTTGCTGTTCTATGGCACTTGTCACCAGGGTTAGCAATGCCTCTGAAATGTGAGGATGGCCAAAAGCATCCAACACAGATTGAATGGGATGAAATAAAACGTTACTGAAACACAACACATGCAATGAAGGTGACATCGATACGACTTCAGGCGGACGCCGGACATTGCTATACACTCAACATTCACATGATCCTGGCTGAGGTCCATACAAATGGAGAAGTGTCAAAAAATCTACAGCAACCTTTTTTTGTCTAAGAGCATCAGATGTGAAAGAGGAATAGTTTAGTAATGGAATTCCTCAGTGAGAACAGGTTCGCAGAAAAACCGAGAGCCCCGCTTGGCGGTTCGAGCTGTAAAGGGCACAGTCTTCAGCACTGCATGGGAATAACAGCCAAACAAACAGAGCAGTGAGAAGCACAGATAGATGGCATTAGTACACGGTTAGCGCGTGGTTAAGGACAACCAGGTACAGGATTGCACGTTCCAACCAGCCCATGACACCGCAGCGCAGGAGGATTTGGTAAGGAGGCAGTTTTAAGTCACTGCGTATCTGTCTCTGGTTTTGAAAGACTGTTGCTAAAGGTAAAGGCTACGACTCCGGAAGAGCGTAGCTTCAGACCGCATCCCATCCTGTCCCAGCCAGCAGGGCTTCCCCGTGCACCTGATGAGGCACTAAGCCAGCATCAAGTGACACCTCTGATTATTTCCACGCCACTGCACGAGCTGTCACAGGCTGCAGCCAAGTGACCTCAGTTCAACCTGACATTCTGTGCCTCATGTGTCACTGCACGGCCCAGGGCCCCGGGGCACCCCATAGCTGGAAGGGCTGGGCACCACAGGGGATGGTCAGGTTGGCTGAGCCTGGCATGCTGGCATGGGGCTGCACGCAGGCTGGCATCATTTGCACCATCTGTTTCTCCCACTGAGCAGCAGAGACACTTTGCCAACTACACCAGCTTCCAGGAGTCCAAAGGAGATGTAGAAGCAGAAGTGATTGGGTATTACAGCAAGTCTGCCTCTTACATGGAGAATATTATCATAGGAATCTCTTAATCAAACGTTAGAAAGAGTTGTGAAAGCTTCACTAAGAGCATTCCAACCCTCTCATGTAGCTGGGCAAAAATTCCTCACTGAGAGGTAAAGCAGCTCTCCTCTTCCTCCCAGAGGGAGGAAGCAATATGACAAACATCTGGGAGAAGCAGTCAAGGCCGTCTCACCCAAAGATTGTTTTGCTGACTTTCTGTGCAACAGAATTCAACTGCTGTAAAGCCATCAAAGTGTTACAGTCTTGATCCTTCCACACCACAGGTGAAGAAGTGCACTAAAATCCCAGCACTGCAACAAGAGCAGTGGCACAGACTGCTGAGCACAGCACGACTCAGAGGAGCTCTAGCAGCTCACAACGTCCCCGCTTCCCTAGCACTGATGGTGGGTTCTGTCCCCCTCTGCAGCCCAGTGGTGATCAGGGCAGACTTCTGCCAAACTGAAAAGCAGTAAAACCAGAAGCTGCTCAGGGCCATCCATCATTCAGGTTTGACTAAACGATTTCCTGTAAGTGTGCAATAATGTGGTGCAATTACTGCTAGTCCATTTTAATGAAAATGCAGGCTCTTAATAATGTTAAACATCTGTCATTCATTCCAGTTACGGGAAAGTAAAGATTTCTGGGAAAGATCTGCACAGCATGCATATCCCCACTGAATATCAGCTGAGATCTGAGCTGCTTACTCTAGAGATCAGAGACCAAGTGTGTCCCAACATGCTGAAAGAGAAGAGGTCAGAAACAGCACGTGCCCCAAGTCTGTGCTTGTGACAAACATGGGCAGCACCAACAGTGAACACGCAAAAGCAGGTTACTGGGCTTTGTCTGCTCCCTTAGCAAAACCTTCTATCACTGATTCACGTCATGTAAACAATCTCCTAAGCTGTGCTCCAGCAGCTCTACAAGAATCACATAATGCACGTACAATAGCTATTAGGCAGATACGCATTTTTAACCTTGGTGAAAGGGCCTCTGAGATTATGGAACAAAAGGGCTTTACCTGTTATAATATCTTCAATAGCACCATCCTTCCCTTCGTACACATGCCTGTTATCCTTGACCTGCCGCCTCCTGAGCTCTGCAATTAGCTCCTGCTGCTGCCTCTTTGTTTTATGAGAAGGAGACTGAAAGCAAAGAAGAGAGGATTTGTAAGGATTTGTAAGGATCTTTGCTCCAGTTCCTCTGTCTGAAAGACCAGGTGATCCCACCTGCAGCAATGAACACCAGTAACTGCCACCTTTCTGCCCAGTTTTGCAAGCCCAGGGAAAGACGTGAGCATGGCGAGCTCAGGAGCTGGGGGTGACAGCCAGAGTTACAAGCTAACTTGGCCTGGCTGCCAAGCTGTTTCTCTTTCTTAGGTTTGCAGTTCCATCCTAAACCTTCTCCTCACTTGGAACGAGACTCCAAGCCTTCTCCTCCAAGCAGCATTAAGTGAAGGAGGAGAACAAGCTTTCCACCCAACAGAAAATGCCTGGCTGGGATTAAGGGCACCTGTGAGGCATGAGAGTTGCATGAAGCAGCTTCAGCAAACACAAGGGCCATTGGAGCTGTGGAAATGCTCCAGCACATCTAAAGCATTCATTTAGGGAAAAAAATAAAACAAAGAAAAGGTCAGAAAATTCCTATCAAGTGGTAACGCAGGGCAGACTCCTGCTGGGATGCTCAAACAGGGAAAGATCTGGAGATCCCTGCAAGCAACGGGGGGCTCTGCACAATGAATACAGAGGGGATTTTTAAAACAGTGAAATGCCAAAGCAGGAAAAAAGTGTGGCCAACAGCAACACGGGCTAGATGACTTTTTGTCTGTTTGGCTTTCTGAATTTTGCAAGCTTTGAAGTAGAATTAGTACACACTTGGATTCTTTCAGTCAATTTCAGCTTTCCCCACAAAACGAGAAAACTTTCAGAGACCACATTTCTGGGTCTGGGTCATTTCTTCTAAGTCTGGGCAACTCAAGCACTGCACAGAGCTGCAGGTTCTGAGCTGTGAAGAAAAACAGGTGAATGCACCCCACCTGTAAGACCTGTCTGCTCCATACCTTTTGGTCCTGTTGCTCCATCATCGCTTCCTGTTCCATAAGTTTTTCCATTAAGGCCTGTTCCTGCTTTTTTCTCAGTTCGTTCTCTTCTTCTGCTTGCTATTTATCACACACACACACAAACATACATAAAAAGACCCAAAAAGTTACATTTTCAAATCACTACAAGGAACCTGAATGTTACAAATGAACTGCATTTTCCAAGGAGGCAAACTGAGGGTGCAGCAATTCAGCTAAGCAAAGTCTGAAATTAGTGGGCAGGGAGAGACTCCCAGGTCACACAAAGCCCCTGACCCTGATCCCAAAGGGTCAGGGTTGAAGGTGAGAACTTTAATCTCACAGACGTTGTTTCTGAGGACTCCTCTGGCATTTCAGACAGCGGTGCTGCCTTTCAGCCCTGAAAATAATCCCAAACCAACTATTGGTGCAGCCCTGGGCTGGTGCTGCTGTGCTCGCATTGCATCGAAGCTAGGGGGAGCTACAAGCTGTGCTGTTGGGAACCTTGAGACAACAGATGGCAAACCATGCTGAGAACGACAGAAGAGAAGGGGACGATGCTCCTGCTTACCTTATAGGCCTTCACAAATCGGACAAACACTGGGAAGAAAACTGAGGGAGGTGTTGTCTTCGGATTCTCCCCAAAATACTTCACAGCATCATCAAAGGCATCCTACAAAAAGCACACACTTCAAGATATGTTCACCAGCATATCAGAACTTGGTGTAAGGGGTTGACATTTCCTCTGAGTTGGAATCCCTGGCTGGCATGAGCACACCTACACTCAGCATGGGGACAGGAGCAAACACAGAACTGCACCTCCTCCTCCCTGCAGTGTATATAAAAGCAAGCACTTGCTGTGACATGTTGCTACTCATTCGTGGCTAAAGCCTGTCTCAGAAGTGAGTAGGAGAGCTTGAACCAGAGTTTGTCAAGAACGTGTGCAGAGCTGTCACCAAGCTCATGGAAGTAAGTCGTATCTGCAGCTAGAAGAACTGCTAGGAAAAACAGCAGCACAAGCAAATAACCTAAGGGTGGCCTCACCACAAAAGAGAAAAAACGAATGGTAAGAATGCATGAGGGCAGCATCATGGGAAAAACTTTTATGCACCATGACAGACTAATAATTCCTCATTTCACAAGTAATGCACATTTTATACATTCACGTCAGAACAAAGGAGAGCCATGGAGACTCTGTGCCTCTTCACTCAAACCCCACTGCAGAGTAACTCAGTGTCAGCAGAAAACACAGAGTGCTCTGCTTCTCCAAGTCATTCACACCCCAAGAATTAAGAAATACCTGGGCAATTTTGGCATCATCCTGCAGTTTCTTCAGCTTTCCTTCATTGTTCTGAATGAACTCCTTCAGCATCGTGTTGTGGTCATGCATGGTGTACTCACGCTTCGTCAGATCCAGGCCTCTCTGGAGCTCCTTCACATCCAAGAGGACGTTTTCTAGAGACACTAGGAAACAAAACAAAACTGCTGAATCGCTCCTGCTGTGCAAGCACCCAACCCACAGCATGACCAGCTCCCAGCTACAAAGTGCCCCCAACCACAGCAGTGGCTGCCACTGCCCCTCACCAAGCAGGGGAGGTCACTGCTGTGATGCTAACAGCACCAATCCCTGCTGTGCGTGCTAGGCCAGGCAACCTGCTGGCACTAAGGGCCCTCCCTAAATTGGCTCTGCTACCACACTGGTAGATAACACTGAAACCACCTGGTTTTATTCTTAGAATGGTCCAAGTGGGAAAGCACTGAGAGCCCAGCAGGTGCACTAAGGGCATGGCCATGGTTACAGTACCTGCAGCAGCCTTCTCCACGTAATGAAGTTCATTGTAAAAGAGGGATACGTGCTGGTACTTCTCCTTGACGACATTAGAAATATAGTGCAACAGGGTTTGTTTTCGGTCTGTTGACTTTGTTTCTAAGAGCTGAGGAGAAAAAAGCAACAAGATTGCTGGGTTAAGGTGCAGCAGACACCAAACAAAGCGACTGAAAGGGTGTTTGTTTTCCCGACTGTTTCTCCATCTGACAGAGACGGCTGTAAAGGCCCACACAAGTGGGTGGATTTCCACAGCGGTCTGAGGATTTGTGGCCTCCTTGTGAGGGGCCACCAAAATGCTGGTAAGGGTCATCTCAGAGGGGGTGCAGGGAAGAGCCTCCCCTGACCGCTATGCTCTGCTGCCTCTGCCTTTATTGGCTGGGGACTGATGAGCGCCGAGCAGCCACTCTCCATTTAAAAGGATGCATTTCAGCTCATGTCCCCTCGTTGCCTCTGGTTTACTCACCAGGTCTAGACTCTGAAGCTTAAATCCATACACCGCTCCTCGCTTACTGCTGTTCATGTAGTTACCGAGAGCCAGGATTATCTGCCAGAGCAAAACAGAGCAGAGAGGGAATTTTCAGGGCAAATGCACAATGAAACCTCACTTTGCCCCTCACTGCAAGAAAGATATTGAGGCCCTGGAACGTGTTCAAAGGAGGGCAACAAAGCTGGTGAGGGGTCTGGAACACAGGCCATATGAGGAGAGGCTGAGGGAGCTGGGAATGTTCAGCCTGGAGAAGAGGAGGCTCAGGGGAGACCTTATTGCTCTCTATAACTTCCTGAAGGGAGGTTGTAGTGAGCTGGGGGTCGGCCTCTTCTCTCGTGTCATTAGTGATAGGACCAGGGGGAATGGTTTCAAGCTACGGCAGAGGAGATTCAGGCTGGACATGAGGAAGTATTACTTTTCAGAAAGGGTGGTCAGGCACTGGAATGGATGCCCAGGGAGGTGGTGGAGTCACCGACCCTGGGGGTGTTCAAGGAAAGGCTGGATGTTGTGTTGAGGGACATGGTTTAGTAGGAGCTATTGGGAATAGGTGAACGGTTGGACTGGGTGATCTTTCAGGTCTTTTCCAACCTTGGTGATTCTATGATTCTATGATTCTATGAAACCTCTGAGAGTCTGTACGCCAGCATCCACGTGCACTTTCAGTACACATAAGGGGATGCAGTGGTGAGTGGTTGAGCACAGCCAAAGTCAGACATACCTCCAGTATTTTCTTAAGCTTCTGAGACGACTTTATGGAGACAGATGCAGCTATAATGGCGTGAAGTTGCTGCAAGTAAACACAGGAAGAATTTTGGTTAATGCACAACCTGAAAGTAAAATTAAATTCAAAACACTTCCACTCTAAGGAAAACAAAAAACCAGCAACGTTTTCAATCAATTCTGTGCGTCCCAGCATGAATGCTACCCTGCCCTGGCATGTCAGGATTTCAAAAAATTAATTTGCACTGCAGATTTCTAACACTCAGATGTGGTTGAGGAAAACTATTTATATTTCAGTCCTTATGACTGTGAAAGATGCATGGGACATACTTCAAAGAGCCCTCAGACCAGCACTGAAAGTAATTTTCTGTGATGGCACAGACAAGTAGATTTTCATTGAAACTGGTTTTAAACTTCTACAGGGTAAAGAAATGGGATGATGTGGAGCAGTGCAGGGTACAAGCAGCCACAGAAACAGTGCCTGGGATCTCTGAGTCACTGTTAGATGAGAATATACCTAGAAAAGCACTTCTTCATTCATGCAGTTGTTTCTCATTCTGCCTCTGTGAGAACTCAGAATGACTCCATGACACTCAAACCATCACTGTGTAAGGAAAATTAAGATCTCTACAACCTGCACTGGCAGCCCCACGTCAGCACCTGGCTGCACTGTGCCCTGCAAGCCTGACTTGCACCACAGAGAGCAGCTCCCACATTTCCCACCCATGTGGAAATAGTGTCCCACACCCAGACACCCCCAGGTCATTTCCCCATGACTAGCACATCTCCAGGGCTGTCTCCCACTCACCGGGGTGAGCATCTGGATGCTTTCAGCAAAGTTGCCTATGAATGCCATGATGGTCATCTTCTGCATCAGCCTCTCAATCTTGCTGAACTGCATCATGAACCGATCTTCATCAGACAGGTTCTCAATGGGTTTCCTCTCCCGCTCGTAGAGCCGCAGCACCTTCACCTCGTTCTCGGTGGGCAGGAACCTCATGAGGCACTCAACAAAATCCACTGGCAGCGTTTTCAGGTCAAACCTACGCGACAGGATGAGAGGTGATGGCTTCATGTTAGAATCATAGAATCATAGAATCACTAAGGTTGGAAAAGACCTCCAAGATCATCCACTCCAACCATTCACATATCACCAGTATTTCCCACTAAACCATGTCCCTCAGCACAATACCGAAACGTTTCTTGAACACCTCCAGGGACTGACTCCATTACCTCCCTGAGCACCCCATTTCAGTGTCCAACTATTCTCTTCGAGAAGTATTTCCTAATGTCCAAACTGAATCTCACCTGGTGCAACTTGAGGTCATTGCCTCTAGTCCTATCACTAGAGTCACATGAGAGTGATGTTGTGCCAGGGGAGGCTCAGTTTGGATAAGAGGAACGATTCCCTCTCCAAAGAGCAGTCAGGCACTGGCACAGGCTGCTCAGGGAGTGGGGGGCCACCATCCCTGGGGGTGTCCCACAGCTGTGAGCACAATCCTGCCCATGAAGCTGTCTGCACATAAAGATGTTAACCTGCTTACTGCGCAGAGACAGCACGGACATAAGTGCTGGTGTGAATGCTGCTTGGCACCTTGATTCTGTTTCCAAAGAAGGAGCTGGCACAGCTGGAGGGCTGGAGCTGGAAGGTTGGGTCCATACCCTGCAGGATGGGGCATGGTAGGATCCTATGCTGCAGTTATGCTTGGACACACCTGTATCACATTTGGGTCTGGCACTGCGTGGGGCGATTACATAAACCTCACTGCATGCAAAATGCTTCCAGTGCACTTGGACTCAACTTGTGCTTTGTGGAGCAAGCTGCAATGGTTGATACTCTGCCTCTGTAGTGTTCATTAGAACAAAAAATACCATGTACATCAAATGAGAAATTCAGTATGCAATGACATACTGTGGATGAACATGAATTAGCTTATTTAATAAAATATGTGTTAATTTGTTAAGCCCGTATAGTGATAGAGCAACACAAAACTGCAAGTTAACATACTGTAGTACAAGGGAATCCGATTTGTGGGAATTCAGATTGGTTCCATCCTTACTGATGGATTTTTTCCAGATGCAAAAACATTTACATCAACTGCCAATTCAAAGCCATTCCACTTACCAAAAACCACAGTAAATCCTGAATATGATTTCTTTGCTGACAAGTGTTTTACTTACACGTGAATAGCTTTGCATATTTCATCCGCTGTCTTTCCAGCTTTCCTTAAAGTGATGGCAAGATTCTTGGCCCTGTTTGCATCCAATAATGTGACTTTGTTCGACCCTTTCTGAGTTATTTTTTGCTTGCTTGATGTAAGATCAATGGCCGGACCTTGGGCTTTTGTTTTGAATATTTCTTCAAATTCATCCACATTTAAATCCTAAAAAGGAAAGAAAGTGATTTATCCTTCCCACAGCAAGTATTATATCCCACACTGCCCAGCATCATACCAGAACTGCAGTAAGACCCTGTGGCTGCTGTGGCTGCAGCAGAGAACTTCAGCCAGGGGTTGCACAGTGTAGTAAACAAGAGCTCCTGAGTCAGTAATCAGGAAATTTGGCCTCCAGCCCCTTTGTGTGTTCAGAAGTTCAGGCAAACATTCACGTTAGCACTCACACTTCATCCAGCCACATGCATCTACCTCATAGCACAGGGACCACACAGCACCTGAGTGCTCAGCCCTGCTCTGGGCTGCTTTAGGCCTCTTTCCCTGGTACGATGCCACACACCAGCCCTACCCCTAGCTGTTGGCCACAGTCCATCTCTGCAAGGGCCAATACTGAGCTGTGGACAGACAGGGGGAGCGGAAGGCAGCCAGCACTGCTCGTACCTCCAGGATCCTCTCGTCGTCTATTTCGTTGAAGACCGTCCCGTTGATCTGGTTGGGTTTGAGGGCCACCCAGTTGAACACCGGCATGCGGAACTTGGTCTTGATTGGCTTCTTGATTTTCACAGCTAAAGACACCAGAGGAAAGGAAATGATCAACTCCCCAGCAGCTGAAAAACACCCCATGTGCCTAGACCGTGATCTCTATAGAGCTGGCATTCCAGCACTGGAGGAAGAACTGGCCATAGCTAAATGATGACCCTGAGAAGCCTGAAAAGATCCTGCTGCCTTGACAGGCAGGCAGTGCAGAGAGGCTTTTTTATCCAACCCTCTGGCTGCTTCAGGGCCAGCGCCTGCAGAATGGGACTGAACGCCAGAGGCTGTGAAAACTACACAAAAGGAAATGTGTTATTACTTTTATTGCCCCGTGTTGTCTGGGCTGCTTTAAAAGCCCATGTTATTTTTAAACACTAAAGAAAACTGATGGAGCAGCCAAATTTAACCCTGTCCTGCTGGCTGCAGAGCCCACCTCGGCACAAGCTGGTGCATGGCCACGCACAGCGTAGGGCTGCTTGAGCATGTGCAGCCCAAACCCAGCTGCTAACAGCAGCACAGCAAGCAGCACCATCCACATCAATGAAGGCATGGTGGCCTCAGCCCTTAGCAACAGCTAAAGCTGCCAACTGAGGACACACCTCCACCACTGAGGTGGAGGATGTGTCACTGGCAGTAGATGCATCACAAAATTCAACCCAGAACAGGTGACAAGAAGGAAAAAAGCTCCTTTCCCAAGGTTCCACTGCTGCAATGGGGCAGTGCTCTTTCAGAGGGGTCAGGGCTACCTTTTAAAGCCAAAACAGGGGGTTGCAGCACACATAAGCTTTCGCACACTTTAAGTAATGGCTTTCATCTTTTCAGGTCATGCAGAATTCGTGTCTCAGTAATCCACATAGAGAAGCTAAAGAAACTACTCTCATTCATCAGTGAAAGGAGTACAAAAAGTAACATAGGAGCAAGCAAAACAACTTCATTCCTATTCCTAACAGATCTGGAGGGCACATGAACATTTCTGTTAATTCAGTGCTCAGTTCTTTGTATGCTGATGAAAACACGTAGCTGCTAGTTGCTGCAAATTCAGGATCTTCATTGCAGTGATTGATGAACGTGGCACTCCAAAAGTTTTAGTAAAGAAACCATTTCTTCCCAAACTGCAAAGAAGAAACAGAAGCCCCTCATCTCCAGTGCTGGAGAAAAGAGCCCCTTTCCTGTGAGCAGAGCCAGGCAGGCTGAGCAGCATCATGCCCATGTCCCGACCCTCCCACCCAGCTCTGGGCTCCCTGCACCGCACAGCAGGTTCACATCTCCCCAAGGTGGGGACAATTTGTTTGACTCAGCTCAATTCAGCGCTTGCTCCGAGGAAATCCTGACTGCTGCCTACCCTGCATCCATAGCAGGGGCATCTATTCAATGCTACATAGAGATGCTGGATTATTTTCTCCTTGATCTCACAAGACACTTTCCCAGCTCGCAAAGCACTTGAGCAAATAACTATTTTACTTTCCCCTACTGATGCTGCACGTTTTTGCCATGACAGATCAGCAGTTTCAGGGCACAGCCTCTTGTGCACCAGAACCAGGTGAATGCTGAGAACACCACTCTTGCTTTGTCCCACCACTTCCAAAGCAACAGTCGAGTTGTGTGTCCGTGTACATTCCAAGTCATGTTCCTTTTTGCAAGGATGCTGCAAAGAATAAATTCCCAGCTAGAGAACTTGCTCAAAACAAATGTCTGTGAGTGACAAGGAACATACACAGTATTCAGCCTGAAAGTCTGAATACTCTGAGAAATATATTTGTCCAACTGGAAGACATGAACACCATCAACTTCTGCTCATCTAAACCAAATGGCTTTACACTGTGTACAATGAATGTGTTTAATCCTAAGTAATTCCCAAAATAAAAGACTTTTTTCCAAGCTACAACTCCCATGAAAAACACATCTTCATCTCATGCATACATTAGAATAGATTAGTAACTGCTCCCAGGTTATTTCAGGACAGCTCCCTCGCTCAGCTGAACAAAATGCCTTCGAAATCTCTTCCTTCAAAATCTCCACCCTTACCAAGACATGCTGTCAGCTGGCAAGGTGATGTCCTCAAGAATTGCACTGCTCAGGGCAGCGCAGCGGGGACATGGTTGTGGCTGGAGGGCAGCCCAAAAGAAGCCACATCTTAATTATGTGCTGAAGTGCTTTGCTGGATCAGGGCCTGGGAAGGCCAAATCCTGCTGGCTGGCAGCAAACCCAAAGCTAACGCGTGCCTTGCGTCCAGCAACCCCTCTGCACCCGCCTCAGCCCTCCCACCACCTCCTGGACACAAACACACAGTCACAGGCACACACAGGGCACAGCAAAGCAGGACAGAGGGAAAGGGAAAAGGTAGTTAAATACTTAGCAGAAAGCAACCTACAGAAGAGCTTGATCGGCCCGTCTTACCAGGAAGCAGAAAGAATGGAGAAAAATATGTTAGCAGTGGTCAGAACAGCAGGATTTATCGCTGCACCCACTTCCCCCCAGCCCAGAAGGGTCCTGCCCTGAGAAACATTACTTGCCATGTAACTGGTTTATCAAGAAAAGGCGCTTTCATTTTCCCTTTCAGTTCTAATCCACTACAAAATGCCCACCCTGCCTGCCTGTGGACGTGTCCCACCTGTACCACAGCCACATCAAACACCCCCTGCCATCAGCCTCTGCATACGTAACTGGGGAACCTCCTGGATACTCAGCTGGGTTTTAAACATTCTGCAATCTGACATACTGCCCCAGCATCTCAGTCCAAGTGCAAAGCTGGCAGCAGAAACCAGAGAGGCATTGTAAACTGCTCTGATGAATCCTCTCCCCATGGCACATGGTAAAGGACACAACAAAAATCAAGCCAGCAGCTTTGGAATGAAAAAGCAGCAAGGCAGAACAGCTCTGACCACAGATA
This sequence comes from Lagopus leucura, assembly GCF_019238085.1. Classification (NCBI taxonomy): domain Eukaryota; kingdom Metazoa; phylum Chordata; class Aves; order Galliformes; family Phasianidae; genus Lagopus; species Lagopus leucura. The sequence continues at coordinate 1,182,451 of NW_024962273.1, forward strand.
CATTGATGCCATCCCCTCCATGGATCCCTCTCAGCCCACCTGCCCTTCTGTTGCTGCCCCAGCCATGGTGCCAATGAGCTCTGCATGCTGCAGAACCACTGGGCTGCTCTGCAAAGCCCATTGGGGAGAGTAAAGGCTCCTAACTCTCTCTTTCTGAAATCATAATGTGCTTTTGAGATTTCCTGGAGGGGAAAGAGTGTGATACCAATTAACAGCCATTTGCTGCATGGGCTACTTGGCATAGGACAGAGTGTACATAAAAACATGATTAAAAACTCTCAGGAAATTTTCCTTCCTTCCAAAACATTACAAAAAGTTTGCTATTCTTCTGCACAGATTTTTCTTCATCGTGCACTGGGAAGAAATCAAAACCATGAAGTTCTGCACTTTTGCTCACTTAAAGCCAAAAATGATCACGTTAGAAAAATATTTCTGGCAGCAGCTTCAGTTTCACTGAAGAAGCTCTCTCCTACAGATCAAACCAAATCTGTTTAATTGATAAATCATCTTTCCTTTCGCAAACCTTTCTAAGTGTAACAGCAGATAGACATGACGAGTATTACCCAGGGGACTGAGAGAAAAGAAGTCCCACCTCTGCATCCTGCCCCACCAGCCAACACTCCACGTGCCTGGCAGACACACGGCTGCCTTACCTGCAAGGCCTGAGTTGAAAACCACGGTGGGAGAGGCGGTGCCAGGCAGGGGGGGTGCTGATGGTGGGAGTGGTGGGGGCAGAGGGGCGGCAGGAGTCGTGTCCAAGGCAGGACCCGGCAGCGGCGGTGCTGGGGGCGGCGGTGGAGGCGGCGGTGGAGGTGGCACTGGCACTGTCACGGGGCCATTTTGCACTGTGGAAAGGAGAGGACAAACTGAAGTGCACAGGAACCAACGTGGCACAAGCAGACGCAGAACAACTCCCAGCGGGGCCCACTACCTTCCCTGTCCTGACTGCATCTCTCTACCAGCCCAAGTATTTGTTGGACCCTTCACCGAATTATCTCAGCGTACAAACACGGGAGGAAACCACCCTCACAAGGGGAGTTAGTATTTTCCAATGCCTAATTAAGAGCTCAGAAATGGATCAGACAAACACGGTCTGCAACCTCGTAACAACAACTGATGGTGTTTTTTCAGCGCAAGGCTACTGTGACTGACCCCAGAATAACAAACCACTTCCAGATCACAGCCAACTTGTGGCTGGGGGACACGACGCTCCTTACCTGCCTCAGATGCTGCTGCTAAGGCTGGCAATGGTGGTGGAGGTGGTGGCAGTGGTACAGAAGTTGTGGCTCCAGCAGTGGATGTGACACACGTGCCAGCTGCAGCCTCTGCCCCCGCCGGCACCATCCCAGAGGCCAGAGCAACAGGAAGGATAGAGATGTCACCATCGCCTTTCTTTTGGATCTTAATGGTTCCCTGCTTCTCCAGTTCATGAATCTTTTTCTCCAGTGTTGACTGTCGCTGGATGGCTTCCTCTTTTTCCTTCACCATTTTCCTCAAGGTGTGAACCTGGCTATTTGCATCCTTGTAGATTTCCTGCAAATGCCACAGAAACGAGCGATTTGCATTTGTATTCACAAAACAGAATACCAGCACCAGAAACAGAAGGCAGCCTGACACCAGACCGTGCACTGTGCCAGGCATTATCTAACAAGGCATTTTCATGCAAACCATACATCTTCAAGGGTAAGGAAGAACTTGTTTTATGTTTTTCCCACGCCAGCATTAAGGCTGTGTGCAGCACTGAGCCCTGTGAGAAAACTCACCAGATACCAACACCTGGGGACACAGAAATTCTGATTGCTATTTGTTTTATTTTTATAATGCCTCCATTTCTTATGTTAATCTTAAATACATAGAATTAGTATGCTACCTCGATTTTTCCTCTAACACAGAGTATCAAGCCTTGCTGGTTGCTCTGCCTATGAGCAGATGTTGACCCATAAAGGGAAGTAGGAACAGAGCTCCTGATCTGAAGCAGAGACTGAATCTGCAAGTAGCCAAGGCAGACATTCAGAAGAAAGCCTAGATACCAGTCATGCTGTGGGTCAACATTTAGACTGAGGTTAGTTAATATTATGTTATTAAAATAGCATGCTAAGAAATAATGTCTGGATTGTACACCAAAAGCAGGTTGTGCTAGATACTTTGCAAACTAAGTCTGGAAGATTCCAGTTCCACCCTGAACTCCTCTCCAAAGCCAACCACATGTGCAAAACTCAACCAGGAACACTACAGACCTGAGCAGTACGATGTACTCGTCTGGATCGCTGATTTGCTGGCATACTGAGCGAGTTAAATGCCCATCTTTGAGAGTACAGACAAGACGTTCTACTTGGAATCTGTGCTATGCTCAAAATTAGAAAGCTAGCAGAAATTGCTCAGCCCATTGAAACAGCCATTGCCTCCCAGACACAAAATGCACACCAGATCCCTCCCCTGAAACGTGGCATCCAGCCAGAGATTTCCCATCACGCTTACCCGAATCACATCCAGTTCTTTGTTTCTCTGCATAAGCTGTTTTTCCAGTTCCACAATCTTTGCCATGGCTTCATTTTCCGTATCTTGGAGTTTTTCAGATAGCTATCATAGAATAGAGAAACAGATTATGTAAGTAACGACATCTTTCTCAAACAAAATGTCATCAACGCTTGTTGGAGCAGTGGTACGTGGTAAACTATTGATGTCCACCAAATCCTGAAGTTTTTCTTGTGAAAGAGAAAGGGCTCCTGTGTGTGTGGAGGAAGGTGGCACTAAGTGCCCAGCTGCAGGCTCCTGTAATGATGAGCATTACCCTTCAGCTATGACTAGCAGGCAATCTGGCTGGACTGCACTCGTGACCCTGTCCAGCTAAGAGAGTCTACCCTATAATAAAGAACTTAAAATGCAATTATTTGGAAAAAACACTGAAGTTTGATCCAAAACACACAATATTACAATGGCACTGTTGCAAAGTCAATAGGTGCTGAAGTGGTAACACCTATAATGACTTCTATATACGACTACCTATATAGGACTTCTCGCAACAGAGCTAATTTAATAAGTAATGAATGAAAGAGAATTTGCATGTTGCTATTTTTTTCCCTGTGGTCTTTTAATTTATTAGTATCTTTTGCAGGCCCCAGAAATCCCTGGGGTTTGAAAGCCACGATGCTCCTGTGCTGCACAGCCCAGACCAAACTGTCCCTTGATATACAAACTGTATGGTGAGCCCCACATTAGTAAGGCCATTCCAGTACTTTACAGCAACCTGGGGACTGAGCGAAATAGGAAAGTAATTAAAAGGCAAAAAAAAAGACATTTTCTCATCAGGTCAATAAATACCTTACGAACAAATCTTTGAAGCAAGTGATGCACCCATTAACACAAATATGCCCCACATGAGGTTCAAAATACAGCAGGGAAACACCCAGGAAGTTTACCTGCACGAGACTTCCTTCATTTGCCAAATATCTGAACATCACCCATAAAGAAAGCACAGTAGTCCACAAGCTTTCCTGAACACCCCAGAGATTCTATCTAGCTACACCTGCACGTCCACCTCCCAAAAGACAAGGGCGATACTGCAGCACACAGGAAGAGCAGGCTGTGCATCACTCCACAGGAAAAGGTGACTTCAGTTTTGTACTAACGTGGGAAATGTTTTCTTCCAGTTCTTCAACTCTTTCCAAGGCTGCATTCTTGGTTTCAGCATCCTCCAGTAATGCTCCCACGTCAAAAACGTTATCCAGATACGCTTGAATTTGCACCTGCAGTTTGTCACTCTCTGTGTGTTTCAGTTTCTGTATAGCCAAAAACAAAAAGGTGTCACTCAGCACCAGCAGCAGCCTGAAGCACCAGAACTGCCCACAGTGCAAAGGGGAGGGAGAGCAGTGGGAGTTTGGCCACCTCCATCATTCAGGAACACACTCTGCATTTCAGCATTAGCTGAGATCATACATGAAAAGCAGTCATTTCCAAAGACCACACGCAGGAACCTGCTCATACTCACGTCCAAATACTCATCCAGGCCCAGCTTTGTAAATTCGTACTGCAGGTGGACCCGGAAGTTCATGTCCTCCACTGAGTGCACAACGATGTTGATGAACTGCATGCAAGCCACCTGCAAGAGGAGCCACCACACATCAGCATGTCACGGCCCTGAGTCATAGAATCATAGGATGGCTTGGGCTGGAAGGGACCTCAAGGACCATCAAGATCCAACCCCCTGCCCAAGCACTAGGGCCCTGCCCAGGGCCCCATCCAACCTGGCCTTAAACACCACCAGGGACGGAGCACCCAGCACCTCTCTGGGCAGCTGTTCCAGCACCTCATCACTCCCTCAGTAAAGAACATCTCCCTGATATCCAACCTAGATCTTCCTTTTTTAGCTTAAAACCATTCCCCCTTGTCCTATCGCTATCTACCTGTTGATAACTCTCATGTTTATAAACTCCCTTTAAATACTGAAAGGCTGCAATGAAGTCTCCCCACAGCCTTCTCTTTTCCAGGCCAAGTAAGTCCAGCTCCTTCAGTCTGTCTTCATAGGAAAGGAGCTCCAGCCATTTGATCATCTTCATGGCTTCCTCTGGACCTCTCCAAAAGGTCCCAGTCCCACACACTGGAGCCCAAAGGGATGCCAGGTCCCCTGGGCCAACCAGCACTGCCAGGGACTGCATTTTGCAATGGCTACTGCCAAGGAAAACTGCCATTTGCTATTCTGCAGCCTTCTATCCCACCAGTGTTGGATTCAGGCTTGCAAAGACTTCATAAAAGGTGCATTGTTATTTGTAGGAAACATACTTTTAAAACTGTGGTTTGCATCCCAGCACAGTGCAGGCAAGTCAAGGCCCTCAAGTAAAGGGAGCCAGAGCCCCTTGGACAGCAGGGTGAGGTACCTGCAGAAGGGCAGGAATCATGCCTGAAGCCCCACACAGGTTTGCCCCACTGAGAAATGTGAGGCACAGCCAAATCCCTCTCTGCACATGCCCAGCACTCCTTCACCTCTCCAGTGACCACCTCCAATCTGCAAGAAGAAGTCGTCTACCTCATCCTCGGTGGGTCTGAGCAGGGCAGAACCCAACCACTGTAGATGCAGAGACAGAAGTAACGCCAACTTCTCAACAGTTATTGAGATGATTCTTCCCAGAGAATAAACTCATGGGGAGGTGTTTGCTGCCCAGCAGCCTCTGACGGCAGGTTTGGCTGGGATGCCCACAGTGCTTGGGTTCATCAGGGACCACATGGACATAAACTGTGCTACTCATGCCATTAACTTCTGAGATCGTGCACAGCAGAAGACTCTTTCTAGCTCCCCTGGGGAGCTCTGGTTCCTCCTGGTGCTGGAGCTGGCCTTGGCCAGCTGAACGCTGCTGTCCTGTCCAATCACCCATTGCCAAGTTCCTGTATTTCAAAAGTGCTCTTGTTATACTTGCTTTGGCTCTTGCAGCACTGGGGCCAAAGTCTCATTTCCTTTCTCAGATCCTTACATATACAACTAAGGAATTTATCAAGTCAAAAAAAAATTAATCTAAGAAAGTTGCTTTTAAAATGAAGTATGTCAATGTCAACAACAGGAACCTTCCCCAAAATACTTCTGCCTTTTTATTTCTCTTTCCTCCCATCAGATCAGTGCAATTAACTGCAACCCCTTTTAGCTCCAACTTCACAGACAGCTTTCGTCTTCTCCATCTAGGGCAGCCTGAAAGCCAGCTCCTGCAGGAATAGCTCTGTTTGTGTTCAGCCCTTGCAACTACTTGAATTACTCGAGCTTTCACATTACATCCTGGAGATTTGGCTCCAGGACCTGTTTGATTCCATCCTGCAGAAAGGAAGGATTGCTGCTTTAGTACACCCTTGGCAAGCGGCGCAGCCCTGCGGTGCAGCAAGGCAGAGGGGCGGATAGGAGTCCCAGCATGGCTCCTCACAGCCCCACAGCCCTGCTCACCCCCCAGGAGCACTCCTCGGGTGCTGCCCACAGCAGCATGTGGAGTGCATCAGGGCCAGATGGTGACAGGAACGAGCAGCCCTGCCAAATCATTTGTCATGAGCTCCCTCTTCGAGCTTTAGCCTTGCCAGACATCCAAGCCCTCGGCTGGTATAAGCGACACAAAGATGCAGGCTTCATAAATATGTGGGCAAGTTTCAAAAAAAAAAAAAAGAAGTATTTATCCTTTTTCAAACAATTCACCACTACCTTCAGCCTGAGAGGACCAGGGAGTTTTCCTGAAGGTGAAACAGAACGCCCAGATGGATGCTGGATATTCACAGCTCACTGGGCTCATGCTCACACTCCCTACTCCATCATTATCACCACACCACTTCTCATCTTAACTAAAGGTGAGGAATATTCTTAATAACAGTGGCCAAGGTAGCAAGCTGCAGGCTGCTGCCACTGTCTTGCTTCTGGCCTGCACTAAGCTGCACTGCTCTCCTGCTCCCAAATACCTATCCTGTCAGCACGGGAGAAACAACTGAGTCGGGCACTGGGGACAGACAAATCCTTCTGCTAAACTGCAGGCTAACTAAAAGTACATCTGAGAATACTTAACAACACTGTGACTAGCAACATATCCTTACTGGGACTGCAATAATAAGGAACAAAACCAATGTGATCTATCACAGAGTTACTGAGAGCGGCTTGCTAACTTTAGTACAATTGCAGAGACCTCTGTAACACAGCTTTTTTTTGGACTGTGAGTAAAAAAGGTCATCCTATCTCGCTCTTTTTATTTTGCCATACTCCCACGGTGCAAGCCTGGCCTTGCCCACTGGGGCTGCAAGTCACTGGCACCCACATTTTCATGACCCATAGGAGGCACCAGAGCAGATGATTCTACACCTAATTGCTGGCAGAAAGATGTCTGTAACAAAAAGCCTGCACCTGAACAGTATGAAGTGTCATGCATGCTTAATAGAGACAACAGAACAGTCAGCATCACCAGGTGGGAAACCCTTCTGCTCTTCCCTCACTTCCAGATGGGATCATGTCATAATAATGAGCAGTGCATTACCGTACCTGAGCTGCATCTGTTCTGTAATTAAAAATGGAAGTTCTAATCAGCATGACCACTCACTTGCCACAGACTTAAAAGAAACGAACACAAAAGTATTTCTGATATCAAATTTGTAACCAGCTAGCTTATCCTCACTGTCCCAACCCTCTGCCTTTCACATGTTTGCAATGTGCAAGTTGGCACTGTCATCTGTGGGTGCCAGTAAGGCCTTCCTCTCTTGCTGTTTTCTGCTGTGCTCCAGGGAAGTGGATTTGGTGAATAATCATGCACATGCACAATGAGGAAGCAAAGTGGTGAAAACTACTGCTATATTTACCCCCAGATAAGGACAGACAGCTGCAATGAGTCTCTCCCACACTTCCCTGTCTGTGATTTTGAGGATGTTGGCACACGTACAGAATATGCTTCTTGATACTGCAGATGCTGCTATTCTGCCACATAGAAACAGTACAGGCAGCCAAAAGCTTCTTTCCCGTTAACCTCTCTATGGCATTCGACATTTCTTGGAGGTAATTAAACTGAACCTAGGCATGAGAGTTACACTATGCAGTTTGGCATGTGAAAAAATGGTACTGCAATAATTTCAGGCCAAGGGTCAGAACCACGTACATCTGAACGCTGCACGTGACAGCAGGAGCACACAGAGCCAGCACCAAAGCCAAAGTCCACAGATAAGGAGTGCTCACCATGAAGTCTATGTTGTTGTCCTCGTTTCGGAAGTGCTCCATCAGCTTCTCAAAGCGCTGTTTCTCTCCACACACCTACAAAAGAATCCCCATCTGTTTGTTAAACTGAGCTTGCAAGAGAGAACATCAAAAACATTTAAGAGCAGCCCCTGTGCTTGCTCAGTACCTCTCTGGGCAGGTTTTCTGTGTTAAAAATATTCTTTGTGACGAATCCAGCTGAGGTATCACAGGACAACACCTGTGCTGCAATTACATATAAAGGTCTCTGCCTGCCTTTCCCCTAAAAATGTAATGACACCACTGCTGGCACAAACGTACACAGCAGCTCCAGCAGGCTATGCCACAGGAAGCCTCAGCCTCCTTATGGCTCAGAACTGGTTCTCCATTGTAATGTAATGTAATTAGGAAGAAGACCAGATTACAGAGAGGAAAAAAGGAAAGTTATCACAGGCTAAATGAGGAGCAAAGTACATCAGTGTAATGATCAGCTGGTCAGAATTACAGAGCCGTAACACAGGCCTGGTGGTAGGAAACACGTCCAACTTGAGGGAGAAATCAGATCTAAGATAAAGCAGGTCTCTGAATATTGCTTAAATCTTATTACTTCCCCTCTCTGGTTTGGCCCTAGTTTTCTCAGCAGATGAATGACTTGCAGTCATTCACAACAACATCCCAAAGCACCAAATAAGCTGAAAAGCCAAAGGGAGGGTGAGAGGGCACTGCTGCCCTCCTTTTGTGTGAAGAGCAAACTCCTGGGAACTTCCTTTCCTACCCAGATATCAGCCAAACATCTGGGGAGTGCTGGGTGTTCCCACCAGGCAAACACAAACCCCATCACCGTGATTATGGCACGAGGAAGCCGGCCACTTCCAACAGTGGTAGTAGCTCCAGCCAGCTATTGCTACAGCTCCTCACTTCCCAGCTGAGAACACCAGCTGCTGCTTCCCTTGGGAGCAGCTCATCGTGCAGTATTCCTGTGAAATGACCCAGTGAAAGGTGAGGAAGGACTGGTGGCAGCCATAGGTACTTCTTTAGAAGCTGAACTCTCTGGAGCAAGGATTTCCACAGCACCTCCTACAGTGCAACCAAATCCCCAGTGCAATGTTTCTATTCCCTCCCCAAAAGCAAACTCTACAAAATATGCATTATTATTACCATCTCCCCATTAGATCTCTCTTTTCAACTCCATCTGCCTTGCAGTGTGCATCTCCACAGAGACAAAGCCCTGAGCTCAGGGGGAGTTCATGCACAGACTTCATGGGAAGCTGAACGGAGCTGATTATTACATCGCAAAGCACCTCATGCAGTGGGCTGCTGGGTGATCTCCCTCTACGTGTTCTGCTGTCTGCTATGGCTGAATAAAATATATTTCCAGTGTAAATCACACATTTCCTATCATTCCTACGCAAAATCTTCCTAACTGGGTTATGATTCAGCTATATGCAGTCAATACCTGACATCAGTGGGAATTCTGCCAGGGGATCTCCGTCAGAGGTTGGTGACAGCAGTTCCAATGAACCTTCATGAACCTGCACTTCAGTCCAATGAACTCAATAACGTGCCATCAACATTCATGGCCTCATCCCACAGCCTGCACCCATGGGCAGGCCCAGCAATCCACAGGCACCTGTGTGCAGGGTGCTCAGGGAGCACTCACTCACAAACATGGTATTTACAAGTGCAGCGTGCTTCCAGCTAAACCCCAAAAACTCAGGAGACAGAATAAGCACACTTTACAAAGCGTGCACCTTGTGAAAAAAATGCCTTTGTTGGCCAAGTGCTGGGCTCAGGGCTGCTAGGAGGCTTCCACTAGGAAAAGCTGAAGAGAAAACCAGGAGCTGGCAGAGCCTGGGGAGCCCAGACGCTCTGCAAGCATCAAAGGCAGCAGCTCCCAAAGCGTAGTTCGACTTTGGAGATGTATTCTGGGCCTGATCCAGCCCCTGCTCCAACTGAACCCAGAGAACCTTCTTCCTCAGTTCCCCCATAGGCTGCTCAGCTGCACTCACCCCTGCGTTAGTGCCCAAGCCATTTATTTCCTGATACAGCACAGCTGAATGCTGCACTTCAATCCAACCAACTGCAAGGCCTTCCTATGCTCCCTGTGCCCTCCCATCCCCACAAAGCAATCAGAGCTGATACAAGAGCAGAACAAAAAGGTTCATCTCAAGCTTGAGCTCAAAACAACCGTCTCTCTCTTGCACCCAACTCAGAAAAACTGGAACTGACATAAAAAAGGTCCCTTCTGTACAATGGAAAGAACCTAACAACGGCACACATGATCACTCAACAGTAAAAGCCAGAAGGGCTGATTTCTGGGAACTCTGTGAACAGTTTCACGTGGGTGAGAAGAGCTGACACAAACAAGTCTGAGCCATTCAGGGCTGAGGAATTCAATGCTGGAGCAAGCAGCAGCCCCGAGCCCAGCAGCCCGCTGCCACCCTGGGCTCCAGCAGCCCTGCCTGGGGGCAGCTGACAGCAACAGGAGGAGCAGCAGCAACCTGCAGCTTTGGGAGGCTGCTGGCAGCTATCTCACACCATCATCAGATGAGTCAGAGCTGGGAACATGTGCGCTTCAGGAGACAGCGAGCTGACTTTCATGAAATGATATAATTTATCCTGGAAGATTAAAGGGAGTGAAACTGTAGATGAAGCCTCCAGCCTGAAGATTGGCCCAAATCCAAGATGAATGCTGAAATCAAATCCCACCGCATGAAACCATATGTTGCCATTTCTATTTGAATACATTTCCAAGGTCTGTCATTTGCACTGAAAGTATGGCTGGGACTAAGAAAGGCTGATCTTTCTTTTATTAGCATTATTCTGTGTAAGAAGAAAGATTAAACAGGCTACCACAGCTATAAAAAACCTCTGTCTCCACTTAGGTTGCAAAAAAATCCTTTTAGGTTGCATCAAGCCCACGTCATGCTGGAAGAACAATGTGGCTTTATGGGAAACCACCCACGAAGGGTCCTGTCCTGGGAAGGGCTCTGAGCACTAACGAGGTACACCCCACTCAGATCCATTACAGAGGTACAATGCGATCCTATGAGGAAGCAAATAGGATCAGTTATGAAAAATGCAGTGGCAATTATACCTACACCACCAGGCAATGCTTTCAGGTCGCACTGTTCACCCCAAGACCACCCAAGAGCAAAGTTCAACCCACCAGCCCTCGCAGTGCTCCCACTCACGTGGCCCCACTGCTAAAAAGCTCCAGAAAGGCAGCCGGGCTATTCTGAAAACAGCACTGCTTTCTGTGTGGAGTCAGAAAGTGAAAGCCCAGGCTGATAGGAGCACCTCATCCTCCTGTCCTGACTGCTACCTCACGGCACAAAGCACCACTGCTCTGCTGGAAAGCACAGCAGAGAATCTCAGAGCTGTGGGGGCTGGAAGGGACCTCTGGAGCTCCCCGAGCCCAAGCCCACAGCAGTTCCCTACAGCAGCTGCATACGCTGTCCAGGTGGGTACAAATATCTCCAGAGAAGGAGAATCCTCATGTCTCTGGGAAGCTGCGCCACCATAAGGTGAAGAAGTTTATCCTCATGTTTGTATGGAACTTTTCCTGTTGTAGTTAGCACACTGCTGGCTCACAGTCAGCCTGCTGGCCACCAGGACATCCAGGTCCTTCTCTGCAGAGCTCCGTTCCAGCAGCTCAGCCTGGTACCCATACTGATGTGTGTGGCTGTTCCTCCTCAGATGCACAACCCACGCTGGCTCTTGCTGAACCTCATCAGGCTCCTCTCTACTAGTCCAGGTCTCGCTGAATGGCAGCACGGCCCTCTGGTGCATCAGCCACTCCTCCCAGTACCATGCCATCACCAAGTCTGCTAAGGAAGGACTCTACCCCTTCACCCAGCTGACAGCCTCAAGTCCATACAGAAAATGAAATCATTCTGTCTGCATTTACAACTGAGGTGAGTATGGTGTGACACAGCAAAAGACCTCGAGCCAGAGAGGAACAATCCTCTGAGGGATTTAAAGCACGTAACCTTTAGCAGGGGCTTAGGTACAAGACATTTTATGACACAGAACAGCCATCTACCCACGTGCTGCCCAGGGTCACTTCAAGCTGCTCCCTCCTCCTTCCCCAGCTTCTGAGAGCAGCCCCATCCCACTGCAGACACACACAGCGCAGCACACAGCCCATGCTGGACACGGTGTTATGAACAGCCTGATGGATATGCAGCTCCAAAATTCCCAGAGCCTTTGTAAACCTTTCCTCCTGCCTGCACTGCTTTGTCCCAGCAGCACAATGCCTGCTTTCTCTGCCCCACAACAGCCCTCTGTGGGCAGCAGCCCCTCCGCAGGCAGGCAGTGCTCACAGGGCACTTTGTTTTGACTGATGCTGCTGATATTTCTGCAGCGCGCTGAAGAACAACAAAGCAATTTTCTCTTAAGTTACTGGTTAAGTAAACAGTTGTTCATGCTTACTAGGTTAAAATACCTTGTACTCCTCTACCAGCAGGGTTAAGGCTCTCAAAATACTGCTGGGGGGGAAAAGACAACAAACGTGTTTACATTTTCCAGCGCTTGCAAACTGTTTCTTCTCACGCTGGGCTATTACAATGGTCAGGAAGAATAATTCAGAACTGCTGCTTTCACTGCTGTCAGTCATTATTCTAACAGAGAAATGTGACTGAATTAGGTATTGTGAAAAGTTAGGGCTGAACAACATGGTCTCACTTGGCCGGAGTGACTGCAGGGAGGCAAACAATGCTCCTGGGCCATGCCTCAGCTCACTGCACAGCCACTCACACCCACCTGCCACGGCGTGCACACAGAGCCATAAGCAGACAGTGTGAGTTCTTCTCACCTGTCAGGTAGTGCACAAGTCAATCAAAGTGATGTTAAACGAGAGGGCATCCCAGGCCTGCTCCTCTCTGATCCCAAGCTCCCCAAGGAACGACGCCGACTCTTCTCTGCAGAGCACAGATGTTGGACAGCCACCAAAGGATGAGCTGCCCTAAAGCTTACTGGATTATCTGAATTCCAAGTGCCTTTTTGGCATTTTCTCTTGTCTTGCAGCAAAATGAGGGGTCTCGTGAGAAATACAATCCATCTTAGGAAAAGCACCTGTGTTCTATTTTGATGTACTAAAATTACTTCCCATAAGGAGAAGCACACAAGCATACCCTCACCTTTCCAAATGCGATTATTTTGGTAAATGCTTACATAATAATCAATTTAGCTGCTTTGCTGGATTGAAGCCAAAGCAGGCAGTGCTTCCTGCAGGGAGCCAGGACTGCTCACAGCCCTTCTGTCTCACAGCACATCGCAGACAACTCTTCTTCCTCCTGGATCTGTTCTAAAACTACCATTATGCCTACTGCAAAGGGAGAAACAGAAGAGTGGTAGAGACCTCTGGTCGTCCCTCAGAAAAGCTTACTTGTTATTAAAGTACATTCTGTATTTCAAATGGAGATTAATGAAAAGCTGAGTAAGGACGGAAGATTCTGCTTCACAAAATGCAATTCAGAGTGCTGTGCAAAAAATGTCACTTTCAGATCTTCACAAAAATGGAATTTATATTTGCAAACAAAAAAAAAAACAAAACACCCACAATTTCTTTGTAACCCTTTCCATTATGCAATCTCATTAGAGCTGTTGGATTGGGATTTTTCTCATCATATCTGTAAATGTATTCAAGTCATTCATCTATTGGGTATTGCACCTTTAGTAGAAGAGTTATAAAGCATACAAATAAGACAGCAATTAGAAATGCTGAAAAAAGATATGGAAGAAGAGCCACAATAACAGGAAAACAGCTTTTAAGGGTCGTTGAGCCTGCGAATGTAAGTTTCATTTAATGAGAATTTTTTGTTAGCTCTATTTCTGGATGCTCTTAGCAGTTCTCATGCCCAGACTCCTCTGTAAGCACAAGGTCCTCAAAGCTAACCCAATAGTCAGAGGTGCATATATATCCACTGACACATACACAGATATATGTTGATCACAGCATCACAGAAACAGAAAGGCTGGAGAAGCCCTCTCGGATCCCTGCATGAAGGGCAACACGTTCCCACACCCACTTCACACTCCCTGGATGGAGGCCTGGCAGGATGCAGGCTGCCCCAGCCACAGCCCCTGGGGGTGGAACTGCTGTCTGAATGGGAGATGGGCACCTGCACCTCACTGCAGAACATGGCAACTGCAGGTTGGATACTCTCCTGTTCTTAGGGACATGGCTTAGTGGGCACAGTGGTGATGGAGTGACCTGGGCTCGGAGATTTTAGCGTCTTTTCCAGCCTTAATTACTCGATGGTACTGCGATTCCCAGCTCAGTGTAACCTTCACCTTCCAGCAAGCACCAACTGCGGCCAGATGTTTCCTGTGCAATCTATTCTCTGCACAGAGGTGCTTCAGCAGAATCTGCTCCACGGCACCGAAGATTAAATGACAGTCTCAAGTTGTACAATCTCATCAACAAGACAGCACCCTTCCTCAAGAAGGCAACAGTGGAAAGAAAGGCATTTTGATGATGGCAAAACTGGACAGCTTCAGGATGCTGCCTTCTCTGCACCCCAGATCAGACATGTGGTGCATGAAGCAGTGCCTGTGTGCAGCAAGCAGAGGTGATGAGGGGCTGCATATGAGCACCACGAGGCTCCCACAGCTCCTGATGGCCACTGCAGGCTCGTCAGCACAATGAAGCACTCAATGCCCACAGCCATACGGCCCCACACCACCCTGGCACGGCAGGAAGTAATGATATAACAGCAAAGCAAAGCCAGTAGTAAGAAACAGCAGCTGTGTTCTCTGTATGACCACATGTACACTCACACTATTAAAATGAGTTTACTCCTCTGAATAAGCACTAGGAAAATATATCTTGTTTTCCAACAGTGCACTCAGCCCACTTCAATTTAAATGGGGCTCAGGCTCTCGGCATCTCCTCTGTGACCCACAGCTCCTGCAAAGCCATCCTGAGGCTAACTCTCCTCATTTTCCCCCAGGCATTCTGCTGAAGTGCATTTGCTCATCCCCTGACACAAATCCCAGGCAACTCGGATAAAACGGTGTAGCCAGTTCTCACAGATCCATGGAAACAAGCACAAAGGACCCAGGAATATTGCTAAGGAAGCCCAGTTGCAAGTGGGTAAATGCAGGGGTGGTGGCAGGGCTGAATAGCTTGGGCAGCCCAAGCTGCCACAGCCACGCACACAGTTATGCTTCAGTGCCGGGAGGAGGGGCTGCAGGGAGCACCAGCACGGGGCCAGCAGCTCACAGACACAGCAGGGCACAGGACTGGCCTTGGCCCTCACCATGGGTTATGTGCGACACAGACCTCCTCACTATTCCCAAAAAGGCAGCAGCATTCAGCCAAGCATCACCCAGCTCCCACCTCTTCTGCCCTAAACTGTTCTTTTCCACCCGGATCCCATTTCCCGTTACTTACATCCGTTCAGCATTTTTCCCCATTGGGATCTTCTGTACCAAATACCCCCTCGAGCTCCCAGGCTGTCACACACTCCTGGCGGCTCCAAGATATCCAGGTGCTTCCATTTCCAAAAAGGACCCTTCCAACATCATCCCAGTTATTTACTGGAAAGAGAGCGCAGGGCAGCGCAGAGCTGGGTCCCTGCACTCCAGAACTGAGGGTTTCAGTTCAAGTAAGTGAATCCCTTTCAAGAGACACCTGAAGTAAAACCACCCATGTGAACATCCTGACCCCAGACAGAAAAAACCTGGCCCATCAAATCATTTTCAAAGGAAAAGCCATTTTCAAAACGAGTCCTCAACAAGACTCAGATCAGCTGTGGTTTCCCAGCTCAGTCAAACCCTGAGAACCAAATTCTGTTCTCATTTACATCACTGCAAAGCTCAAAGCCTAATGAAATATTTGATGTTCACCCTGATGCAAATGAGAGCTGAATTTGGTCTGAAGTATCCTGTTTTCCTCTTGACTTTATTGCAGGGTGAGCATGAGACAGGAGTTTGGCTTCCTTTGAAGTTATTTCATGGCATGGAGATAGGGTGGCAGAGATCCTGTCTGACCATCCCAGTGGCTGGGATGAAGGAAGAAGGCACACTGCAACACAGGCTCATGGAAACCTGCAAACACAACCTTCAGCCTAGGCTGCTTGGAGGTCCTTAGTATTCCAGCTACAGAAGCATGAAGGCTGGAAAAGACATGTAGGATCACCAAGTCCAACTGCCATCCCACCCCATTGTGCACACTGACCACATCCCAGTGCCACGGGAATGAATTTAAAACATGCTTGAAACTAACACTGAAGGTTGCCCAGGAGGAAATTGGAAAACAACAGTACTCAGTGAGAATAAGCAGAACAATTGGGTAAACATCAGAAGAGCTGAAGGAGGAAACTGGAAAGGTGGAATTCCCCTCCTTGCACAGCTGCTTCTCCTGCTCCATCCAGCAGTTCCACAACCAACAGCCCAACCAGGCACCAGCAGCAACAGAACAGAGCAATACTGCAAGACAAGCTGATGGGGCTACGTAAGAATTTCTGCCCAAGACTGCCACTGGATAAACCAAAGGAGGAACAAACTGTAACTCCAAGCTCCAGCCCTGCAGACCTTATCCCATTGCAAACTGACCGCCTTATTTTCACCCTCCCTGCTGGGCAGGTCCCACCAAGCTGAGGCTGCAGCCCAGCACACCCTGGTGACGATGCTCTGCTCCATCTCCATGTGCTGCCAATCCTCCCTGCACCACAGCTACAGCAGGGACGTGTGCTGGGCAAACACAGCAGATGTAAAACAGAGATTGGTATCTCTTCACCAGAAGCAACTCCCAAAACATAAAAAGAAGGGGAAAAAAAGAAACAACTTGGCTTGTTGATCATCTGCACCAACCACCTATGGCAGCAACGGCAATAAGGAAATAGCTGCTGCATGTTCATACACAGTCCAGCCTGGACTCATCAAGTTTAACCATTTTGGAGCTGGTACGACTAGATTCATTTTCCCTTTGATAATAAATCCACACCTATACCCAATATTCACAACAACTGGAACCACAGCTTGCTTGGGCTGCATTCCCACACCAGTAATTCTGAATACAACCTTCTCAAGTCCCATTAACCACTGTATGCAAACGTGATACACTTGGATGTATGCAGACACAAAGGACAGCTTTGCACCAGCTGAACAAACCAGAATGCTTGTGTTAACTTCAGCAGACAGGGATACAGAAACTTGATTTTTGAATTTCCTTATAAATAAAAATTTTACTGATTAAAAAAAAAAACAGGAATTTTGCATCTCAAAGGCTTATGTAGACGGCCCTGAAAATGGAGGATCTACACAGCAATTCCAGTTATTTCACCTAAAAACACACAAACACATTCAGTTAGATCTGCAGTAAAGCTCTCCAAATCTCCATTCCTTTTCCCATTCAGGGACACAGCTCAACTGGCCAAAGGGAGAAGGAGCAATTCACAGACAGGATTCACCCTGCTGGGA
Source organism: Lagopus leucura (assembly GCF_019238085.1). NCBI lineage: Eukaryota > Metazoa > Chordata > Aves > Galliformes > Phasianidae > Lagopus > Lagopus leucura. The sequence continues at coordinate 1,199,555 of NW_024962273.1, forward strand.
TTACAGCTCTAGAACACAACAGCACAGAAAACGATGGCACAGACACTGCTGCTGTCTATGCATGGAAAATCTGCAGCTTATGGAAAACCCTTAGTCTAAGAAATGGAGCTGAACACGAAAGCTCTAGCCGAGAGCTAGGAGAACTAGAGACACACACATGAAATTCTGACAAAGCAGAACATGTACCTCCTTGAAGTTATCAAACGCAGACAAAATGATCTCATGACCTCCTCTGACGAGACAAACAGCAGCCAGGAGCTCAAGGACAAGGGCCTTTGTCCTGCAAAGAAAGCAAGCCAAAGCAGTCAGTGACGAGCTGGTGAGGAATACCTTCTACCTTTTGCAAAGTGCTGTGCAGGCACCGGGAGAAGTACTTTGCATCCAGTGGTTCAGCCTCTTGAGACAAGCAAACCTGCAGGACACAGAATGCAGAGCAGTGTCTGATCCAGGGTAGTTTGAGCCTCCCGGGATCGTGCAACTCTCCCCCGTTTTAATACTTCCCAAAAGATGCACAGATTTACATTACAAATTGTACTTGAGGAAATCCAAGCAAACCAATGGTGTCTGCATCAGCCTGGCAGCTGGCACTGTGGGAGCTCTCCTGCACAAACCCACAGGGGGAGGCACAGGGGGCCCCATGTGGTCCATGCATCGCTGCTAGGAGCAGCCCATGCCTCAGCCCCTCTGTGGCCAGGGCTTTTAGGTCTCTGTGGCCAGGGCTTTTAGGTCT
>NW_024962273.1:1200294-1314677 GCF_019238085.1 Lagopus leucura
TCTGTGGCCAGGGCTTTTAGGTCTCTGTGGCCAGGGCTTTTAGGTCTATGTGCCCTGCCCTGATGCACATCTCAGTTATTCTCTGTGACAAGTTGTGTTACTCACAGCCACAAAAAATGCAAGGCGCGGTTTGCTGAAGTGAAGCAGGGTGCCTTAGCACACCTCCCCCTCCAGCATCTGAAATCTGGGTGCTGACTGACAGCTAACACAGCGTATCAGGGAGGGGAGGATACAACTGATTGCTGAAAGAAAAGCATGCAACTCTTCGTATAGCTCTGACATGAATAATCCCCAGTTCTCTCTTACAGAGTTCACATAAGGCAAAAGCACCAATGGGATCTTACAGCCAGATGAGCTGGGAGCAGATACTGAAACCATGCAGACACACATGAAATTAGTCTCATGCTTGAGCATTAAACCAGATGTTGCAGAAAAAGAAATACCTTTTGGCTTTCAAAGTGTCAAGGTTATCTTTGGAAACCAGATAAAATGTTCACTTCCCCAGGAAATTTTACACGGATCACTTTCAATTCTTACTCATCCGTTTTTTTGTCCTGCCACAAGAAGAAAACCCAAGCTCTTTCAGACAGGCTTGTGGAGCTCTCCCTATGGCCCACTGGCAACATCCTCTAAGGGCTGTGAGCTACAGAGATACCAGGAGGATGCCCAGGTCTCAGCATCAGGTGCAGCACCCACTCCCCTGCTGCAACTGCGATGGGGCAGGGATGGGACAGGACACTGCTGTGCTGGCATCATTCATCCCTTAATCACCTGATTTGCAGACACAGGACACCACAAATGATCACAACAAACTTCCTGTATCCTTCCCATCTATGCTTGCTGACTTAAGCCTAAATAGAAGAGAGGAAGGAAGGACCCACTTCCACCAGGCCAAGGTTTCAAGCAGTACACTGCACAGCAAGCAGGCAGCCCAGGCAAAGGAGTTCTCTCTATATGGTGCAGTTTAGTTTTGTCTCATCCCTGTTTTTCTGTTCCCTAGCAAACACCAGAACTCAGCTCTGGCATCATCAGGTATATGGGATGCCTGCAACTCCAGGTCTGGCTGGATGTAGGTGCCAGCTCACAGATGTGTGCAGCAAGGAGAGGGGATATAACCTTGCAGCAATCAGTTCTACAGTGTGATTACAGGACTGCTGTTGTGGTTAAAGAAACACCTGGCACTTAGTCAGGCACTGTACAGAGGCAGAACGAGTATAAAATGTGCTCTTAGAGGAGCTCAAACCTGAAGGTGGCTTCAACAAAATTTACTGCAGAAAATTTAGTTTCTTCAGGAAAACCCCATGCAGAGCTGCTCCTGATCAGCAGGGTCTCCTCTGCACTGCAGCAGCAGTTGAACTTGAGCAGCAAAGGCAGAGCTGCAGAGTCAGCAGCTTCTGAGACCAACGGAACCAAACAGCAATCGCCCATCTAACTGCACTGCAACACAAACTGAATCTGAGTCAGAGCAAAGGCTGATTTTCGCTGCAGCTTTGTACATAAATCCATGAAAATCCTTCTACTCTTCACTTTTCTGCTTCTTAAACTCTCTAACAGCAAGCGCAGCCTACCTGGGATTCTTGTTGTTCAGGCTTAGTGCAATTTCGTTAACGGCATGCGGGTGCGACATGACCATATTGAATCCATACTGAAAGGAGAAGAGGAAAACATCGTTTCTGCTCTGAAACTGAAATGATTCGTTTTAAATCCCAGCAAATTACCCATGTCTGACCGGATCTGGCTATTGAAATCACCAAGACACACTCAGCACATTCCTATCTCACACCATGCCCATCAGCTCCCCTGTCACCACCATGCCCAAAGCGCTCGGCCTGGCCACTCAAAAGGGTCCCAGGGCTGATCCCACCCCACTGCCAGCCCCTCTGCCCGTCCTTCCCCAACACTGTTAACATTGACAGCCAAGCATGCCATTTCCTCTTTAACAGGGAATGTGCAGCTCAGCTGCCAAAATCACTTCTACAACACGCATGCTGCCACGGAGCAACTGCTGCATGCAGCTACTGCGTGAGTCCTGCTGGGTCTGCTTCCAAAACCAAAGAAAGGAAATGCTTTGGAAAACACAGCATGGGTTATTACCACAACTGCACTGTTGCTTGCCACCTTCCCATCAGAGGTAGGGAGCTCTGTCAAAGCTCCCATGCAGCAGTGCCAGAAGCCCCCTGTAAGACCACACAACTCATGCCAGGCTTTCCTTGAAGCACATAACTGTTAGTTGTTACTGGTTTAGCAAGAAATCCAGCATCTCAGAAGCTACCCAGGCATGCCATGTGACCACAGCACGCCTCCAAGGAGAGAAGAAACTCATGGAAACACGATTAGTTCGGTGCAGTTTATTCTTTGACTTGCAGTTATCACAACAGCCTCGCAATCGACATGCAGCAAAGTGAAATCTTCTCTTTCCCACCAATGTCTAACAAGAACACTCCAAAAATCCTCCTATTTCCTCCAGGTTAACACTAAATTCTGATAGCAGTTATTGTGCAGGTGCACGTCCAATGAGTTAGTGCCAACAGAGCCCAGCACTGCAAACAGGAGCATGCGTGTGCTCTTATCTGTGTCCTCACGTGTGCCAACCGTGCGGGTGCACAAGGACTGTGCCAGGCAGCTCCCAGCTATGCTGTCTGACAATAAGAATTTCATCCTTCACATCAGTTTCACCTGAATCATGTGCAGCTAACCTTTCCCCCCAACAACAACGGTGCTGCGGGCCAGAAGAACAAAAAGGGCAATACCTGGTAGTTCATGATGGCACGCAAACACATGATGCAGACGTGAACGTCGTCTTTCTTACTCACTAGTCTGGAATTTTTCAGAGTTCTTCGGCTTGGCAAAGTATTGTACCTGCAAACAGAAACAGCCTCCATCAGTCACAGGGCTATTCTTAGGTGGGAGGAAGAAAGGAATGGGAATATTCCTCCACTGTGTTTAATGCACACACTTCTCAGTTGTGTGGAAAATCCAAGCAGCAGACATCAGGGAAGTGCAGAGCATCCCGACAGAACGAAGAACTGTGCCTCTATTCTGTTCTGCAGCCGAGCTTCCTGAAAGCTCTCCAAACTGAGGAAACCCAGCCTTTAGGAACTGTCCCCAAACAGAGGCATTAATTATCCTAATTGCAACCCCTAGCTGGTAAATCAACCTTGAGTTCAACTCAATAAGTACATGGAATAAAACAAAGGGAAATCTTTCGATCTGCTGCTTCTATGACATAGTAAATGAAACCCATATTTCAGCTCTTCCCAAGATGCTGCTTATTTTCTTTAAGGAAAACCATGCTTTGTGAGCTGAGCACAGGAAATTGGAGACAAGGAGACAGGCTGCCATATGAAATACATGTATATTCTTACAGCCACGTACAGCGTTGAATAAGCAGCAAATTTTTAATCCTAACTTACTCCTATGTAAGAGAGAGGTGAGAACAAAGTGACAGAGCCTGAGGCTGGTCCTGCACGTCCCCAGCTGCAGCCCAGCAGAGGGGCAAGGCGCCGACACACTGCAAATTGTCACACTCTGAACTGAAAGCCGAGGAAGCAAGCATAAAATTCTGCTGAAAGGCAGGCAGAAAGGAAAGCAGCATGACGCATGTGCAGCTGAGAGCTCTGCAAATTCTGGCATTTGTTACACAAAAGAAATCTGCAGATGAAACTTGACTGGCACAGTAAATACTGGTAAAGCCAAGGCTACTTCAGACAACTGCAGCTTCACCCCACCAGTACCACTCTGCAGCCTGGGCAACAACCACAGCAGTCTTAGAACTATTAAGGCTGGAAAAGCTCAGTAGGATCCCCATGGCCAAACCTAACTCCCCCAATGCCCACTGCCCATGTCCCTCAGTGCCACATCCCCACAGCTCTGGGACACCCCCAGGGATGGTGATCCCCTACTCCATGGGCAGCTGTGCCACTGCCTGACTGCTCTTTGGGAAAGAAATGTTTCCTGTTACCAAACCCAACCATCCTCTAGCACAACTTGAGGGCATCATCTCTGTACTGTTAAAGAGGAAGGCTTCTCTTGTGTTGAATTTGGGAAAAAACTTGGGGATTTCAGTATCCCTAGCTATGACCACATCCCCAGCCTCAGTGCAAAGGAAGCAATGTTGGTACCCAGCAGTGACCCAGAGCACAGCTGCAAACGTTCCAAAGCAGGGCAAGTTGAGCTCTGACATGGATTTCTCTGCTGGAAGAGGCAGAGAGAGCTGCTGCATTCATGCAAGTGTGGGCAACGTGCAGGCAGTGCATGGGGAAGGAGTTGTCCTTATGACTTGCAATGTGGGAACCAAGTGGCATCAGATGCCATTCCCAGGTGATGGGATGAAAGCAAACCTGCTCGCTGTACGGCTCCACAGAGCGCTGCCAAAGCACTCGGGCTGATTCACAAAGGAAAAAGCCACTGGGAGCTATGAACACAGGATGGGCTGACAGATAATCATCCTTAGGTTGGGAGAATTAAATCTGAACTGCCAGAGATGGAAGATGGAAGAATGCACCAGAAGAGAAGCAATCCCCTTACTGCCAATGCTGCTGTGCACTCACTTGCTTCATTCATGCTACTCATTTTGCTTAGAAGTGTAGCTTTAAAATCAATGATTAACATCATTATTAATAGCCAAGGTTAATAATAGATACAGGAACAAGCAGTAACAGGGCAGGAAAGGGGAAGCACAGGGAGCTCCAGCACAGCACAGAACCAGCCTGGCCTGCACAGAGCTGTGCTCGCACTTTGCCTTCTTTCCCCAGCAGCACTGACATGAAAGAAAGCCCAAAATTCAAAGCAGGATTCAGTCAAACTGCTTTTTTTCTTTCCCATAGACACGAATGCATAAATCAGCTCAGGGCACTCCAGAACGATTTGGGTTTGTGGGAAATTCGACCCAGTTTTGCCTGAGCCCAAGAGAGCGCTCAGCATACTGCCAGCGAGTCCCAAGGAGCCCAGCACAGGCACAGGGGAGGCAGTGAGCTGGGAGCAGGGGACTGATGCAGGGAAGATCTGGGTACCTTGGGATTTGGTGAACGAAACCCCACAGGTGCCGGCTTTACCCTGCTGCTCGCTCCCTCCTGTGTCAGGGAAGGCTCTATGGGGCCAGCAGCCTCGCACCAAGCTGCCTGCAGCGTGTCCCATAATAGAATCATTAAGGTTGGAGAAGCCCTTTTGGATCCCCCTACCCAACCACTCCCCCCCCCCCACGACTCCCCCATGCCCACTGCCCACGTCTCTCAGTGCCACATCCCCACAGCTCTGGGACACCCCCAGGGATGCTGACCCCCCACTCCATGGGCAGCTGTGCCACTGCCTGACTGCTCTCTGGAGAAGGAATGCTTCCTAATACCAACCTGACTCTCTCCTGGTACAACTTGAGGCCATTACCTCTTGTCCTATCCCATCCCAACCATTGGGGTGCTTGGATGCTTTGTGCTGCTGCTCCCTGTGGGATCAGGGATGGCCAAGGAGCCCCAGCTGCATGCTGCAGGAGCAGGCACACCAGGGCTGCTATGGGCCCTTCCCTCCAGCTGTCCCCAAAACCACAATGCATTCCCAGAACTGACACAGAAAAACCTCAAGCATCAATTCACCAAATCACAGAATCACAGGGGTTGGAAGGGACCTGAAGATCCTCCAGTGCAATTCTCTGCAGATGGATGGGATTTTCCTTTTAACCCACACTGTGAGGAGCAGAGCTAAGGAAGGCTTACCTACACCTGTACTTGGGGGAATATTACTCAGGTGACAGTCTCTTGAGTTGCCTGTAACTCCTGGGTGTCAACACACAGCTGCACAGCACATGAGCACAACCCATCACTTCCACAGGCAACTCCCTAAATATGAAAAGTGCCTTGATAAAAAGATGGAAAGCCTTTTGCAGTCTACAGAGCTCTCTGCTATAATGGCTTATCTCAGGTTGGAACTGCTAAAGGCTGCATACATTACTTTCTTTCAAATTTTAATAAGCAAAGCAATGAGATCTGTATCAAGAAGAAAAGAGCCTCCTCTGTGTCTGCTGCTCCATCTCCCCCCATTTCAGAGTGCCTTCACACACCTACCATGTGGGAGCTGGGCTCCCCCAGCCAAGAGAATCAAGCACGAAGCTGCAGCTTGCAATTTCCAGCCCAGTGCCCATCAAAGCCACCCTCCTGCTCTGGGGCTGGGAAACAGGCAACACACCGTGTGCCCATCCATGCCTCTATGTGGCCGGGCTGAGAAACCCACATGCAATCTGCAACTGAGATCTGCAGCACAGAAAAACATCCCCAGCACAGACAGGATTCTGCCCTACATTTAGCTAGGTTTCCCTGAACAGATGCAAATTTCTTCTCACAGGCACGAGTGCCAGGAACTGATGGACTTTTTCTGTGCAGAAACCCTTTTATGATGATGGGATCAGGGACTGTGATGCTTTCTATTGCTGACTGCAACACCCTGGGCCTGTTCCCTCCCTGGGCAGGACAGGCCAGCAGTAGTCCCCACCCCCTCCCTTCACACAGTGTGGACGATCTGCCTTCACTCCTTTTCTTGCTAGCAAACATCAAGCATCTGGGCGAGCTGCTGCTTCTGATTTCCTGCCTGCTGCAGGTCAGAGATGCGTCACCAAGAGCGTGTTTATTCTGCTAATTCAATTCAGATGGCTCCGCTTTTGTTTTCTCCGCTCCTCCTTTAAGGGAGAACTATAAAACCCTACTTCTGAAAACAGCAGCAGCAGAAACCCAACCACGTGTGGCTGCGTCACACCTCGCAGTGCCAGGTGGTGGGACAGGGCTGGGCTGTGCTGGCCCCCAGCGCTCCCCAGGGGGACAGAGCAGCCACGTGGGAGCAGCACCGCCAGGAGAGGATCGAGGCAGGATGAAATGCAGTGCCGGGTCCTCCTCCTCGCCCAGGCTGCTCTGGAAGAACTAGTTCATCAGTTGTACTGAAATGCAACGTGTGAGAGTGCAGAACAGCTCATGTGGATGCTGAAGGCCCACGTACAGCTCATTAAAACACCTACACAAATGAGGATGCTCCAAGTAAAGCCCTTCCCAGCACGGTAAGTGTGCACACAGCTCAAACCAAGCTGCTGCCACCTCCGGCAGCTCTGAGGGGACCTCCATGCAGGGGACAAGGACATGCACCCAACCCATGGCACGGAGCTCCGCTGCACAGTATTCACAGCAAACAAAAGCTCCAGCAGCTCTCTGCCAGCACCCCAACCTTACTCCCTGCTGCCCAGCACCATCCCCCCTGCCACCCTGCCCAGCAGAGTGGACCTGCATGCAGTGGGACTCCTGCTTCCATTGGGGTTTTGGAAGTGTTTGCAATAGGACGCTGTTCTGATGGCAGACGGGGGCTCTGAAAGGGGGAGGCCCTGCTGTTTGCTGCACACTTGGGATTTCTCTTGCGGATGGGTCTGCTGGTTGTGGAGATCCTGAGCTTGCACTCTGTGCAGGGTGCACGGGGCCTCCTGGGGCCCCCACAAGGACTGTGCTGCAGTCAGAGCACAAACACGCTGGGTGACACAGAGCAGGCGGCCATGGTGCCCAAAATTTTCCCTTCTGTCATTCCAAACCAAGGCAACAAGGTTTTGAGCCACAAATGCGAAGAGAAGGAATGACCCTGAGCCTCCAGTTTTTGTCTTATCTGATGGAATCTGGGAAAGTCATCCATCCGGAGAGCTGCAGAGAACTTTGCTGCTTCGAAAAAGCCAGAAAAGCAATAGAGACAGCCTGCTTTGGATTCCCCCTCCCTCCCCAGCCACTGCACCAGCACAGAGCCAGCAGCAGTGCACAGAGCCTGACACAGGGATGCAGCTGCACAGCATTAATGGAAGTGTTCAGATGCAAACATGCAGCATAAGAAGCAGTGCCAAAGGGGAGTCCAATTTTTCAGTGCGCTCAAAGCCTATTTTTGGATTAAAAAAAAAAAATTAAGTTTCTGAATTGAATCCATATAAAAACTGAAATATCTGACTCAGAAGAAAGGGAATTTCTAATGGGCTGGGACATTGCTAAGTCTGTATGAATATTTATCCAAAAGGAAAGTCTGACTCTCATGTCAAAGTACTGCTCTTCTCACTCCCAAAAAGCAGCAACAAAATCCCCTAAGATTCGTCCCCATTTTTTATTCTTCTGCCCTCATTTTGGTGTTTGCCTCCCAAATCCCTGTGCCTCTTCTTGAAAAAAAAATCTCAGTTACCAAGGAAACACGGAGCAGGGAATTGGCAAGGTCTAACACTGCTAACGAGAGCTCCAGGAAGTCAAGAAAAGTTACAGATTGAAAACGGAGAGCCAGTCCTGCAAAGGGATGGATGGAAAGGCTCCAGAAGGGCTGTGCTGCAGGGCACCTGGCTCTCTGTGTGGGCACCTGGCTCTGCAGCAGGGCACCTGGCACAAGGCACTCTGCACTTGGCAGCAGGCACCTTGCACAGGACACCCCACATCCAGGGGGGCTGGAGCACCTCCCCTATGAGGACAGGCTGAGGGAGCTGGGCTTGTTCAGTCTGGAGAAAAGAAGGCTGCGGGGTGACCTCATGGCAGCCTTCAGTACCTAAAGGGAGCCTACAGACAGGAGGGGAATCAACTCTTGGAAAGGGGAGATGACAGCAGGACAAGGGGAAATGGTTTGAAGTTGAAGGAGGGAAGATTGAGGTTGGATGTCAGGGGGAAGTTCTGTGCTGTGAGAGCGGTGAGGTGCTGGAACAGCTGCCCAGAGAGGCTGTGATGCCCCGTCCATCCCTGGAGGTGTTCAAGGCCAGGTTGGATGGGGCCCTGGGCAGCCTGGGCTGCTATGAAATGTGCAGGTTGGTGGCCCTGCATGTGGCGGGGAAGGTTGGAGATTCATCATCCTTGAGGTCCCTGTGATTCTGTGATTTTGCAGCGGGGCACCATGGCATGGCTACTTGCATGGGAACCATTTGCTGCAACAGAGCTGAGTTGCTTGCAAGCATGCAAGGATGCAGCCCTGCCCAGCACTCCAAGAGTGATTCTGTGCTCATCACCTGCTACCATACCTCTGTGTGCACACACTCCAAGGGCTGCAGTGACTGCGGCTGCAGGCAGGCAGAGAGCAGCGCTGTGACACTGCAGACAGGCAGCAACTTGAGAGAACCACGTGCTAAAGACAGCACAAGACGTGTCTGTTCAAACCAAATGTCAGCATTTAATTTGGGATGCGTGTGTAGCACACAGTATTTATAAATTCATCAAAAAATTATTAAAAAATAACTCTTAAAAACACCCCGTGCTTTTACTTTTCCAATCATACATAGCCCCCATCCACAGAAAAGCCACCTCCTGCAGAACACAAGCCTTCGTGCAATGAGGCAACACACAGAAGTGCTGTCAGAGAATCTCCCAGTGCTGGGCACCACTGGGGCCCCAGCCCAGGTCACCCCCCAGCCCAGCAGCCCCTGCCCACATCGAAGAGTGAGCCAACACTTCAGCAGCAGCTCTATTTAAAACGTTAACCAAGGCACACAACAATTAAAGCTGGGTGTCTCAGGGATAGAACTTTTTGCAATACTACGAGCAAACTAATCTCTTGTTTCAAAGTAAAACGTGCTTTATTCCCTCCCAGCTAAGCCCACTACAGCAGGAAGCTACAATGCGATAAGCACACGGCGTGGAGGCTGAGGCTCCCCAGCACTCAGGGCTGCTCCCCACGCAGTGTGATTATGGGACTATAAGGCACGGGAGCAGCACAGGGCCTCACACAAAGGGCAGCCCCATGAGGTGTCACCCTGGCACTTACAAGGTTTTCTGGCTCGAGGCCCCATCAGCAGTGCGCCAAGCGAAGCCGCTCCAGAGACAGCTGGAAGAAAAGCAGCTCTGGTGGTGTTTGAGCTGAAGCTGCTCAGGTAGGGAGACCATGCTGATGGCACGTGATGGCAGGAGGGTCACGGATGCAGAAGGAAGAGTTGGGAAGGGAGGTTTGGAAGAGGGAGGGAAGAGGAGGATGTGAGGAAGGGGATGTGGAAATGGAAAATAAAAAAAGGTAAGAGGGGGATGTGAAAAAAGAAAAAAGGTGGAAGGAAATGAAGAGAAAAAAATGTAAGAGACATGTAATGCATAGCTGACGTGCATTTCTGGCACAATGAACCGCTGACATGCCTCCCAAAGACAGAGAGCAGCATCAGACCCCCTCCTGCAAACTTAAGGCCATACCTCCTCTGCTGAAGTACATAAAAATCACAGCACACCAACAGCACTGAAATCACCTTTGCAGCATCAAATAAAAACAACTCAACTGATTCTGCTGCACTCCACAGCTCACATCCTTTTGCCAGCACTGCGTGCCTACCTCCTCCTCTCTGCTTTCTCCCTGATGGCTTTGATACCTTCCAGATACCACATCCATCACTATTCAGCTATGGGTAGCAGTCCTGAACACAAAACACACAGCCCATGTTAGCAGTGACAAACCAAAGCTGAGCTTGGGCTGGAAGGCAGCAAAAATCTGCTCATTGCTTCCATCTCTGCAGGACTCCTTTGTGCTCACAGCACCGTGGAACAAAGCTCTACAAAAGCCCACAGAGTCAGAACACGCATAAAGAAAGTCCCATCCAGCACTCTGAGCTGCGGCCCTAATGAACAGTGCTGCTATAAATGCTAGTTAGTCTGGCTTGTAGGAGTGAAGAATTGTAAGAACATGAAGTTCTGTAACACAGCTGACTGCCATTCACTCCAGGGAAGTGATCCTGCCTTATCTACAAACCGGAAGAAAAAAAAAAACACCAACAAATATTCAAAAAGGGAGACTTCAAAGTAAGGCCTGATGTGGTGCTTGAGTTACCAGAAGGTTTGAAGGATGGAAACGGCCTTTAACAAATAAACCTTATTCAGCACAGAATGGAATGGATACGCTTTTGGATGAGCCCTTACTGAATGAGGCACCAGGTCAGAGCTCCAGCCTGGCTGGGCCCATGGAAACGCTGACACACAGTTTGGAGAGCAGTAAGTGCTTCCTCTGGGCAAGGCACATCAGACCTGACGGAAACGTATTCTGCATCCTTAAACCACTCAGCCACTGGAAACAGAGGCAGCACTGCTCATCTGACTTCCTCAATCGCTGCCCTGCACTGTGAGCTTAGCACTTCCTTCCACCTCAAAACCATCACTGCAACGACAAGTTTCCTACATGTGCCAAGCCTGCACTGTGCAAAGAGGGAAGATGGAAGCCAGTGTAAGCAGAAAGCCCCATGGGCACGGGGTGCCTGCAGGCCTCCTGCACGGCTCGGTGCCTTACCGCAGCGTGGAGTGCCGGCCGGAGCGCGACGCACTGCTGCCAACTGGTGAGGGCAGATTGCTGCCCCTGTGCAGGTCCTCGATCGAGCGGCTCCAAGGCTTGGACTTGTCCATCGAGTTTTCCACGTTGTTCTCCAAGCTTTCAAAGTCAAACCTAAAGGAAATAGAAATGTTGGAGCTGGGTTAGACGGCAAAGATGCACACAGCGTTTTCCTTCCTGTTAAACATCTGCAGATTTTGTAGCTCCCTAAAGACTCTGAAAAGAAAGGAAGAAAGCGATGCAGACTAATTTCCCTTCAGCTGCAGTTCAGAGCGAGCTTCAAATCCACACTGCAGCAAATTCGGCCCCTGCCAAAAGAGGGAAGCTAACCACAGCTCAGAAGGATCAAACAGCCATGCGTTATTGTACTTCAGTGTAAAATAAACTGTGCAGATGAACAGCTTTGCCTTGAAGGAAAGAAGAAGAACGCTCCAAGTCATCTCCATTTTATTCTAATAAATGGGTATGCTGTAAAAGTACAGTTTCCTCCCCTACAGAGCGCTCACACCGGCCCATCAGCCCCCACCAGCCTCAAGCATGTGTGATGTATTACCATCATCACTGAAGATTCTCCTTGATTTCTGACTCTGTGCCCACCATACTGCTATTGCAAGGAAAAACTGCTTGGTCCCCTTGCAGCTCTTGAGGTTATTACTCATGTTTACCACGTTAGAGAGGGAAAAAACCCAGCAGGATAACATGCACACATTCGTATAATTTTAGGAACAAAGTCTTTATACAAACCCATCTTTTTGCTGTGCAGTATTTTCCAGTGTTAGGCACATTTTGAGACATATAATTTTCCTTCATTAATTTTACTGCAGCTCCACCAAGAATCTCATTTCTGTCTGATGGTACATGTACATCTGATGGCATCGTTTTAAAAAGAAACCATCAGCTCTGCTCAAGTTCCCAACTACAATGGTATCTTTAACTCACCATTTATTTTCATACATTTTTTAATTAAAAATTGCTATTGCTCCAATATATCGAAAGGAAAATGTGCAGACACACAAAACCAGATCCTCATCTGAGCATGTATTTCAAACTGTGATCTAAAGACTAACGAAAACGGATTTTCTCCTGATTCGTTTTAGCAGAGTGTATTTAATGATCTGTTATTACCTAAATGACCAACTCTGAGCTGGCCGGGTGTCAGAATGGCAAAGTGGGGAGTGGTCAGGGTGGGGATGTGGCTTGGAGCACAGCAGGCAGTGCCTGAATTGGTTTTCCACTGTAACTTAAGTCTGAGGAGGCTCCAAAGCTAAAATCCATGTCAGAATGGCCTTAAATATAATCACAGAACCAGGGAATGGCTTGTGGTGGAAGGGATCTTAAAGATCACACAACCATGGAACAGTTGGGCTGGAAGGGGCCTTAAAGATCACAGAACCATGGGAGAGCTTAGTTTGGAAGGGACCTTAATGCTCCAGCAGAGGCAAGCCTTACTCACGTGACTGCATACTGTGCAAAGGACAAGTACTCCACCAGTACGTCCAGGCCTTTGTTTTCTTCATTCAAGAACTCCCTGACCCACCTGTTAGAAAAATCAGGAGACATTAAAGCACTTCACTGGGTTTGTGCAACTACTGGAGTTCTTTTCAGAGAAACTGGAGACACATCCATCGCAGGAAAGACACCCAGGAAGGAGCAGTGCCAGCCAGGGTCGGATCTTAACACTGATCCAGCCTTTTCTTTTTAAAAAGTTGTGACCTATGGCTGTAAATTTTAGTCTGCCGACTCTACGCATTAATCTGAAATTCAGAAAAAAATGATTATTTTCGAAAGCTTTCAGAAATTTAAACATGTCAAGGTAGGTTTAAATCCCACTCCCAGGCTGTGCAGGAGCTGTGAGCCCCAGCAGCAGGCAGGGAGCTGGGGGGGGGACCACAGTGCAGTCAGGTTGGCTCCTCCAGCCCAGCACAGTGTGGGTTTGTTACCTCCAGCCTTCAGGCTTTCAATCTTTTGCAGTTTACATGCTAAAATAAACAACTTGCCATCTCTGTAACACATCTTTTGAAACACATCCTCCAGCCAGGTGAGCAAGATAAATAAACGTTGCCCTCGCCCGTTCCCTTCATTGAGCTGGTGCACTGCATGGGTTCCTCCTGCATGCCCATGAGCCATCACAAAGCCCCACAGTGTCTCATTTGGGATCTGCACATCTCTGGTGGGAAACCCTTTGTGCTGGAGAAGGAGGGAAGCAATGCAGAAGGCAGCCCAGGGGTGCCACAAATGCCCTCGTTCCTGGCAATGAGGGCAGCATCCTGTAAAATGGGTGTAAGTTGGCTGGGCACACACTGGGATCACAGCACAAAAATCAAAGAAACCATACAGCCAACACACTGAGGCTTCTGGTGCTGAGACCCTGAGCAGACAGATGGAACCAGCCAGCAGAATGGCTCCATCTCTTCAGTGGAGTCTGAAGTCCCTGTGATTCTTTTACTTTTGCTATGTGAGAAGAATTTTCTGCTTTTTGAAAGCCAAATACTGGCAACATTACTTACGGCCAGGCTTCACAAACCATATTGTGTTAAAGCTATAAACCAGCATGTTTTAATATACATATTTTTATAGCTGCAATGCTATTCGAGAGCCAATTATTCAGACTCCTGCTCTGAGTTACCAAAGATGAGCAGAAGTTGGTTGCAAACTTTTCATGGCCTAATGGAGATGTGCATTAACCCCAGCACAAAAGGATCAGGGCTGCCCAGCCATCCCTACCCAGGGCCCTTCAGGCTCCAACAAGGGAGCTGTCACTGCTTAGCAGCAAAGAGACATCCTCTGAAAGACATCTACAAGCAAATGTAAATGCAACGAATGCAGAGGGCATCAGAAATTCTTACCCAATGTGGTTTGTTCGCAAAGAGATTTCCAGTTCTCGGAGTACTTGGGTGGACTCTTGGACTCGTCTCCTGAATTTCTGTAACGGAGTGAGGAGGCAAAAATAGCTCTTAGGACTCCCACGATGCTATGAAAAATATCAGCATCTCATATGGCACAGATTGAACAAATACAACATTGGGGTAAGCTGAGAACCCTCTAAATCCTCAGGAATGCTACAACAATAGCCAGGCAATCAACAAAAACAAATTCAGAAAAATAACTTCTGGTCCCATGCACGTTTTTGAGTTTCCAGGATTAAGAAAATGAAAAGCCTGTAGATAAATACACATTTCTTTACAGTACAAGCTTTGTTTCAGTATCAAACTGTCCACTGAGAGCTGCAGTGTGTGGACTTCACCCTCAGCCCCGTGCTTTAATCTTGCTTCTGCAACTCTATACCCACACCAAAAAAAGGCTGCAATTTCTGTGTAATTACCAAACTCGTAGGTGCGAGTTGATAATGAAACACACATGTGCTCCCATCTGCACAGTGTAATAATTTGTGCTCCCAAAATAGCGTCTGCAAAATCAGAAGCTGGAAAGAGGCCTTCAAATGGCAGCAGTGAAATGCTGGGCAGCAACACAGCACAAAGATGCTTGGTGTCACCTCCACGTGGGAGCAGCAATGCAGCAGGAGTCCCAGGTTCAGAGCAGGCACTGGGGAGGCAGAGATCCTCTAAACACACACATTAAATGCCCCGTCCCAAGCCAGGAGAGCTCCTGAATCCCCACAGAGCCCGCAGCAGGGCTGCCACAGAGCACAGCAGTCCTGCTCTTCTCCCAGCTGGGGAATTCCTGTGGTTTTCTTCCTGCTTTGTGCTCCCTGTGCTTGGAAGTGTACCAAAGCAGCCCCCAGGATGAGAGGGCCTTACTCTGACTTATCCTACCTAACCCATGCACATATATTATCCCAGAATAGTAGAAGTGAGTAAGAATAGAAGCAGATGGATAATGAGCATCACCCTGGAACTGCAGCATTTGCAAACCAACTTGGTCACCATTAGAGCACACACACGTGTGATGTGCTGGGAAAGGCTGGTAGGGTTATGAGCTCCTAGGACACAGCGATGCTCCAAGCACTGTGCCCTGAATGGTTTTCAGGAGTGGATGGATTGAGGTGGGAATGGTGAAAGCCCAGGACTCGCCTCACCTTGATGGCCTACAGAAGGTTACCAGCAGCCCTTTTCATGAGGGCTGTGGCACAGCCCAGTTAGCACCAGTGGCTTATTGGGCTCAGAAAACCATGGCCGGCCCAAAATGAGTCTCACTGTGAGGTCCTGGTGGACACAGGGCTCTGTTCACTTTCACTTTGAAATAGATGGTTGCAATCAGACCTAAGGTTTCTCTGCAGGACAGAGAACTAGCTCAGAGTACAAAAACCCAGTGCCTCCTCTCAGAGAGAGCTGATATAGATACAATATAACCACAGGCAGTAAAATCTTACATCTCTAGAAGTAAAGGGTAAAGGGTAAAACAGTGATGTAGCAGGGGGTAGAGACAGGAGCCAGGGTAGAAGGGCACAGTAGAAATAGGCAGCCCGATCCCATGGGGTTTTTTGGCAGCCACGACAGCAGTAAGTGCCTTGGTGCCTTACTGGCCCTAGAAACCTCCAAACTGGAATTTCTTTTAACATGTCTGATCTCCACATTTCAAGTTTTCTGTGTCCAACCTCAGCTAAGACAGAAAGTCATTGCTTTCCTGGGAAGTCATCAGGGTCCCAATGACAGCCCCAAGTACACAGATGACAGCAGTGCTGAGAGACTTTCTCTTGGCTGTGCTGGGAGTTACAGAATCACAGAATGGCTTTCCTGGGTTGCAAAGGCCCACAGTGCTCACCCAATTCCAACCCCCTGCTGTGTGCAGGTCACCAACCAGCAGCCCAGGCTGCCCAGAGCCACATCCAGCCTGGCCTTGAATGCCTGCAGGGATGGGGCATCCACAGCCTCCTTGGGCAACCTGTGCCAGTGCCTCACCACCCTCTGGGGGAAAAACTTCCTCCTAAAAGCAAGAGTGCTGACCCAGCCCCAATGACAGCAGTAATGGGGTATCATTCTCCCCACAGCATCTGCCCAGAGGTTCTCTTGGAAATCTTTCCCACTCGAGGCCCAGGCTGAAGGAAGGCTGCTGTTGGTACAGAATAACGCAACAAAAGGGAGAAACTCAATGCAGTTATTTTTAGGCTCCTTCAGTTTTGTCATTTGTCATGAGACTCTTAGAGCAGCATTAGGATAAGAAAGGCTTCAATGTGCGTTCACCACAGAGCAAAGCCAAACACTGAACGAATTTCAAAAACCCTGCAGGAGAAAAACACAAAGACCCCTGTTCAGATTAAAAAACAAAACAAAACAAAGCCAAACCCACATAACCAGCTACGGCACAATTCAAGGTTTCCTCCTAAATGGATTCCAGCTCCTTGTGGCAGCCTCCGACAAGAGAAGCGCTGTCGGAAGGCATTAATGCAGCCCCCGGGACAGCAGCGAGGAGGTGTGGGCAGCAGGGCAGGGTGCCCACCTCCTATGCCTGCAGAGCAGGGTGCACTGCTGCCCTTCCAGCCGGCCCTGGCCCCAGCAGAGTGCCAGGATGCACATCTTACCCCAGGGCACTCAGCTGGGTTAATTGCACTGCAACACAAAGCAGCAATTGTGGGGCAGCACAGAGAGCCAGCCGATGGCAGGAACTGCTTGCCCTGCTGCCTTTTCTTTAGGCTGTTGTAAGAATCAGCACAGGATATGAGCTGATGTCCACCGTGAGAGAATACCAGAGGTTCAGTGATGGTCCTCTAAACGGGGATGTGAATTTATGCTGTTCTGAAATCCTAGAGGCTATTGGTAAGCCTTCAGGAGAGGTGCAGAAGCGTCAGAAGCAGCCAGCTCTGGAGATGTACTACAGGGAGATACAGACAGGGCTCTCTGATAGCTCTGCCAGCAGCAGGTGAACGCTGTGTGCAGTCACTTCATGTGCATGCCCAGAGAACAAGACACAGAGCTGCAACATCCTGTCCACGGGGCGAGAGAGGTGCCACGGACATGGGATTTATCTGCCACCAGTACTGCCCACGTGGGAAGCCAGACCTGGAGCACAGCTCAGCAACAATTTGTCAGACTGTTTATTGGAGCTAAAGATATTAGAACAATGTGTTTTATGTGTCAGATGGCCCTCTTCTTTGCAACATCTGTTCTGCTTTCTAAGCCACAAAAGCCACAGTGTCTTTCCAACCTTCCTCTGCATTTTGTTACATCTCCAGGACTTTTCTGAGAGCTCCATGATGCCTTGCACACAAAGGCAGGAAGGAATCAGGACCCCAGGAGCTCCTCTTGCACGAACAAAGGACAGCCAGGAGGAAACAGGATGCTCCTCACCTTCCTGGTGACAGCCGGGTCCAGATAGCCCTTCAGCTTCTGGATGTACGTGTGTGGGGGATTCTTCACTTGGAACCTTTCCTGAAAAGGATGTAAGAATAAACATCAACCATCTTACAACATTTTCTGTATTTACTTATGATATGTATGAAGTGCATGCATACACGTACATATTTAAGCAGAACACACACTATAAATATATACGTACATACCCTATATTCATCTATAATCTCCACATGTACCATATGCATGCAAATAAACCATCTTTACATGTATCTTGATTTTCTGAAATTTGATATTTATATTGGATGCATAAAAATACGGCTTACATATTCAATTACAGTTTTGAATTCCAGTTACAGACACAAACAAACACACCTGGGACTGCAGAGCCTCTGTTCAGCAGGAGCATGGAGGGCAAGAGAAGTGCTGCAGGAGCAAATACTTGCCCGAGCTGGATTGAAAGGCACCACCAAACAGAGCCTGGCCCCATCCCCTGCCCTTCAGCTGTGGGTCAGAGCTGCTCAGACCCCTCAGCCTTCTCTCCTTTGGGTGCACAGCTCCGGGGCTCTCAGCCTGTCCCCATCAGGAGGTGCTCCAGGCCCCAGCAGCTCTGCAGCCCTCCATGGGGCTGCCCCAGCAGTTCCCAATCTGCCCTGAAGATTACAGAGTACAGTGCTCCAGCTGTGCCCCCTCAGGGCAGAGCAGAGGGGAGGAGCACCTCCTGCCCTGCTGGCCATGCTCTGTGCAACACACCTCAGGGTACCATGGGCCTCTCTTGGCCACCAGGGCACACCACTGGCTCACCATCGCCCTGCTGTCCACTAGGACACCCAGGTCCTTCTCTGCAGAGCTCCTTTCCAGCAGCTCAGCCCTGTACCCATACTGATGTGTGTGGTTACTCATCCAGTTTGTTCTCAGCTCACCTTGCTGCCCATTCACCAACCCCATGCTTGCCTACAAGGATGTTATGGGAGATGGCATCAAAGCTTTGACTTCAGCAAGGCACACACCTCCCACTGCTCTCCCCTCATCTCCCCAGCCCTATGGAGCTGCAGTGAAACAGGAGTTAGTCTGCAAGCAGCATGCTGTGTCCATACCTGGTAAGAGCATTACCGAAAGTTCTGGTACTATTTGCATCTTGGAAGAATTTTAAACTACTCTGTCCTTTCCCTTGAGGAAAGGCCTCATAACAATTTCCTCCTGGTGCTACAGCTTCGCATTCTGTAGCTGATACCTGAAACCCTCACATATGAGGTCAGGATGCAATTCTGCCTGCATTATCTGGACATTATTTCCTACCAAGGAGCATGCTGCTGCCAGTACCAGAACGCACTGTCTGAACACCAAACTTGTTCCTGTTATTGTCTTGCTACTTGCTGTAAAAAAAGCCATTTATCATGGTCAGAGAGGAAAAATGGACTCACAAATCTATCCTGCGGTCCAGCAGCCCCAAGCTATGGCTCCTTAAGATACAAAGCAGACATTTCTGCCCTGCATTATAGCAGGATTGCTTCCCATGCACCCTCACAGATGGAACTTGGCACTGCCTTTTTATCTCAAAAACAGCTCAGGAACCACAGAGCTGTGCACCCACGGTCAGTCCCTTCACTCCCTCTAAACCTCAGGGAAATGAACACAATTTGTGGTGATGGAGGTGAAGAGGGAACATTTGGATCACCCAACCCATAAAAGCAGAGAACAAGCCATCACGTAGCAAGCAGCCACACACAGGACTGGTTTCAAGAAGCCCAATCTAACTGCTGAGAGAGGAGGCAATCACTGCTACAAGCTCATTACCTGGCTGGTGCATTGCCAGGGGGGCAAGGAAGCTCATATGTTCACAGAACCTCTCTCTTCCTTAGACTCTTCTATCTGTGTGCCTCAGTGTGACCGCTGAGGAAATGTCACAACTGTAGTTAAATTGCTGTTAATTGGAAGTGCTGTCAGGGTGCTGGGAGAGCCAGGTGCAAGAGGCAGTGTGGCATCACGGGGAGGGCTGCAGATGGGTGTAAGGCTTCAGCACAGCTCCTGCCCTGCACAAAGAGCACCTGCTGCAACCCTGATCCTTATGAAGAGAGACAACAGAGGCAGGAACCCAAGTATGTCGTCGGGGACTTCAGAATACAGAACATTTAAGCACAGAAAGTAAAACATCTAAAAGTATAACATGTCAATGTTCAAAGGTCTTTAACTGCTAGCTCGGTGTAAGTGCTTTTTATGGAACAGTTGGGACAGTTTCACATTTAGACATCCAGCTTCCACAGGACAGAGCCCACCATGGCTTTGCAGTGGGCAAAGCGCACAGAAGTGATTTAGAAGTAGTTCCATCCATCAGCTTATTTCAGAACTCCTTTACTCTGGCAGACAGACAACAGAAGCAATTTGCTCTGAATGAGGACACGTCCTAAGGAGTCACCAGAGCTTCAGGACCACCACTGGAGCTTTGTGTCAGCTCTGGAGATATCCCAGCACTCAGCACTGATGTCCTCCTCTGCAACCGAACCATGAGGGTAGCAGTGTGCTTGCTGTTTCCAAGCACTGCCCTGGGGCTGCAGGAGGGCCGGGCCATCCTTGGAGGCAGCAGTGGGGGGGGGTGTGGGGGTGGGCAGCAAAGGGACAGCTGTGGGATCGATCCTCCTTTTGGGGAGCTCCTAGTGCCACCATGGCTTTGCTGTGCTATACGTAACCCTCTAGAGAAGCTGTTTTACTCTTTCAGAGTCATTTCTTTCATTCAGGAATGGGGCATCATCTGCTAAGTGGCACAAGCTTTCCCAGCCCTAGGGTCAATAACTGAAGTCTTCAGCACAAACCACTTGAAGAGACTCAGCAAGCAAGCCCAGCAGTCTGTGACGCAGATAGCACACACTTTTGTGTGTTTGTTTTCTTGAAACCAGCCATAATTATGTACTTGTGTAATGATCTCTACAGAAAGGTCATTAAATAAATACTGCTCGTTATCACATAGCAGAATTACTTGGGCCGAAGGACTGAAGCCTGCAGCCATCACCAGGTCCCACGCAGGGAAATGCTGGTCCCTTTCCTCTGCTTCCTCAGCTCTTCCTTCCCTGAGGAGGCAAACCCACTGCTATCCTCCCCTAGCCCTTAAGAACCAGAAATAACAAGCTAAAGCTATTGCTTTTACCCATCCTCTCCTCCTCTGGCAACCCATAACTGCTCATCGGCCAAATCTGTTTTCAAAATAAAAACATCTCAGGCTGTGAGTCTCACACTGTGTGAGGCTGGGGGTCTCCCCCACAGACACACAGTGCCTCCAACTCGATCTCACCTCCCCAGATTTCACCATGCAGGAGGCAGGTGGCTGCATGGAGCAGAGTGGGGCAGACACAACACTGTTGTGAATCCCAACCAAAAGCTGTTTTATCTGCTCCGTGCAGACTCGAGGCACTGCTGCTATCTGCAGCCTCGACATCAGAAAGGCATGGACCAGCAGTAACTGCCCTGCCTTTGTCCAACCACGTGGTACGGAAATTCATTTTGCAGAAGTAATGGGCCCTTTCTTACTTACAACCTGCTGGGGAACCTCAGCCCAAAGGCCGAAATGGAAGAGCACTGCCCAATGCTGCAGTGAGCTGCTCTGTGCCTCCCTGAGAGGAATGAATGATGGAGAATGATTCAGGGAGAAGCTCGGGCTGGGGACACAGCACTGCTCCCACTGCCCTGCATCAGCACCTTCTCCTGGTGGATACAGCAAGTGAGGCCAGGGGTTTCACTTCAGCAATGAGGAGGAACTGCTGGATTCCTGCATTTCCTCTTCCATGCAGTCCCATGAAGAACTCGATACATCCCTTGTTCACCTCAATCTGGGAAATGTATTTATTCCGAAACCAGGAAATTGTGGCTTTTCCAGAGATATTCTGCTTCCAAAAACATTCAGGATGTTTTCTGTGTTAATGACATCTGTTATTATTGTTACCCTTGCTGGCTCATTCTGCTCTCAGGGCTCCCACAGGCCAGGTAAGCATTCAGTGGGTCTGACTCGCCACTGCTGGGGAAGCTGTGTGCCATTTGCCCTTTGGAAGGGTGTAAAAGCACATGTGGGCTAGGCTGGGCAGCACGAGCTGCTGTGAACCTCTCTGTCACCATGCAGCTTCTGGCAGGATGGAGGGCTCAGCAATAAACATTTCTCTCCTCCTAAGAACATGATCTAACAACTACAGCCAAAGCTCCTTTCAGCTCAGTGCCAATGAAGACAGTCTCAGGGTCCCTCTGTGGTTTAGATGTTCTTCCACGGGCTATTTGGAGCACTGTTTGTTTCTGATGGTAAAACCTCAACACAGCTCATTTCTGGGCTCAGGCTCATGCACAGCCTGGCCTTCAGCCCGGCTCCCTCGGGCACCACCAGCATTGCTCCTTGGGCACTGCAAGCCCAGGAGAAGCTACCACCATCCCCGTGACCCCACACCGGCCACCAGCCTGCCAAACTGTCCCTTCCTTCCTCTGGAGTCCCAGCACTGTTGGGAAAGGGCTCCAGCAGCAGCTCAGGGCTGAAGTTCGGGTGCCACCACACTGCTTCCATCTTGGTGCTCTTCATTAGTTGCTCTCCATGCACCTCCAAGGGACAGGACACGATCTCCACCCCTGCCACAGCTTGCCATTAGAGGGCAATGAAGAACCTCCTAAGATGCTCACAACCTCTCAACATTCATGTCCCCCCAACACTTCAGCGCACACAGCTGGACCGAAATGCCAGCAGTGCCACTAAACACTCCATGAGAGTGGCTTGGCTCATCAAGCAGGGCACATTATCTCCTCTCCCTGCCTGGAAGTCGGCTGCTCACATCACATCCTCCAGACCTGGTTTCATTCTTCTCCTCCTCCTTAGATGTATTCCTTGTTCACTGACCCAGAGAGGCAGGGAGCAAGCTCATAGGGAAGCTGCAGCAAAGCGTGGATGACTTACAAGGACAAAGGAGAGGGAGCACCATCCTGGCTGATTCCCCACAACCAGCACTGCAGCCCCTGCAATGGCTCACCAGAAAGCACATCCACCTCGTCAGAGCAGACACAAAATTTATTATTATAGAAAACAGCAATCAAAGTTTGCTTCCTCTCTAACAGCTTACGTTCCATACAGAATCTATTTCTAGAAGTGTTTGCAGCCACGTACCATAATTACACGGACAGATATAAATATTTCACACACCATATGCTGTGCTATGGTGCTGTTACAGACACCTGCTCCACGCTGCTCCAATCCTCAGTGGCTGGCAAGCACCCAGCAGGGACGTGGGGCAGCTGCAGCAGATTGCAGCCCTAAGCACATCCCCTGGGACAGTGGGACCCTGGGAAGGGTGGATTTGGTAATTGGATTTCATTGGAGGCTCTGCCACTGTAATGGGTATAAAGGAAGTGTCCCACAAACCTATTCATAGGACACTCCTAACCTCACAGCATGACTGTGCCTTCTGCTGAACCATCATCCTGATACCTGTACTGCCATCTCAAGGAAGCATCCCACTCTTTCAGCCCTGGATCAATCACTTTCATTAGCAATCACTTTGAAGTTTATGGCAGATTTTGCTGCTGGCTCACAGATGCACACCCCACCTTCCACATGCTTCACTTTCTCTAAAGAATGCTGTTTTTGCCCATTTGTTACAGCAGACCAACCTGTTAATTGCTACACACTGCTGCCAAGCCTGCCCCGCACACAGCTGTGCATGAGGGATGCCTCAGCATATGGTGCTGCTTAATCCCAGGCTGCTGCTCAGGCTCTGGAGGTGAAGGGGAGTTCAGACTGCATCACCATTTGTCTTCCACCGAAGGTGACAGCTACGGCCATATGGGGCAATGGCTCAGGACAGGGAAAGCCACGCGCCCAACTGCATCAAAATCATTCACTGACATCACACAGCTTACTTACAAGGTGAGAACCCATCCACTGCACACAGATTCCATGAGTTTGTTACCAGTTACGAGCACGAGGCCAAAGAAAGGAGTGTCAGAAACCACCCAAATGCTCATCTCCTACAAGGTGCCCTTTTAGGGTCCTGCACTGACAAACCCCATGCGTGCTGCTAACGAGGTGTGTGCCATCAGCCCCCCGGCCACCTCACCTGGTCGCAGATGAGCTCCCACTTCTTCTCATTGTCATACTGCCGCAGCAGCCGGGCTTTGTCGGGAGGCAAGTTCATCGCGTTCTGCAGGGAGAGAGAAAGGAGCATCAGGTAGTGGGCTCGGCTTTGGGAGGCAGCAGATGTGGGTGAACCGAGGCAGCAGGGCTGCACTCACCCTCATTGTTTTATATGAATTCCTGTTGACAGCATTACTCAGAAACATTCCCTCTCAGCATTGCCTTTGGCCCCAGAAGTGCCAGCAATGCCACTCGTGCTGCAGGATGCACTGGGACACAGCGGGAGCCTTCCAGCCCTGAGCACACTGATACAGCAAGCACCTGGTGCCGGGCACTGCAGAAGGCTGCTTTTCTCCAGATGAGGTCCTCAAAATCCATTTCATTCTATTTTAACAGCAAGATGCTGTTCAGGTTTCCAAATGTCACCACACGCAGCCCTATTTGTCTTACAGTGTAGCTGGAGTTGGAAGCACAGCTGCCTACCACGACACAGGGCAGGACAGCCCAGCTGGGTGCCTACCACCCAGCACACTTTGGAGTGGCAGCACTCCAAAGCTATTTGCACAGCACAAAGAGAGCTCTGCAAGCACCACATCTCGAGAGCCTCCTATCAGCAGGATGCAGCACAGGAAGGCCACGTGCCAGAGCACGAAGCATCTCTCCAGCTGTAGCTCACATATCTCACTCTGAGACACAGGCACCTGCTCGCTCACCCCAGGCCCTGCTGCCTTCCCACCAGACCTCACTACTTCCACCAGTGGATGAGTGTCACCCGCTCCCAGAGCCTTTCCACCACTCTGCTGCTGCTCTTCCTGAAGCTTGTTTTCTATCAGATAACAAATACTCTTCTCTTTGCTCATCTGTGCTGTCATGTCGATAGTATTTACAGGCTGTGATGCTATCTGCTGTTGATTCCCCCCTCAGTCTCTCACCATACACCTTATCAGTTCTGCTTATCATTTTAATGCACTCCTTGGTATTTTTCCTGGGGCTCTGTCAAGTGCCATTCCTTACTTGTGACGATGCAAACGTATTTCAGAGCTTCACTGGGCCTAAGCTGTAGGGGAAGCCTCTCTGTTTACCTGCAATGCATGTCCTGGGAACAGAAGCCATCCTGGAGAGCTCTGCAGAGCCCAATTACTCTCTCCAGCTCCTTGAAAAGAGGTTGGAGCAAAGTGCAGGTCATCTCTGCTCCCTGGTAACAGTGACAGGACAAGAGGTGATGGCTTCACAGTGCACCAGGGGAGGGTCAGGGTGAGTATGAGGAATAATTCCTTCTCCAAAGAGCAGCCAGGCAGTGGCCCACCACCAGGGAGTGGTGGTCATCATCCCTGGGGGTGTCCCAGAGCTGTGGGGATGTGGCACTGAGGGACGTGGGAGTGGGTGTGGGGGGGTTGGGGATCTCAGAGTTCTTCTCCAACCTTAACAATTCTGTGAGTGCAGCCTGAAGGAGGGAAACAAGGCCCAGGCAGC
Source organism: Lagopus leucura (assembly GCF_019238085.1). Taxonomy (NCBI): domain Eukaryota; kingdom Metazoa; phylum Chordata; class Aves; order Galliformes; family Phasianidae; genus Lagopus; species Lagopus leucura. The sequence goes on from NW_024962273.1 coordinate 1,225,378, forward strand.
GATTTGGATGAACAAACTTCAAAACAGATTAACTCTGATTTCATTCTGAAGTGTGAACTCCCCCAACTCTACATCTCTTGCATCAGCAGCTATGGCACAGAAAGCTGCTCCATCGCCTTGGCTCGACCCTTCTGCTTGCACAGCTTTGGCTCCCATCACAATTAACCACACATAATCGCAGTCTGTATTTCTTGCTCCCCGCAGCCCAGTGAAATGACTCCCAGGCGTCTCTTAGCCACTTCCAGGTCCTCTGGTTAGGGGCATCACACACAGCAGCACTTTCTGGCTATCTGCAGGCCCGGGACTGCCAATCTCCCACCTTCCCCCTCCATGCAGCTTGCGCTCGGAAGCCTTTGGCATTCAGCTCAGAAGCTGCAGCTCGATCCTGTCTGCAGAGGCTGATTCCCGGTTGTATTCTGGCTCCAAGCACACATAACTTCTCTTTTTCCCCACAAATTCCAAAGTTATTCATGTCTACTGTCCACGTGCCAAGTCATATAGGTAAGGTTTCCATTTCGTTTGCTCTGGACTGGCACTATAAAGCTACAACTTCATTTAATCACAGTAGCAGATGGAAAACCAGGGGGAAATACTAGCAGGCCCACAAAATATTAAATTGCCTAAGAGTTAAAAATAAAACTAGCGGTGCATCAAGGAAATATACACATTTAACCTATTGGACAAAGCCCAGCTCCATCCAATTCAGCACCCCCACAGCAACCCCAAGCTGCAGAGAGGCACTGCACCCCCAGCCCGGCCCGAACCACCCCAACCTCTCCCAGCTGCCATGCAAGGACAGAACTCAGCTTCCTCTAACTTATTCTTCATTTTAATGACAATGTACAGGCTTATTGTTTTGGAAAACAAACGTGGCAGCATCTTGAGTGACTTAAAAGCATAAGCGTTGCTAATTAATGGCATTAAGCTGTTGCTCTTTCTTGCTAATCTTATGATCTTTAAGTCTAAATCCTTTTTATTTATGAATCATGACATAAACGTGCCAGCATCAAACAGGACAGGCTCCTCCTAATCCATCCGCTCACAGCAAAGGCCCCGTGTGCATCAGTAAGCCAATTAGAGCACATCCATCCCAAAACATGAGACCTTGCCACCAGCCTCCGAGCACAGAAAACCATTTCCTACTCATGGGAACTTCCATGGGAGCCGTGCCCAGCAGCCCGAGGACACGGCCATCCATTCCTCTGTGTGGGTCACTGAGAAGAGCCCTGGGGACAGCAGGACGTGGGCAGCAGAGGAAGCACCCAGTGCCCATTGCAGAGACTGTTGCCGTCTACCAGAGCCCCACACACAGCCAGCAATGCATCCCCTGAATTCCAGCAGCAGCTTGGCAGGCATGATGTGAGCAGAGGAGAACACAGAACACATAACTTCCCACAGCTGCAATGGCAGAATTAAACCTCAATTCTGCTAATGAATCCTCTACACAGGGAAACCTCACGCGCTGCTCCAGTGGCTCCACGGTGCAGCTTAACGCCAGCTCCTCTCTGAGACGTGGCAGAGCAGCTTATATTCCCAAGCCCTAATTCCCAGCTCACTTTCTCCTCCTTCCCTTCCTCTGAGTGGGATTATTTCCGATCCGCACAACCACAAGAGAGAGGAAAGCAAACCTCTGCACATTTTTGGCTTCATGGTAGTACTGATGGAACAAACCGGAGCTTCCACAATATCCTTGGTCTCGTCAGATTCACACTAAGCTCAGCCTTGCTCATTTCCTCACCTGCTGACTCTCTCACCTGGAATGTCCCAGCTCACAGTGGCACTCCCTGCAGGCTCTGTGCACAGCACTTGCTGACTGCCCGGCTATCGCCTTCTGCCTCCAGCACTCCTGGCTCTGTCTCTGCTGCCTCCATGATGATGAGCTGCACCCTTCATTTTTTCGGTGTTATGGCCATGACTGTTTTATGGCACTGCCTGAACTATTTCAAGCTTTTTTAATGTTTAGTGAGTTCTTACAAAGTAAATCCAAAATTGGTCTGTAAGTCAAATCCATACCTCCCAACCTGTAGAACTGAGAAAGAACAGGCATCCTTCCAGCAGGGAACCTGCAGGTCAACGAAGCTCTGCTGCAAACTACAGAGCTTGCCTACTAAGGCAGCCCTCTGTACTTTGGTACAGTGTTACAATTTAACTGCAGGATCCACAGTAAAAGAGCCCTTCATGTTCCTGTCTAAAAAATTCAGCTTTCTGTAACTGCGTGGCTTCACTTCTCAGTCCTGCTACAGTGTGTTTATTTAGGAAAGCTAGAGGCCAGTGAGGCAGTTCTGGGTGTGTTGACTTTACGAGGAATCCATGCAAGGCTAAAATTAAATCTACTTATTGTTCTCATCCTCCTTCTCCCCTTTTTTTTCCTTACTAAACCATTCTTTGATCTGGAAGCCCAGCACTCAGCACACAGATGCTCCCAGCAAGGCAGCTGTCCCTGCAGACATCCATGTGCAGGGCTGGGACTGAGTGCAGGACTCTCATTTACACTGTGTGCACCCAGGACTTCTCAGCAACCCCACATATCCTACCTGACATCATTCATTGCTCCCTCCTCTGTGCTTCCCACTGAAGCTGCTGTGCTGCTTTGCACATCACTTCTTTGCTTCCTCAGCAGTAACACATGCATATTGATTACACACTATCCTAACCTGAGAGCTCTTGGAGATGTGAATCTCATACTGCTCCACTGAGACCCCCACTAGCATCAGCACTGCACAAACAAGAGCAGGGTCGGGATGTGTTTCACCACGCACACACGGGGATCCCATGCAGACAGCCTGTGCACGTTTTGGGGAGCTCAGCTCTTCCCCAGTACTCCCAGCACTGGGAGCTGCAGCTGCAGCCCTGGGGCAGGAGCAGAGGTGTGAGCCAAGCCGGGTGCTGCTGACATTCGCTGCTGGAATTCCATCTGAGAAGCATCTCGAACGTCTTGGTGGCCAGCGACTGCCGCTCTCACCACAGGGCTGTTTATACCATTCAGAAATTCAGACCCAGACTAATACTTTTCAGATTCTGGAAAAGCTGAAACCTCATTAATTCGACACCGAGAAACCGTTTCACGCTGCAAAAGCCCCAGAGCCCAGCTCACAGCTGACTCACCCATCCCGGAAGATCACCGCCTCACTGCTTTACTCACTCATTCAAATGCACTCACCACTGATAAGGCACACCACAGAACCCCAAATTAAAGAGCTTTCAGTGAAACGGCTGGGAAAGTGCATTCCAGCTCGAGCCTATGCTCACATCTGCCAGGAGCCGGGAGCCGCAGTACAGCAGCATGCACCCAGCTGCTGGGAGCCGTATGTCGGACACGGTGGGAGATGCACAGAGGAGATGTGTTGGACATCTCATTTCTACCACTGCCATGAAATGCTGAACATGCTGTCTGGAGCAACCCACCTCCTGTCTGTAGGCTTGCACCTTCCTGATCCCCTGCCAGCACGCAGCAGTGCAAAACAGAAGGTGAAGGCTGAGCACTGGGACAATCAGTCTGCTCTCAACTTGCTGATGGGCTTTTCTTCTTACAATTTATTAGTTTTTATCAGCTTTATAAGGATTCCACCGAAAAAAAAAGCTTTGCTCTAACCAGAGGATTCCCATCCTGCACGACACTGTTCACTACAAAGCCCTCAGAGCAAACACTGCAGACCCAGCTGTGTAACTGAATAGCTGCCTATCAACTACTCCGCTGAAAAGGAAAAATTAACAGCACAGACAGCAGCACCTATCAGTGAGTGTCAAAAGCCATCTGTGCAAGAGGACTGCACAATCTCAGCACAAAAGCAGCTGTAAGGAACAGTCAGCTCGGAGGCCTCGCTCTATCCAGAGGTGTAAATCTCATCTTCCAAACACCCCGGTGCTGTGTAACAGAGCACAGCTCTCAGAGAACCCTGTCCTGCAGCTGAACCACAGTACAAGGACAGAGGCAGCCCCTCCATGCTGGCACCTGCATCACTCCCCACCCCGTGCACGCAGCCCCAGCCCTGCAGCCCTGCCCCACATCCCTGCCCAGCACCATTCAGTGCAGGGCTGAAGTTAACCACGCTGAGCCAGGCAGCAGGTGATGAAGTGAGAGCAACGCTCCCCACGCACGCCTTCAACACACTGGAGCACTGGAGGTGGTTTGCAGAGGAATGGCTGTCGTGCATTACCTCCAAACTTGCTGCTAACTCTCCTGGCCAACAAAGCTCCTGCCCTGCTCACTGGCAAGCTGCGAGGTCACCTCGCTGGGGAAGAGCTGCAGCTCTCAACAAAGTAATAAAAGAGCAGTTAAAGAAATTTCCCCTAACTGGAATTTTAAAAGCAGCTGAAGATCACAACATGCTGCTAAGAGATAAGGAGAAGTGTTTTCCCAACATGACAGCAGCAGCAGAGCCCCACTGCGGCCAGGATTGCTCGTGCTGATGTACCTGAGCAAATACCACCCATGGTGCTCACCCATGCACCAGCAGCTTGCCTCTCCTAATGGCATTTCCCTAACATCGCCCAGAGCCAGGCCAACCCCAGCAGGATCCATGTCACTGCTCTGGATTTTCACTTTTTTAGATAATAACCCACGTGAGGACCTAATTATGGTAGATTCACTTCCCACTTCACCATTTGCTTCGCACTAAGCCCACCACCAACGAATGTTCCGTGCTGGTATCCCTGTTCTGGAGATGCACTTTCACTGCATCTATCCCATGCCCACCAACCAGAGTGGGCCCACTAACAAAACACAGAGGATGTTACAACCACAGTTTCATCAGTTAATTAACAGTACTAAAAAACAGTCTGATTAGTTGCGTTTAAAGCACGCAAGTGTCCAGTCTGGGCCTACCCAGCCTCTTCTGTCAGATGAAGCACTCAGAGGGTGGTGAGGCACTGGCACAGGCTGCCCAAGGAGGCTGTGGATGCCCCATCCCTGCAGGCATTCAAGGCCAGGCTGGATGTGGCTCTGGGCAGCCTGGGCTGCTGGTTGGCGACCTGCACACAGCAGGGGGTTGGAACTGGATGAGCATTGTGCTCCTTTGCAACCCAGGAAAGCCATTCTATGATTCTGTGATTCTCAGGGCTCACCTCCCCAGCCCTGTGCCCTGCACCCATCAGCTGGAGGGGATGCTCACCAACAAACCACTCTGCACGCACTGGACCAAGGCACACATTGGTGACATTCTTAAATAACTCGAATTCACAAAAGATTTCAGTGTCAGAAAGCCAAAGCTCAGGAGGACCAGGAACTCCACGAGTCGTACTTGGTGCTTTAGACTAAGCAAACGAAGCTATAAACAGTGAAACAAGCAGAAGTGATAAGCACTTCTTAAACATTGCAAACTATTTACCTCCTCTTTTCTGCATTCAAGTACTTGATGAACTGTGAAGGCAATTTATCTGAAAGTTTGTTGTACTGAAAAATGTAAACACGAGCAAAAGCTCCCATATGCCAGGCTCCAAACCCATGTGAATTTTTACAGGCGTGCCATAAGCTCCAGTTTATACTGGAAATATTTACAGGTCTGAGTACTGCCAGCACCACTGCACCCAACAGAAGAGGCAAATGGCCAAAGAAAACCACAGCCGTGTGACTTTCTAGCCATAATGAGAAACTCCTCGTGCACTGAGGTTGCTCTGTCTCCCACTGCACAATATCTGACCCCCAGGGCTCTCCCGCCTGCTTGTGTTACAACAGGAGTGACTACAAACATAATGCACACACACACTTATCTACACGTCACATGAATAATTCTCATGCCTAAAAATGAGGCGTCTCCAAGCCACCAGTGCAGATATCTGTTGTTTCACCAGTCGCATTTTCACACGGATCTTCCTGTATTTTTTCCGTTGCCCTTCAGTAACCAAGTGTTAAGCTCCAAGGACTCAGCAGCTTCCTGCAGAGTGGCGTGAGGACCTCCCTGGATGATCAGCTGAGCAGATCCCTCTGTTTCCAAGGACAAGGCAGAGCTGTAGCTGGCAGGGAAGCCTGAGAGCATCACGAGAGAATGCAGCTGCCCCACAGCATCATTAAACATCGCCTGCAACAAGCAGGTAAAGCAAATCACCAAAAAGCAGTAAAGCTCTGTTTATGCAATTGGCTGCACACATCATGAGGCAATTGGCTGCATTTGTGAGAACTCAATACTCACTTTGAACACGTGAACCATCCGCAGCAGACTGCGTGGGTCTGAGACGTGGCAAGGTTGCACTGCACCAGGCCCAGACCCAAACAAGGCTGCTCTGTGCTGGGCAGTCCCAGCTCCGTCCCAGTGCTCCCACCGAGGCCCCAGGATGCCTTTTCACTAATGGAAAGTTCACAGCCATTTTACTGCAGGCTTTTATCAAGCTGCAGGAGTAATAGGATGGACTGCCCACTAACTGATGGGGTCTCCCTCTCAAGAGAAATCAGAACAAGGCTACTTTTAAGGCTGCTTTTTAAAACTAACTAGGTTTAAAAATAAAATAGAATTGACAGACTGTGAAAGCGAAGCCAAAATTCAGCTCTGCTAAGTGCAGCATGCTTTGAAAGACAACAGCAACTCTTTGACCTAGGTTAGTGGGAAGGAGCAAGAGCTCGACACCAACACCTGCTCATCCCCTGCCCTCCCAGCCAGGACCCCCCTGCACGTAGGATCCCCCCTATTGCAGCTGCATCAGCAGTGCTTCCCTTGGCAGACTGATGTCCTTGACAAGAGACCAGTGCTCTTTCTTTTTGTACTGTCATCACAGCTCCCAAGCAGCAGCCTTCAGTTTCCCTCATATTATTTTGGCCTCATTTGGGAAATATAACTGATTGCAAAAAGACAGCACTGTGAACAAAGCCCATTCCTTTCCTGATAGCCTGGATAGCCATAGGCTGCCCTTGCCCACATCCATAGCCAGGCAATCCTCATTGAAAAGCTCCTGCTCTCCTTCTCCGCCTCCCAGCTCACTCACCATCATGAGATGGAGATTGCACAGCACTCCCAATGTCAAACTGAGTACTACATTAGCTCTTACACAGTGCACACACACTGCCAGACACCCTGGCATGAAAGATGAATGAGGAGCTGGTGCAGGCAGAGGCAGTCTCAAGTGCCGCACAGTTCCTTGCAGGGCACTCACACAGCACCGAGCCAACACAACCCAACAGCAGATATGTGCACTACGTGTCACAAACACTGCTTCTAGCAGCTTTCAGACTGGATATTAGGAAATACTTCTTCTCCAAAGAGCAGTCAGGCAGTGGCACAGTGAGTGGGGGTGTCCCAGAGCTGTGGGGATGTGGCACTGAGGGATGTGGGCAGTGGGCACAGGGGGGTGGGTGGGGTTGGACTTGGGGATCCAACCTTAACGATTCCACAACTGACTGCTACACGAATAGCTGCCACAGCAAACAGAGCACATAGTGACCCAATGCACCTCACCATCCCCAGCTTCGGGTTAAGGAAATGGAGTTTCTCCAATTTCCAATCTCCAATCCTCCAGAAGAGGATGCTCTTCTCAGCACAGGAACATTATCAGTCTCCCTGCTGTGCATCCCCACGTGTACAGCCACATCCCTTGGCCTAGCGGCGCTCTGCTTGGTTTTCCTCCCAAAATCTGGAAGCAAAGATGTGGAGCCTGACACTGAAACCCCTGCAGCAACATAGAAACTCTTCTGAGCTCCGAGAAAGGGACAAAAACCCCCTGGGAGACATGCAGCAACTGAACGACTGCACAGGTTTGGTTATTCTTTAAACACTTTTACTGCGGCCATCCCAAAACCAATCCTAAAGTTCAATGCTAGACCCATAAAAGCTTCTCCATAAAAGCTTCTACTAGGTTACTTTTTCCAAATAAAGCCCTAACCACATTTTCTGGGCTTCTGCTTATGATCAGCAAGCTGAAGTTTCCAGTGCACACCGCAGTCACTGAAGCTTCATGGATTTCATCTTTCCAGAGCCTAAAAAGCTGTGCTGCTTCTAATCCACTTCCAACAAACTTTCACAGGATGTCACTGAGTCACTCACGGCACGCATTACCTAATGTCACACTCAGACATGAACCATATAAAACGTAATTCATGCAGAGTTGTGCACATTCAAGGACTGTGCTCAGATACTGGAAAATAGTGGGCCATTCTGGATGCTATTTTAACCTCCGTGAGAGGCCAAATACCAAACATCCGAAGCACTGCACTGGTACCACGCCAGCATAGACACCTGCAGCCAGAAACACAGCTCTACTCTTCATACGTGCCATACAAAAGCAGTTAAGTGTGTTCTGTGCATTCCACGAGGGCCTCTCTCTGCAAAAGCCCCGAGCTGCACACAGGTCAGGTGGTGGCAAACCCACTGCAGTGGACGTAGTGATGGGACGAGAGGTGATGGCCTCAAGTTGCACCAGGGGAAGGGCACACTGGATATGAGGAACAATTTCTCTCTGGCTCCAGCCATACTTCCAGGGTCTTCCTTATTCCCAATTCCTGCAGGTTTTCTCACCTGATGATAACACACATGTTACAATGGCCTTTGTTTACCCACAAACATGCTTCTTGTTTCAATTTCTCATCGCAGAGATCTTCCACCAAGATATCTGCCTCATGATTTTCACAGCGCAGTACGTGAAGACTGTAAACAGAACTTTGTATTTCATCAAGAATCCCTTTGATGTATGTTGATAAACTTGAATTAGAGCACCCATAAATGTGCCTGCAGCACTGCACCTCCTGCCTGGAGCAGCCATGGGCAGGCTGGAGGTGCGGGGCAGAGCAGGGCTGGCTGCACAAGCAGGGCACAAGGGGCACTTCTGGAGCTGGTGCAGGAAGGCAGGTTATCCACAGTGACTGGAGAGATGCTGGATAGCTTTGTTTAATGACTGCACTGTAAGATCCTTCTAGAATCCCCCACTCATTGCCAAGGAGATGGAGAAAATCCACAGGTGTTAACAAAACTGAGGTCATATTTACATCTGATGAATATACAGACGTTTTATAACTGTCCAGCTTATGCTGTGAAAGCTGCCTGCTACCTGCCCATGAATCTCTCCTGAGTTAATCATAACACAGTGTATTTACTGGGGAGTGAGCTGTGCTGGCTGTGCTGTGCTGCTCCCTGCAGCCCCCGCAGTTCCACAGACCAACCCCGGCTCCCATTAACCATTAATACAACACCATATTCCCATTTTCACACTGGCAATCCACCAGAGATGAGAGCTCCATCCCTTAGTGCTCAGTCTGGGCTCTTTACAGCACGTGGAGATCCAACAGCTTCCACTGCCATCTGGTAAAGCTCTCTCCTTCGAGGTCCCAGCAGTGCCCCCGCACCGCTCCCCAGCCCTGAGCTCACACAGGCTGCCATACGCCTGCAGACTGCGAGGGATGTTGTAGGTTCACAGCAGGGGAAAATCCAACCCACCGCCTTGTCACTGCGGTGGGAAATGATACGGCTAGCAGGGAGCAGCGGGGCTGTTGCACAACTATCCAGACAGGACGTAGGATCTCATTCCAGAGCAGCTTTCCTGGGAAGCGCTGTCTCAGGCCGATGGCAAACAGCTCGCCCCTCCAGAAGGGAGCCCAGAGCATGCAGCCCTCCCCTGCCTCTGCTCTAATTCTCATTTGATGACCTTGACACTGTAAACATCAACAAAAGAAGAAGAAAAGGAGGCTAAGCTACCTAATACCTCTCCAGAAGGCTCCGTTGTTCATTAAGAGCCCCAAATTAAGTGCTAATGCTCTTCTGATTAACCCCCATTAACGCCAGCACTGTTAGCAGAGGTGTCTGGGATGAGCCTGGAGTCACAGGCTGTGGGCCATTGGGACAACCAAGAACTGAGAACAGCTATTTAACAAGGGGCTCTTTTCTGCTAATGAGCACGTTTTAGCCCCTGTTGCACACCACATCACGTATCCACGTGGAGGCACACAGCCTGCTACACAAACCAAGAGGCACCTACATGCAAGGGCATCGCCCAGCACCAGTGACATTCTGTCCTTTCTATGGCCAATTTGCACGCACTCAGAGCCCTTTGGAACACCAGGATGAAGACATCGCTGTGCAGCCAAGCCCCGATTCCCTGCAGCTTTCCAGGTTGGATGGGAACCGGGTTAAACCACTGACACAGGAACCGGGCATGGCACTGCATGAGGATGAGCCACGGCTCTCAGGCAGCATCACCGAGCTGGGAGCAGAATGAATCCTGCCTGGCACCACGGAGCAAAAAGAGGGACCGGGTGCCGAGTAGGAAACCTGAATTTCTCATGGAAGCACATCTGGTATTTATTAGAGGGATTCAGGGGATCTAGTTACATCTATTTTTTCCTCCTTAAAGCAACAACTCACCAGGAAGTATTAGTATGAGCAAGCAGCACATGCAAATTGGTGCAAGAATCTCCAAAGCACAAAGCAGCAAAGCACACACGGAGCAGCACAGGCTGCCACAGGACAGGGCTCGGCTGCCCGCCCCCACCCACCCTCAGACTGCCAAACGGTGAAGGAGGATCCACCACAAAAAGGGATTAAAAAAGGGAAGAAAAAAGGACACTTCTGTACTGGGAGGGCCGTTGCAGCCCTGCACCCTGGCAGGGAGACTCCAGAGTGCTGCGCTCCAGCTGCAGGCAGCCCTCACCCTCTTGATGAAGATGGCAAGGGGAAAAATACTCCTCCCTGCACTCGTGCACCACTGCCATGCTCACATCCGAGTGCTCCCATCCACACAGCTCAAAGACACAACCAGCCAGGTCTGCCGCGCAGCTTCACTGCCTTCCTAATAAACACAAACGTGATTGGGAATGGAGTCGCTCCGTGGCAGCAGCAGCCTCAGAGCCAGCAGCCGCACTCGGGCCGCAGCTCCCCTCGGGGCAGCCCATCAGTTCTGCCCAGCCTCAGCGATTAAAGGCAGGATCCTCCCAGCGCTGCCTCCGTGCTGCCGGCTGCTCCTAGAGAATCCCCTCCCGCCATGTGCTCGGCCTTCTGCCGCTGAATGCCATCGGGCTCTGAAAGCAGAAGCAGGACAGGCCAGCAGCAGGCCCACAGGCGCTGCTTCGCACCAACCGGGAATACTGGGTCGGCCCAAAGGTGCTGACAGGCACCAGCGCACAGCATCCTCACACCTCTGCTACAGAAAGGTCAAAAAGGCACAGAGAGATGAGTGAAAGCTTTCTAAGATTTACCTGCTTCAAATGAGGCAGTAAATTCAGGTTTTAATAGGCCAACTCTCACACGCTGCATGGTCTCTCCCCCATCCCCTATGTCCATTTACGTACAAAACTAAAGTTCAGCTTACAAGTCTGGGCTGCGCTGTGAATGTGAATTGCAGCCTTCCTGAGTCCAGTCACTTCTCCCTAACATGGGACACTACAGCCAGGATGAAAGTATGCTTCCAACATAGCATGTTTCTGCAACAGATAGCTCTCTGACCCCACGAGGACCAGCAGGACCTACCAGGTTGCTCAGTATTTTGACCGTTTCCATCCCCATTGCACAGAGGGCACGCCATACAGGCAAGCACTGAGGAACGTCCTTGCCCAGCCAATCCCAGCTGGATTGAGGTGACCTCGTGGCCATGATGCATGAGGAACCGTGCTGTGAGCTCCTTGCAGTTCAAGGTGGGAGCAAATCCCTGAGCTTGAGCAGAACAGTGAAAACTGCTGAGCACAACTAATTCCCATAGAACAATGTATTGACAGCTACACTCGATGGGATGGAATTATTTTGCTCTTCAGAAAAAACACAGTTGGGTCCAGCTCAGAATAAAGCGCAGAGATGGCAAAGCAACCCTCTGCAGTCAGCAGTGGCAGCATCATGCAGTGACTTCTGCACAAACAGCAGCAGTTCCTGCTGTACTAGGATTTAAGCATAAGCATTCCCAAGAAATGGCTGGGTCAGGATGTGCGTGTTCACAACAAGTACTGCCAGGCTTAAGAGACCCACCGAGGAGAACAGTGTAAGGGGAACTGCTCCCTATACAGGCTTGCAGGCTGGGAGCTTTCACAATGTTCTTTTATAAATATTTGCAAAGCCTGGTAACAACGGAAACATCCAAAAGATTTTTCCTTCCTTGGAAGCAGCAATGAAGTCCTGTTATAAAGGTCTGAAGCACCTGAGGAGGGAAGATTTAGGTTGGATGTCAGGGGGAAGTTCTTTGCTATGAGAGCAGTGAGGTGCTGGAACAGCTGCCCAGAGAGGCTGTGGATGCCTCGTTCATCCCTGAAGGTGTTCAAGGCCAGGTTGGATGGGGCTCTGGGCAGCCTGGGCTGGTATTGAATGTGGAGGTTGGTGGCCCTGTGTGTGGCGGGGGGCTGGAGCTTCATGATCCTTGAGGTCCCTTCCAACCCAACCATTCTGTGATTCTGTTATTCTGAGATGTTCCTCAGCTCACTTTCATCTCACTCCGTGGGGTTCCAGAGGGCCAACGGGGCTGAGCACAGACAGCTGAGCCATCCATCTTCAGGGCTCTGCCCCATCCATCCCCGCAGTTGTGCTCTATCCAACCTCAGTGCTCTGCCCCAGCCCTGCACAGGGCTCAATCCTCAGGGCCCGTCTCTGGAGCGGGTGGGTAATTCAGTCCACAGGCCACTTCAGGAGTGGGAGATGAGATCACTGTGCTTCCCTGCTGCATGCCAGAAGGCCCCTCCCAGCCCAGCAGGGCTGTGCTCCCAGCGCAGGCTTTGACATCCAGCACAGCGACAGCACCCTAAGGGTGAAGAGACCAGAGGCCGTCCTGGGGAACACTGAAAAGAACATGAAGACTTCTTTCCTTAAAAGTCTAGTAGGAATCATTAGTAAAACCAGCCTCTAAAGCACACAAGTCAGGCCCTCCTGTGAGACCAGGCACAGGAAGGGGTGTGGAGCATGAGTCACGGCCAGGGTCACCTGCTTGGAGGGGACACACAGCACAGAGCATCCAGCAGAAGCTCTCCAGAGCAGCACCCTGAGTGAGCACTGAGTACAGGAGCTGGACGGGGACATGGCAAACCAGTGGCATCTTCCCCACATCTTCCAGCCAGCACTGAATGTCCTGGGGCAAGTCCAGCCATCGCTTCTGCCCGAAGTACTCATTAGTGGGGCGGCTAGAAAAGAGAGGCGCCTTCAGAGGTAAGCATTACTGTTTCACAGCCAGTATTTCCCATTAACTGCAATTGGTACCATTAAAATGGGCAGCTTTGCTGCTCAGCTACACTTCTCATACCAGCCAAAATGACGCGCTGTTAGTTTAAAATGAGACAGAAAGAGAGCATTATAAGGCTGGTGTGAAACTCCCCAAAGCACCACATCCATCTTAATTCCCCTCTGCAGGAGCCAGTGCAGATCTGGCTGGCTGATGCCCATCCTAAAGCTGTGCCAAGAAAAACACAAAGCAACCAGCTCCTTCACAGCACCAAGAGACTAGGAAAGATGATCAATTCCTGAATCACACAGCTCAGAAAGCGGTAATTAAGGCTCCTTCCAGGCAAACACGTTTGCTCCCAAGGCACCAGGCTCTGACAGCTGATGGCCAACAGCCTGCAGCAAATGACTGGGAGCAATAGCAGGGGCTCCTCAGCAACGTGCTGCCCTGCAGGAACCCTCCTGCCTGCGATCTCCATACCATTACCTCTGCAGCAATGTCCATCAGCATCAGCAACCCCTCTGAGAGCAGCAGAGCAACATGCAGGGAGCGGGCTGACAGTAACAGGACAAGAGAGAATGGGTTGAACTACAAGAGGGGAGATGTTAGGAGGAAATTCTTTACCCAAATGTAGTGAGGCTCTGGCACTGCCCAGAGCTGTGGTGCCCCATCCCTGGAGGTGCCCCAGGCTGTGGATGGGCCCTGGGCAGCCTGAGCTGGGGGCAGCCAGTCCACGGCAAGGCTGGGGCTGAGGGCTGTGAGATCTCTTCCAACCCAACCATTCTGCAGCTCTAAGTTCTTTAAGTCCCTTCTAACCCAACTTTTCTGTGGTCCTACGATCCTATGAAGCAGCAGCTATAAATCTTCCATGTGGAAGCCTCAAATTTTGCAGCTGAAGGACATCTGCATTCAAAAGAAGAGTCCATATGCCCAAAAATGGGAAAGGAGTACCAGAAAGCAGGTAGGACCAGACACAAAAGGTCACACTGGACAAAAAGTATCTGCTGAAGAACAGAAGGATGCTTAGTGCATTCCATGCACCACATTCAGCACCTCTGCCCACAGTCAGGCTGCGGCAGCACCTTTCCCACTGCTCCACCACTATGCTCTCAGTGCATGCACCGTGCCTCCAGATCCAAGGCAATTCTGTACCAAGAGCAGAAAGCAGTGCTGGGATCAGCTCAGCAGCACACACAGAGCCTCTCCCCTTGGCCGGGAGGTGCCCCTGCGTCCTTGCTGCTGCCGGCCAGCACCTCTTGTGCAATCCTCTGCTGCGGCCGTTCTCTTCCAAAAGCATTTGTCAGAAGAAAAACAGAACCACCCAAAATTGAACATCACTCAATTGCTCAGAAAGAAAAAGAATAAATGATGTTCACTTCCAGCTCTCCCAGAAACAGAGCTCATCCGCAAAGCAGCCAGAACATGGAGCCAAACCCGGCACGGCGATGCTCCGGGCAGCAGCAGCCGTGGACCCAGGCATGTCCCACGGACCATCCCAAATCCCTGTGCACTAAGTGGGCTGGGAACATCCCACCCAGCAGTCACAAATCTAAGTCTGACATTGGAGCGGTCACAGCGGGTACCCGGAGATGCTCGGTGCCCAGCCCAGTGGTCACAGGGGTACAAGGAGATGCCTGGTGCTACAGCCAAGTGGGGGCAGGCAGAGAGGGGTTTGCTGTTTGGTGGCAGATGCTGGCACCTACTGCCTGTCCCAGCACCCTTCCAGCCCACCCACCAGAGGCCCAGAGGAGCTCTTGCAACCCACTGCAGGACCCTACAGGCACTGGGCCACATCTTCCTGCAGCTACACCCAGCAAACCCTGCTCCAGCACCATCAGGGCGTAGCTGCAAAGAGATGTCAGCCTTCCTGCACCTCCTATGTTCCCTGACAGTGTCTGGACAGCCAGCCAAGCATGAGGGCAGAGGGCTGCTTAAACAGAACATGTTTTACCAATTAGGACCTTGTGATATCCACCAAAATATCTAATGCAGAGCAGGAAAGCCACTAATAAAACTTCGTGCACGTCCCAGAGTTTTACAGGCACCATTTAAGCTGCAGGTGCTTTGTTCTAAGGCTGCAAGGCGGCCTTCAGAACCCCCTGAAGTTCGTTTCAACAAGCTTAATTAAGCACAGTTCTCTGTTATCCATTTCCCTATTTGGATGCACTTAAAACTCCACTGCCCAGCACTGCACTCCTTCCCACCCCGTGCTGCTCCCACAAGCACAGTTCACAGAGCACAACACGCACAGGGTTAGGATGCAGCAGGATCCTGATTTCTCCCAGTGCCAAAAGAAATTTCTGATGATGTTACCATGCAGACTGCAGAACTCGTCCCTAGCACTACTGTCACCTGGCTTCCACACTGCCCTAAGGGAGATATTCTTCCCCACACTCAGCTTAGTTTTGTTCTTAGGGAAGTCCAACCCATGCTGAACTTCTGCCCTCAGTGCTCGTACACACGTGGAGCCACCCAACCCATCCCACAGCTCCAATCAAGTATTTTAAAAACAGCACAGCATGTCAGCGCGTTGATCTTTTGATTTCCTGATGCAAGCACGTCAGCCAGGGGCTTAAAGAGTGAATTGGTTGGGTGAACCCTACCCATAAAGCCAGCAGGCACTGATGCTGAGCCGTGTCACAACACAAGCAGGTGACAGCAGAGTGATGTGATGGTGCAGCTCCAACACTGCCACATCCCTCAGTGCCACATCCCCACAGCTCTGGGACACCCCCAGGGACAGTGACTCTGAGCAGCTGTGCCACTGCCTGACCGCTCTTTGGGAGAATAAATCATTCCTAGTATCTCAGCATGGATCTACAAGGCCAAAAGAAAGCAGCCCAGGTGTGGAGAGGACATGCTGCACAGCGAAGGGCCTCCTCTGTCTGGGTACCCCTAAGGGTATGAGGATCCTAAGCCACAGATGACTGGGGGGCATTTGCCCCCATCCCTTAAAAGCAGTTTCCCATGGAAACCAAGCACCCATCAGCTCACATCAGTGCACACCACACCCCTCACTCCCAGCCACCATGCCACGTCTACGCTTTATCTCCATCACCTTCTGCCCACATCTCAGAGCTTGCCCTCGTCTCCCCAGCCCTGCAGCACCGTTCCTCTCTCTCAGAAGCCACCTGTGCCCTGCACTCTCCCTCCCATCCCCCTGCCCACAGCCCCCAGCACAGGGACACACAGCAACGCCGTGCCCCAGAGGGCCAGAGCACTCCAACAGGCACTGCAGCTCTGCACGATACCGTGCCCTCGTGGCTCCCTGCCTGCACAGAGCGTGGCTCTTATTTGGAAATGCCTCATATTGATTTCCTGGCACACGACTCCTGCTGACATGGGCGTTGGTATTAGCTTCCTGTCTGAGTTGTTTTAAGCCAAAGTACAAAGCCTGATATTTATGTCGGTGTTTATTCTGCTAATATGTAGAAGTTGTGGTTTGATTTATTTATTTTTTTTAATCAATACAATAATTTTACTATATTTCACGAGAGCAAGAGCTACGTTGCAAACAGCCCAAGCCAACAACTCCCACTGAAGGCAGCAGGTCAATATTTTCACTACCAGCACTCCAGACAAGTGCAGTTCCTTACCCTTACATTCTACAGAATTAATTAGTGCAGCGAATTGATTAGTGGAGGACATCTGCACAAGAGGTGAGAAGCCAGCTCTGAGTGCTGGGTGCTGATCAGATCCTACAGACACAGGAAGGGGCTATACTTACTTCATCAAATACACGTAGATTTAGGAGCCTACCTTTACATCCCAGCAGGATGCCTTAACTGCCAATGAAATAGCAACAAAAATCGTTAATAAGATGGGTAGGACCAAGAGAACAACCCATGGAAACAGCAACAGCAGGAGGCTGAGCAGCCAGCCTCATCAACCAGACACTGAGGGCTCAGCATGGATGCTGCTCCATCCCATCCCCTCCAGCTGAGGCTCCTCCTGGCCCTGCAGTGCCACAGAAGGAGTTGGGAGAGCCCAGAGACTGCAGGCTTAATGCACCTTGCTGCAAGTCATATTTCAACATTATCTCTCACTTCGATGGCCCAATCTCCAAGTTATTCTCTGCCCAAAAGATGTTTTTATAAGAAACAGCAGCAAAACTTTCCACCTCCTGAGAAAGCACCGGGATGTAGAATCTCACACAGCCGCCGTGCTGATAGAGCTTACTGATTAAAATATTAGCAGGAAGAAAAAAAACAAACCCTCGTAAGACTCTTCTTTAATTAGATTTGTTTACAACAGCAACACAGATATTCTGGGCAGCCTCCTGCCAGAAGTGATTTACCTTCCTCAATAGCAGAGGTCAGGCAGGGTGCAGATCTAGCACTTCCCTGGACATCTGCTGATGTATCCGGAAAACAAAGGAGGAGGCAGGAAAGGCTGCAATGGGCCAAACCCTCCGAAATATGTTATCGTACAAACAATTTTTTTTTTGTGTATCCCAAGAACAATAAAGTAAACTTGGCTGGGCGTGTTCTCCGCTTATTAAAACTGGCAGCCCTCTCTCCAGACTCTGCTTTTTATTATTGCGAAACCAGAATGGGGCTGAGCGCTGATGTCAAGCTTTAACACGCTCAGTGAGCAGACAGTGTGGGTGTAGGGAGCGGTGCGGCCGCAGCCGGGGCCAGGGAAAGCCATCCCAGCACTGCCTGCGTACCCAGAACACCAACTAAGGACAGCACGGCCGGGGGCTGGCACACACACAGCAACAACCTGAACCTGTTCACGTCTGCTGCGCGTCCTTCGCTCGCAGCTCGCTGGGCTTGATAACCTCCAATCAATCTCAGCAAAGCCAGCGTGCATCTCGCACCGCCTCACAGATCCTTTCTCAGCAGCTGAGGGATGCACTCTCCTACAACGTGCCTTTTGGAACTATGGACACGCAGCAGGATGTTTCAGAAAGCCCTGCATCTCAGACTGAAAACAGGATGCACTTACAGCACGGCGCCGTGCCTGAAACCTCCCAAGAAAGGCATATTCCTCTGCATTGCTTTCCCACTGTTAGGCTCTATCCTTAATTCCAGTTGCATAAATAATTAGTGCATAAGTCCCCTCGCCTTCCAAGCACAATAACCCAGTGGGCTCCGGGCTGCACGAGCTGAGCCCCAGCACACAAATGGCCAGGCCATGGGGTGCACCCTGCTGGGCACCACTGCTGCCCAGAGCAAACACAGTGTGTTTTGTGACCGTACACCAACACAGGACTTGTCCCCATTCGCACACAGTGCGCTCTGCAGAGGAGCTGCCCGTGCTCCAAGGGGCTTCCAGGGGCCCCGAGCCGCCTGCAGCAGAGGACAAAGGAATTATTTGGAAGCTTCACCAGTTTCAACAAAAGCAGAATCTGGTCCCAAATAATTCCAGGCAGCTGCTGGTGCCATGTGTATACATTTGCAATGGTAAAGTAAACAATTATTTTCTGGACAGAAATAAGAACAACAACTTTACGTTGGGCCTTTGGCATTCTGCTGCTTAGCTCAGTCCTGGAGCAAAAACACAAAGCTGTGGAAATGCAAACTGAGCACAGCTAGAACCAGGTGACAGAGGCTCTCCTCGGTAAACACAGTCCTGCAATATTGTGACTATTGCAGGAGAACCCTGAGCTCCAGCTACTGCACACCATGCATGGGATCTCCCTCCTGCAGCAAGGTGCTGTGCCTTGCTGGTAGGAACACAACGAGGCTACATGGCTCTGCGAAATAATCCTCACCCTTTCTGTCTTTTTGCTGCTGTTTAAAGGCCGCGTGCAGACCCTGATGCAACTCATGCCAAAGCCCCACGCGGCCACAGATGCTGCGATGCCCATAAAGCAGTGTGCCCAACTCACAACACAAGGCAGAGTGACTCAACAGAACACCACTTATTTCCAAGCAGAGCCCTCAGCCACCTGCACCTTCCTGCCATGCTGTAGGCATCCACGACAAATGCTTGAGCTGCTCAAGCTCATCTCCCCAGCTCAGGCCAAAATACTGCTCCTAATGCAGCTACACTGCCATCAGAAAAGACCACATATGCAGAGAGTGTATGGAGCAGTAGGAGCAATGCTGCAGGGATGAAGCAGAAGCAGGGCCACCATCCATGAGCCCACTTAAAAGATAAGTGGAAGCAACACACAAGAAGACAACTTAGGTGCACCCATGGCTCATCAGAAGAGATCTATATAAAATCTATACTTCTTTTTGATGTGGCGGAGCTACAAAGCTGGGGATGGGTCTGGAGCACAAGCCCTATGGGGAGAGGCTGAGGGAGCTGGGATTGTTCAGTCTGGTGCAGATGAGGCTCAGGAGAGACCTCATAGCTCCCAGCAGCTCCTGAGAGGAGGCTGGACTGAGGTAGTGGGACAGCCTCTGCTCCCAGTGACAGTGACAGGATGAGAGGTGACGGCCGTAAGTTGCACCAGGGAACAGTCAGGGTGGGCATGAGGAACCGGTCCTTCTCCACAGAGCAGTCAGGCAGTGGCACAGCTGCCCAGGGACAGGGGGGTCACCATCCCTGGGGGTGTCCCAGAGCTGTGGGGATGTGGCATTGAGGGATGTGGGCAGTGGTCATGGGGGGGGGACTCCTAAAGGACATTTCCAACCTTAATGATGACGAGATTCTATGAGGGAACTGGGTCCTGTTACTCTTTCGTGCTTGGCTTGTGCTGGTTGTGCTTTAAAATAAGAGGTTGGTACATGTGACTTCCAGAAAGAAAGGAAATACACAAAGGACATCCCTCCCAACCTAGCCACAGATTTGCCATACCTTTCCATCAACTTCTGATTTGTTGGTTTCCTCTCCTCCTTGTCCCCTCCCCTCTGTGGAAGACTTGCTATGTGACAGTGGAGCCACAGAGCAGCCCATGCCTCATGCAGAGCTGGCTGTGCCTTCCTGCTGAATGCATCAGTGCCTGCAGCAGCTGTGAGCCGCAGCAATAACACACCAGCACTCCCTGCTTCAGGGCACAGCCCTGGGGAAATACAAGACAGGAGAATGGAAATGCGAAATTTCTGCAGGGAGAGCTGTAGGGCTGCTGGGTGCCAGCTGGGAGCGCAGCAGTTGCAGCACAGCCCCAGCAGAGGTGCAGGCAGTTCTGTTTCCTGCGCCCAACAGTGAAATCAGACGAGTCAGTTCCTGAAGGCGGCCAAAAAAATACACTGATTGGAAACATCTGGCAAACAATGCAGCGTTACCTCAGCTTAGTTGGCCTTACACTGGCTGGTCTCTCCCACCAGTCTAAAACAAAAGGTCTCCTTCAGGAACACGTAAGGGATGTGTTTTTCCACCAACAGAGCTGAATTCTGCCCTGGCAGCTGCATGCAGGGCTGCTGCAGGCACGGCTGGAGCACAGGCTGCATCTGCATGGGACACTGCCTCAAGGAGAGCAGCATCAGGTGGTACCAAGCTGCATCATTAACACAATTGTAATGAAGGTTTCTGCTCTGAGATGGAGGGTACGCACACAGAACAGGAAAAAAAAATAGGTCTTGTTAAAAAAGAAAGAAAAAAGAGAGGCAAAGCAGTAATGAGTGGGGTTTTCTCTCGCCTTCAGGCCGGTCAGATTCAGGTCGCTGGCACAGAGCTTCAGGCTGGCACTGACCTGCAGCAGCCCTGCTGGAAACCGAGCCAAGAGAAACGCGACTGCCCCAACACCTTCCTCTCTTAGCTTCGGTCAGTGCATTTCCCAGGAAAACCCCAAAGCCATCACTCCACAGCACTGTGTACTTTTACTTCTTGGTTAAAAACCAGGGGTTGGCAATGCAGCTTCGCACAGCTGCACCTTGTGCTGCCAAAGGAGAGCTAGAGCTGTGCTGGAACACAGCAGCTCCTTGTTCCAGCTCACCTTGTCAGCAATTCGAGCCCAGAGCACTGCACAACCGCCTGAGAAAATTTGATGGAACTGAGGATGGTCCCAGCAATCCCCACACAAGGGCCAATTTTTGAAGCAGGAGCCATTCTACTGCAGGAAGGATGAGGATGAGCAGCGGGCCCAGGCAGGGCTCTTCATTTTCCTTCTGAACTGTTCCACCTCTCTAAAGAAACGAGGAATTAGGAGAAAAGGACAACTAATCGGGACTGACAGTAAGACACAGAAGAAGAAAGGGAAGGAAAAATGCTAACTCAAAGCACCACGCAAATGCTCGCACTGTAGCTGTGCGACAGAGCAACCACTGACATCTGTTGGGACCGCACTCTGATTTTAGGAAGGACCAGCAAGGGGACTCAGCAACTTCCGTGGGCATCTGCATGTGCCTGTTAATAAAATAAAGCCGCACTGCTCTTCGCAGGAGAGCTGCTGGGACCCATCTGAACACAGCCACATCAAGGAGGAAGGCGGCAGCCATCAGGGGTCCGCAGCAAAGCTGAGCCAAAAGGAAGGGAGCAGGAAGGGGGGAGCGGCTCCCGCTGGCACCAGGCCGGAGCTGTCACAGCCTCGAGGCACACCAAGCTGCTGGGACCACGGGCTGCGGGCTGCCAGCGATCAACACGAGGGCAGTGTCTGCCTCCTGCATCGCTGCTCTGCGGCACCCAGCTTCCTGCCATGCTTCCACACCACAACTCTAAGCACCTCGGCAGGAAAACAGCCTTTCTTTCATTTACTACGCCTCTATTTCCCTCAAATATCACTGCACGCCACAGTCTGCCTTCCTTCCTCGGGGAGTTCTGCCACATTGAGGTCTCCACACAAAACAAACCACAGAGAAGAAATGCTTTTGAGATCCTTTGTGTCACTTTATAGTCTTCATGTTCAGTATTTTTAATAACAACAGTAATCTGGCATACTGGTTTTCAGACCTCTTTGTGCCCTTTCATTCCAGGGAAAAAATATCTCCAGTACTAATTCAGCAAAGGCTCCAAATTAGATTATGGTGTCTTCTCTAATTTTTATGTCTCCTTCTGTAGCTGATGGCTTCCTTATGGCTACAGGCTTGGTTTTAGTTGACGTTCAGACTTGGTGATCTAAGAGGCCTTTCCCAGCCCTAATGATGCCATGGTTCTGTGATACAAACCCACACCTCCAAGGCTCCGGCCAATGCAGAGCAACAGGGCACTCGGTGCCTTCCTCCCCCCCAGAACTAACGCAGCCCAAGCGCTCAGCCCCAAGCACTGTCATTCCCTGCACTACACGGGCCCAGCTGGGATGTGACCGTCCCCACAGCCACGCACAGAGGGACAGGGAGGCCCTCGCTCTGCCCCGGTGCCATTTCCCACCAACTCAGTGCCCAGTGTGATGGATGGATGCTCTGAGACCTGGCTGCTCCTTCACCACTTCAATGGGAGCCGCGCTCTTTGGAAAATCCAGTCCTGAGCAGCCGCCGCGCTCCCTAAGAAAACTGGTCCTTAATCTCCACATCTCTGTTTCCTCACCTTTAATTAAAGGGAATTTAAGATATTAAACTCCTCCAACGGGCTCTGGGAGGCAAGCTGGGCTCTGTTTCCCTTCCTGGAAAGGATTGTGCAAGGGCTACTTTCAGGGACGCACAATGGCATTACTCAAAAAACGTATCATCTCCAGGAAGAAAGCCCATGAGCATCAGCCCACAGCTTAAGCATCTAATTCCATCTCTGGGGCTGTGCTATTCCACAACCACTGCATGATCAGAACAGAGGCAGCAGGGCTTCTCTTCCATCCCAAGTACAAAAGCCCTGCACATTCTGGCACAGGTGAAAATCTCTTTCCAAGGACAGCCAGGCAGGAAAGCAGAGAGCTCGAGAAGGGGCAGAGTGGCTGGGCAGCCCAGCGAGCCCCCAGCACCATCAGGTACACTCATCTGCACCAGCACTACATGTTTAAATAAAAAGAATACCAAACAAGCCCACAGCTAGCCTACCAGCATGCAAAAAGGCACCGCTGACTTAAGGGTTGGGCACTTGCCTGGGAAAGACTGCTGGTGTCAGCTGCGACCACATCCCTTGGCAGGAGCCTATCACCACAATCCTCAGAGATGGGCTGCATGGGACTCTGGTTTCCTGCCCTTGCAGTTGCTCCAGGCTGTCCCCAGCAGCAGAACATCACAGCCACAGCACCTTCTGGCTTTTATTCTATGTCTTTGCAGACCTCTCCTGACCCTCAGCCCCACATGGTGGCAGCTCAACGAAGCAGCAAGTCCGGAAAGTGGGAGTGCTGAGGGGCAGGCAGGCATGGAAGAGATGGCAACGATAAAATAGATTATGTCCTCATCTGAAGCCTGCTGAAGACTATTTATATAAAACACAAAAGCTTTAAGCAAACATTGAATCCACTGCAACCAAAACCAAACAAATATAGGTCTTGGCGAAGCTCAGCCCTGCGGCTGGCAGCCTGAGCCTGCCAAGAGCTCCACCAGCCCGGCCCCATCTCACTGCTCTGGCTGAGCCAGGGTGGCAAGCAGCTTTATTACACTTTGCCACAGAAAACTGCTCAGTTCTCAGCCCCTCTCTGAGACACCGCTTGCTCCTCACTGCAATGACCAAGCACTGAGAGCATCCTCCCCACACATCTCACCAAGGCCACTTCTGCACACAAACACAACAGCATCCCTCTTAAAGCAGCAGAAAATGCTGTTTTCACTGCTCTAACATTTCCCATTATGTCGGTTCTGATGTACTTTGTCGCTTCAAGGAGAATGATAACCCTCTTAGGGTTAGGTAAGAAAACTGTACAGGGCTTTTCTTTAAATGATGCAAGTGGCAACAGAACATCACCAAGCCTCAGACTGTCTGATCCTAGACACAAGGGCAGAGCAGGGCATGAACCCATAGCTATGGACTACTGACTGTTTAGAGGATCATGACAGTTCCCAACTGCCCCACGCACAAGCTAGATGCTTCCATTTAAATCAGATCCTTCAGATGTGCTGAAGGACTGCAACATCAATGCTCCTTTTGTAATCCCTTTGGCTGACTTCATTCCTAGCATACATCCGAATGGAAGAAATTAAATGACATGACAAATCCATGACATTTTACATCTGATGAATGCTAAGGAGAAATGCACTCAATGGGATGAAGCACATTTCACTGCTGCCAAGCGCGTATCATAGGGAAACTGATAGTTACTCTGCCAAAGGGTGGGGGGAGACCAGATTCCCTTCCTGTCTATAAATATTTTTCTGCAGCTCCGCTGCCTTAACAGAGCTCTTCCAGATTTATGTCAGAGAAAAGAGGGCTGGAACTGTCTGCCTGACGCAGCCTGGAGCACCTCCAGCCAGGCCCATGCTGCACAGCAGCAAGACTGCAGGAACAACCATGCACACCCCTGGCACCCACTCTCACTGCTGCTCCCAAACTCCATCAGTTTCTCTGCCCCACTGGGCAGTAATGCTGGGCCATCCGACTCACCCCTGGGTCCCTGAGGATGCCCCAGTTGCCCCCGGTTGTGGATGGCAGCAGCACAGCCACTGAGCTCTGGGGACACCGCCGCCCTCTGCTCCTTGCTGCCCCAGCAGCGGCTCCTCTCTCACTCCTACAGATGACTGGTTGGGGTTCAGTAGGACAAAAAATGGTTCCCGCTTGCTGTCACCTTCCTCATCTGCACCTCAGGATGGGTTTGAGGAACAATTCCTTCTCCAAAGAGCAGGCAGGCAGGGCACAGCTGCCCAAGGAGTGGGGGTCACCATCCCTGGGGGTGTCCCAGAGCTGTGGGGATGTGGCACCGAGGGATGAGGGCAGTGAGCATGTGGGGGGGGGTGGGCTGGGGGATCCCAGGGGACTTCTCCAGCCTTAACGGCCCTTTGATTCTCTGACTCTAAGCAAAGCCTAAGCAGGTGGCTGGCAGCATGGACATGGAATGCCTCCACCCACTGGCTGCGTTTCTGGAGCCTTGCAGTCATTTAAGCAACATGCAGGGGAGAGGAACCCAGCAAGATTGTGAACTTTTTCACTAAAGGGAGGTCTCCAGGTCATATTTTTAGAAAGCAAGCAAAGAAACTACTATGCAAACACTAAAGGCTTGTACCTTAAATCTGCTCACCAGATGTGAACTTCAAAAAGTCTCCAAGCACAATTTAGCTGTAGAAAATAGCTCTTCGAGTCCTGTGCTGCGTGCATCTGACCTACATCCCAGCCTCATTCTTTACTTCTTCAGCAAAACTATTTCTTTTCACTTGACCTCTGATTGTTTCCCGTTTTATCCCAAAGGCTTAAAACCCAGAAGAAAGTGCATCGCCAGCGATTTACAAGCAGGGAGGAGAGGTGCGCAGCTCCAGCGAAAGCCCTTCTTTTTCCTGATACCCTCGAGGGCCGAGCACTTCACAGGCAGACATCTCAGAGCCCTCTCTCTACAAACAAACCCGAGCTGCTGCTCACGGGAAGCGGCAGAACAAAGGCAGCTCTCCGCAGAAGCGCCCAGCTCCGATTTTCTCTGCAGGCTCCCCCAGCACACAGAAGGGCACAAGCACTGATGCTCAGCACATCTCCCAGCCCTGCAGAACAGCCCCCAGCTCGCTCCACGTGTGCTCACGCAGCTTTCTCCCCTGCTCCGATCTCAAGGATGCTCAACGCACTCTGCCCACAGACTGCATTACCAGCTTATAGATTTATATGTAAATCTTCCAGGGAGCTACCGGCACCCAGCCAGGAGAGTGAGAGGCAGCCTGGGAGCCGTGGCACAGTGCCACATGGTGTGTCCAGAGCAACAGCAGGGCTGCACAGTGCAGTGCTGGGGCCAGCCGAGGATGCGGACGTGCTGCTGACCCAGTGACACCGTGACCACGAATGGCCCAGCACTGTGAGGATACAAGTAGGGCTGGTGGCATGGCTGTGAAGGAAAGCAGAGGGTGCCTTCTTGGTGATGCTGAAGGATGAATGGAGAGACTGAGGCAGCTGCTGCTCCAGGATTTTGGGAAAAGGACTACTGCAACATCACCAGCAAACGTAAGAAGAAAAGTATTTCTGCAGCTACATCCAAAGTTGTTTACCCCAATATATTATCAATGCTCCCACAGAAACACCTTTGCTGGCTCGTTTGCAATCAAGCTCTCCCATGAGCAACTCCCTGCAGCAGGGTAAGCCAGCAGCTCCCAGAGCACCAACATTACCTGCCCCAATGGCCACGCGCAGCATGAGGCTGGCAGCCGTAGGTGACAGGCGCTGGGATGCACAGCCTCATACACCCCAATGGCACTGGCACATGGACATGGGGCTCACTGTGTGCACGGAGCACAGCTTACTGCCAGATGGGGTGCCACCCACCTGCACAGCCCTCATCCCAGCAATGATCACACTGCAATGTTTCAAGCACCACGGGGCATTCACTGCACAGGATGCTGGGGAGGTCTGGGTGCTCCCACAAGCAACATCTCCCTCTATTTGTAGACACAATCTATAAAGCAGGCAACTTGCTCCCAAGAGGAACAAAAGCATCCATGTATCCAGTGACAAAAGTGCACCCAGAATCGTATCAGCACTAACCACTTTTCTCATTTTCTTAATTTGTGTGTGTCACAAGCACAACAGAGACACACTTTGTGTCTTTGCTGCTTTCTAACGTTCTGTGATGACAAATCAGACAGACAGATGGGAGCTTGCACCACAAACCCTCCAAACCAACCCGAGTTCTGTCATTTCCCTGGGATTTACTGGAAGCCCCCACTCAGATGCTCCCAGGAGCAGAACAGGAGTGTTGTCCGTGTCGTGCTGCCCCACAGCTCAGCTCGGGCACACGCAGCCAGGCAGTGATGCAGCCCGGAGCACTGAGCTCTGCCTGCAAGCACAGCCCGGCGCCTGCTGCTCCATCACCACACCAACCACAACAAAAGCACCCATTTGCAGAGGGATTTTTTTTAACGAAAGAGCGCTTTCAACTCTGAGAGGTATGGCAAGGAAGTAAACACACATGTGGGCGTAAGAAAATAAAGAGTTTTCGTTGAAGCCACATTTAACATAATCTCCAAAACAAGGAGCTCCAGGTGCGTTCCTGCCATGGCACGGCCTGCCGTCCTCAGGAGCCAACTGCTGCACGCAGCCCTGCACCGCGGCTGGAAGCGCCTGGCACTGCTGACACACAGGAGGTGGATGGGTAGCAGAGCTTCCCTGGTGCAGCTCATTGAAGAATAATCACAGAATCGTTAAGGTTGAGAAAGACCTCCAAGATCACAAGCCCAGCTGTCGGCCCATCACCAGCTGAAGGTCTCCTCTCTCGTAAGGCGCTGAAGAAAACCAGGCTTGCTTCCCTTCTTCCACCTTGCTCCTAGAAAGCCAAACACCTCGTAGTGAAACAGGAGAGCCTGTACCGCAGCCACATCAAAGCATGAGAACCTCATCTCCTCAGCAATACAGCAGAGCTGCTTGCATCTAAAAATACCCCAAATTGAGCAACACCGAATCATTCAGAGAAACATAAGAATTCACAAAGCTGTTTTCAGCTCACTCCAACTCCCAGCCATTTACATTTCTTCACCTTACTCTGCGTTCTCCTACTTCTTTGCAAGAAGCTCAACCTTAGCCAAACCCAAGGAACGATTCTCTGCCTCTACTCAACAACAGCCCCAACTGGGATGTGTTTTAATGTGGCTTAAATTAAGGCAGCACCAGCAATCCCTGCAGCAGCCCCGACTCACTGAGAGGCCAAGAGGAGCCCAGGTGCCTGCTGAGCACAGCTGTGACACGGCAGCAGTGAGATTTTGCACTCACATTTTGCTTTTCACCCAAATGTTTTTTACTGAGATGGGGATGTGACGTTTTGTGAGTTTGAGGTGAAGCAGGGAAGGCTAAGCTTGTTTTACCTTTGCAGATGAGGATTTCAAAGAACCACAGAATAGCTTGCCTTGGAAGGGACCTCAACGATGATAGAGGCACAGAATGGCTGGGTTCAAAGGTACCTCAAAGATCACAGAACCACAGAATGGTTGGATTGGAAGGAGACTTAGAGCCCCCAGCCCTACCCCTTCCATAGGGTGGTTGCCCCCCAGCAGCTCAGGCTGGAATAGGGGGGAAAAAAGCAGCAGCTTTGAGGGCAAGAATGTGTTTCAGCAAGTCCAGCACTGAAGCTGTAATTTCACAGAAGGAAGAAGCTCCCATGAAACGCCTTTCCGTGAACAGAGGCAGGTATTTACAATTATCCCAGCACAAAAATGCAAAAAGTATATGTTCAGACATGTGATCTGACTTGGAAGCAGGGACATGTCTGCAGTGCGGTTCTGGAGCACTGAGTCACAGGAGATGTTCCTCCTCTGGTATCATCTCCTTAATTTTTAGTTAGGAATCTATTTAATTGGCAAGCCTGGCAGTAAATGGCTCAGAATCTCAGACATTTTAGGATAAAGCATTTTAATCACCCTCTTCCTTTATTTCAAGGTTACTGACTTGCTGGGGTTTTTATTTCATTTCCAAGCACAGCAAACTGACTTCATTAAACTCAATGAGCCTTCAACAGGGAGCTTTTGTATCGGCACCTATAAATCACCCCTGTAACAGAGAGGAGAGGGGAAGGAGCCAGAGCCAGAGCCCGCCTGCCATGAACTCCTCAGCCATGCCTGGGGGCTGCCCCACCAGCTGGTCCAGCCAGCAGGCGCCCGTACCGCCCTCACCTGGCCTCACCCTCATCTCCCAGCCTCCACAGAGCTGCTGCTGCTTCATCTTCCCCTCAAAAGGCAAAAGCAGAGAGGTGCAGATCCCACCCTGCTCTTCTCCAGGAATACTACAACTCCAACCCAAAGCGTTATGAAAATATGCACACTGGGCTGTCAGCAGGTTTAAGAACCTGCCCATCTGCCAGCACACCTCCAGCACCACAAGCAGGGCTCACCGCTGCCTGCCACGCATGCAGCACCCACAGGGCACCAGGGCAGTGCCTGCAGCTCGCTCTGCTTCACAAACAAGACATCAAAGACGCAGGAAAGCATCCAAGCTGAAAGGTGCGATTCCTGATTCACTCACATGTACAAACCCAGCCGCAGCCAGGGAGCAGAAGCCAGCCCGTGCTCCTCCAGCCAGCCAGCGGGCAGGGCACGAGCAGGGCACCCACAGCACGCCTCACCCTGCACACACACAGAAACACAACCCCCAGCCTGCTTCAGCTTTCTCCTGGCTGTAACGATGCCAAATTAAGAATGTGGAAAGAGCAGAGTGAGAAACTGTTGATGCTGGGAGACTGCAAAACTTAAACATCTATCATCGTTCGTATGCCTGGCTTCACGACCTCCCACTTCACATGCATTTGCGCAGCGTGCAACAATAACAGGGCAGGAACACTAACCAGATCTGTGTGGGATAGGAATAAATTTGGGTCTGAAATGAGGGGCATCTGTTCTTTGTAATGACAGACACCAGAAATCTCTCCGTGAGCCAAAAGGAAAGCAATAAACGTGCACAACCACGGAGAGCCGCACTGCTCCGTGCGCTGCCTCTCCTGACGTCAATGAAGTTGTCTATAAGTTAACTGGAAACAGAATTTGACCACGGATATATACAGAGCCCAATGTGAATTAAATGTAAATTGAGCTCTTCTAAGGAGGCTGCATTCTGCTAGAAAGGAAAACACAGGAAATACAAAGGATGAAACTGATTACTCAGGAGATGCCACCAGAGGGACAAAACTTGCATCCTTCCTGAAAATAAATCACCAACTGTATATGCACAAATGTAACTTTGGTGCAACGGTCAGGAAATA
Organism: Lagopus leucura; assembly: GCF_019238085.1. NCBI lineage: Eukaryota > Metazoa > Chordata > Aves > Galliformes > Phasianidae > Lagopus > Lagopus leucura. The sequence continues at coordinate 1,255,004 of NW_024962273.1, forward strand.
AAACCTTTGGTACACGTCCCTACGTTGCTTCTTGTATAGTTCTGCAGTTACAAGGTACAGTGTGATGTTATGAAGGGAAAAATGAGCTTTCATTATGGCACGATCCATCATTTCCTAAAGAATGGGTGAGCACATTGCAAAAGCCTGGGATACAAGTCTAACCTCCAAGCACTGCTAAGACACAGAGGAAAAAAAAGGAAAAGCCACAAGAATCAGCAGGTATGGATCACCTGCACAGTGTTACATTATGTGTTATTATGTGTCACCAAGAAAATGCAACTAAATTGATCCAAATATCACTGATGTCACCACAGAATCATAGAATGGTTGAGTTGAAAGGGACCTCAAGGATCACGAAGCTCCAACTCCCCCGCCACATGCAGGGCCACCAACCTCCACATTTAATACCAACCCAGGCTGCTCAGGGCCCCATCCAACCTGGCCACAAAAATGTTCACCAAGGATCACCCAGAGCGGGCCCACATGTGCTTAACAGGAGTGGGGAATGCCTCTCCTTCACCCTGACCTCTCAGCACTACCAAACAGTAAAGTCACCAACAGTCCAACGTGACAGAACTAAATTACTTTAGGACACAACTCGTTTGGGATAAGGGTCTTTATTACCTACAAACCAAGCTACTGCCCTGGAAACTGGGAAACAACTCATTCCTCTGCAATGCTGAGGAGCCTCGCTTACACCCCACCATTGCAACACAGCCCTTCCCTTTCCCTGAACCAGGACCTCCAGGCCTTTGCCTGCAGAGACGGCTGGTGATTACAGAGCTGGCCCCAAGGTAAGGCCAGGCAGCTGCTTGAGCTGGTGCCCACCTGCAGAGCCATAGGGAAGGCAACCTGTGAGGAACGAGGCAGTGAAGAGCCAGCAGCAGCACGTGGCACAGAGCTGGGCAGAGGGACGTGCTCTGCTTCGGGCTCAAGATATCACTTCACACCATGCTCCTGTGTTTGTCTCAAGTGAACAAGGATTCTATAAAACAGACACAACGTACAGACACCTCTTCTAATCCAGTGTCAGAAAAGCTCTGTTCAGGGCTTTGTTTGCTTGTCAGATCTCTGTATCTCCTCTCCACTGTGTTTTAGAAGAGGCAAAACCAGCTATTACTGCCTCTGTGCCTAATGACCTGCAGTCTTTCTGCTACTCAGTTACTTTTTCTCTCCTGTCTGCAACGATTAGGAAAGAAAAGGAAAAGCTGTGAGGAAAAAAAGAAATCACTGTACTACGACTGTTCAAGTCGTGTGCTGCTTTCCATCCTGTAAGCCAGGCAAGGGCTCCCAGCAAAACTCAGCCATGCAGCTCCCTCGGTACAGCACCCAAACAGCAAAGGGAAAAAAACCACATCATTATTAAACACATTTTGAGTTCCTGAGGCCAGAAGACTGCAGGCATCCACAGACCTAAGGCTGCTGCTGGACGGACGATTCCCGAGACACACTCACGCAGGGTGCCTGCAGAAGGTGCAGTAAGCTGGGGCTGCCCACCCAGCAGCACAGGCTCTGAAGGCTGCCATGAACACAGATCAGCAAGGGGAAACCTCCCGTGTGCTCACTGCTCTTTGTTAAGCAATAACAGCAAAGAGATTTCCCACTGTGCTCCGGGAAAGCTGATCAGCTGGACTAATCGGCAGCGCATGCACAGCCTGCAAACAACATTGCAGCAGGCACGGTAAAAGCCTTGCCTTGGGAGTCAAGTGAAGATCTGGGGCAGAAAAGCAGTTTAAATGGGAGGGAAAAGGAGAGAAAAGAACCTTGGCATTTGACAAAAAGAAACGGAGCCAGAGAGACGCGCAGTCTGAGGCTGAGCAAAAGGCCATTGTCTTCCCTAGCGGTTTGTTAACTTGCTGTCATGTGTGTCTTTTGGGCCTTTTCTTGTCCAGATAGACTCATTTATTAAGTCCATCCAAAAGCACTGCTGCAGTGCAGGCTCCTCACAGGTCCGGTAGGCTCACAGCCGGGTCTGTCTCACTTGACAAGGCAGCCCAGAGCCTGGCAGGGCCGCAGGGCAGCCGGGGCAGGGCTCAGCAAACAGATGGCCGGTTGAGAAACAAGGCCTAATTAGGCTGAAGTGTCTGACCCAAAGTCTAATGGCAGAGCACAATGAGCACCGGGCTACAGGACTACTGGAGCTGGGGTCCTCCGTGCTCACTCTCTCTGATTTGCTGCCTGCCACAAAGAGGTGTCTCTCCACGCTGCACCCTACTTCAGTAAAATTACTTTGATTATTCCCTCGTTGTGCAGAAAATCTGAACAGCAATTACATTAATTTACTTTAGGAGAATGCCCCATTTTCCTGATTAACATTTTCCATGCCCAACAATAAGCACCTTTCAGTGAATCCTCTTTTGCAGCGCTCCACTCCATCAGCTCCGTCACCGGGCAGCTCCTACAAATGGGCCAAAATAGGTAACTTTTATACTGCTGAAATAATGCCTTCTCTGGTCACTGCATCCATTCCACCTTCAATCACCAATCTGCCTTGAGCTGCCCTTAACCACTCGTTTCCCACCCTCCCTAACAACTGCTCTCAGGAACCAGGTTGTGCCACTCCTGTGCTGTACAGCCAAGCTTAGCCAGTGACTGCCAAAAACTACAGCCAAACATTTATCAAAGAGAGGAGCCTCCACCATGCTATAATAGGAGTCAATCAACTCTTAATTATGTATGCTTATACTTATGCATATATTCCTCCATCACTGAAGCACCCCTACCGGAAAGGCCAGGACACATTGCCAGCACTGGGCTGACGGAGCCAAGGAACATCCTGTCTTTTCCGATCCATGTCCAAAATTAATGACCAGAAAGATTATTATTGCTGCTTTTGAGTTCTCACTACATCATTAATGCTGCTGCCTTCAAAGAAACGCGTGGAGATTCACTGCAAGAAATGTGGCAGGGATGAGCACAGCTGGGTGTGTTGCACTGCTTGGCCGAACTACTGCTTGTTTCTTTACGTTCTGGTCTTTTAGAAATCACTGGTACAGAATCCCTGCTCAGAAAACACAGAGAAAACACAAAGCTCCATGTATCTATTTGTGATTCAATCACATCCTGGACCTGGATGAGTAAACTGCATATTGCCTCACAATTGTATCGCTCTCAAAGACAGCTGTTTGGTGCTACAGTATTCATCACCAAGCATCCGTGGCACTAGCTCAACAACGCAGCCTCCAAAGCAATAAAAAGACCATTTTGATTTTCCATAGTCCAGGAGTTAACCCCAGCTGAGAAGGAAAGACAAGCAGCGTGATTCATTCGAAACACGTGTGAGCCAGAGGCACGCTTCTTTACGTTGCGCCGTGTTTAGGTTGGTTCCCAACCAGGTCTCTTGGCAGAAGGGCAGCGATCACCAGCCCAGCTCCTGCCAGCAGAAAGCTGCAGCTCAGAACGCTCTGCCTCCCTGCGTAGTTCCCTGCTCACTGAACGCATTGCCAGCCCTGCTGCAGCTCACCAGCACCCCTCTGCAGTGAGCTTGGCCCCAGAGCCATGCACCAACCATTTCTGTGAATGGAGAAGTGATGCTGTGCTCTGCAGAGCAGGCAGCTCAGGGCGATGTGCCCCGATACCACGGCCAGACCTGCTGTGCAACACCAACCCGCGGGCAGAATGGCTGCAACTGCACATCCCAGCAGGGGAACTGTGGCAACTCCTGCAAAACTCTCCTCGTTGTGTGCAAGCTATGCAAGGAGCCTGCCTGTAGGTCTGCACAGCGTTCTGGAGAGAGATCAGATGGTGCTGGACCTACAGTGAGGATGCAGGAAAGGGCCCAAGGGGAGAGGAAGGCAGGCAGTCAATCAGGAATGGAAAGGGAATTCCCAAATTAAAGGGAGTTTTCAGACATCACGCTGCTACCTGACATCAGGGAGACCAAATGTTGGTCAGTTACATCCCTCGCAGCCCTCAGATTAAGGTTAGAGCAAAGCTCCCCGTGTGTAACTGCGGGGATGCAGAACACAGGGACTAGATGGGGCACACACATTGAAGTTACTGCATCACCAGGCAGCAGCTGACAGAGCCAGAGGTGGCACATGGCATCCAAGCACTTACTGTGCAGGAGCCCTACTCATCTCAATGCTTACATCAACCCAGTCTGCATCCTTCTGGCAGAGCAGAAATGAGGCAGGGACGGACTTCCCCTTAAGGGAAAAGGAGGAAGAAAGAGAGCCTTTCACAGTCACTGAAGGAAGGAAAGAAAAAAGGGGGCATCCAAGACAAATACAGCTGAGAAATTCAACAAAAGGAACAGACAATAGCAAACCTCTTCCTTGTCTTCTCAAACGTGAGAACAAGCCGATAAAGCTGTTGCTGCAAGTGAGGAACATGATGGCTATTTAATAATTCATAGGAGCTCAATGTATTCACAAGGTATTTACTGCTTGGAAGTAATTGATGTTGCTTTAACAGACTGTTAGTGTATCCTGAGAAGCAGCTTAGGAGGAAGAAAGAGTTATCCCAGTGCTGCACACCCGTACTGGTGACAGTAGCCACCACTGCAAAGTTTTGTGTAGAAACGCGCTGCATAATCTAACAGCTTTGCTGAGAGAGCCCCTGCCCTCCCCTCTACGCACAGCAGTACTGCCCAGCATCCCCACGGCCCCAGGCTGAGGGACCAACTCGTTTCCCTGGAGGCACAGCAGGGCAGCACGGCGCCCAGCTCCCCAGGACTGACTGCTGGCAGCCTCTCTCCAAGCCATGCTGGAGGTGGGTTCCAGTTGCCCAGCACAGTTGGAGCACTGGGACACAGCTCGGCTGATGGCTCACCTTGACCTGGAAAGCCCCGGCCCAAAGCCCTGCTGGGTTCCATCCTGCTCATTCAGTTTCCTCAGCAAACACATTACAGGACTCTCCCCAAAGCACCAACGTTGAAGAGGGACACGTCCCATTTAGTATTTACCATTATTCTCAGTGATCTGTCCTTCACAAAAACAAACTTTGGTGCATTTCTAGCTCTTCCATTCTAAGTTCAAACACAACACGCTCACTGGAGAGCTGGCAGTCAGCATTCACATCACACACCTTCAGACAGAAAGCATCCCAAGCTGTGCTGAGAAGCAATGCTGCTGGGGCAGCACCCACCTGCGCTCAGCCATGGCCACCAAAGCACCCCGGGCTGCTCACAGCCTCTGCTGCTCAGCCCAACGGGACAGAGCTTCCTTTCTCATTAGGACTCCTCCCCGAAGTGGTTATTAAGTGACTTAAGGGAATGTGAGACTGCCTGCTTTTGGTCTGTTTCAAAGGCTGCTAATCCATTAGCTGCCAATTAGCATACATCGTTCTGCTCCAAGTGTTTCTGTTACACTCGACCCTTCTAACTCATTTTCAGGATACTAAGAAAGGGAATACATGAACAAAGCTGTGTGTTTTTTCTATTATTCAATTCTTCTTACACATAAATAGTGGTAACAGTTTATTAAGTCTCATTTGAGGTTTTAGTGGCTTCTCGACACATAAATTAATAAAAATTACTTGGCACTTAGAAGGACAGCTTTTCAGGATTCGACATAAGAGGTTTGGTCGATAGGGTTCATAGTCACACCTGCAAACAATGCAGCTCCAGCCAAGCCCAGGTTACCACCCAGCTGGCACTGAGACCTGCACTGCAGCAGCTGCACTTCACCGTGATGGCTGGAAACTGTGATATTGAAGCTAAAACTCCTATCCAAAGAAATGCATTAACCAGGAATCTGTATATTAACAGCCCATAGGCTGGGGATGGTGGACTTAGAGGTCTTTTCCAACCTTAACAATTCTGTGATTGTGGCTGGGGCTGAGAGCACCCCTAACCCTCAGGTGTGATTTCTAATGGGTGACCCAGAGGAGACATCCAGCCTGGCAGCTGTACCCAGACTGCAGCTGCACAGCTGCATCCACAGCCATCAGTGTGCCGGGGCAGCAAGACCACTGTCCCCATCCACCACTGCAAACCCTCTACCAGCAGACACCAGCCCAGCAGTTCTCAGTGACATGACTTATATAGAAAGAAAGGGAGAGAACTTGAGCTCTGGGCTTGCTCACTCTTTGCATTACGATACCAGCAGGCTCCAGAAAGGAAGCATGGGGCTGCCACGCTCAGGCAGAGGGCTGAAAGCTTAGCGGGTGAAGGGAGTTTCTCAGCACTGGGAGATGCAGTGTGGAGCTACTGCAACTCTGGGCCATCTTTGAAAGAGACATTCAAATGGAAACACTATATTCTCCTGCATCTGAAGGCTTGAGCACGTAACAAAAAGATAGAAGTAAATAATCCAACTGTAAAATGCCAACCAGAGATGTCTGCTCTTGGAGCATCATCAGTATGGCTATGCTTTTTCATAGAATCAACGACCTTTTCATTTCACAGTTGTTCATACAGAACATGCTGTATTCAGAAATCACTATGTGCTATAAGAAGATAACATCCTAATCAGCAAGGAGTTGGTTATGCTCCTACATTTTCAATTAGATTGCTATTTGCAATGATCTGAAAGTCATTATTGCTAGGCTAACAGCACTAATTGACATTCTGTCCCTCCTGTTGTGGTGTGGGGGGCCATCTGCCTGGAGCTGCACCGTGCAGCAGCTTGTCGTCTATGAGAAGGAGGGCTGGGTGCTAGTTCAGCTGTCTGAACTTCACTTGTGTTTATAACTACTTTATGTACAAAATGCAGAGCTTTGGTGTACTTTGAAGCACTGACTGCATGCATTTCTAGGATGAATCCTCTCCAATTTAAGAATACAATGTGTCGTACATTAAAACTAACAAAACACAGAGCAAATTCTGCCCTCAGCTGCCTCAGCAGAGTTCTTTGGAAGAACTGTGGGTAATAATTTCATCTTATGTACCCAAACAAGTGAAGGAAAACCATTTGCCCACTCCCTAATCCCAAGCATTACCACGCCGTGATAGGAGCCTGAGCTGCTGACCCAGGAGGAGGAGCAGAGGTCACCTCTGGGGTCCAGGAGCTCCTCCTAGGTGTGCCAGATGAGGACAACAGATTGAGGTTTGCACCTACAGACACATCGCCACCAACCGCCCTCGCCAGCCTCGGCACAAAGACTTCTCACAAGTTGAGGCGTAGCCCCAGGCACGACCACAGAGCACAACTCTAAACCAAGTCCAAGCCCAGCCCTTGTACCCCCAAGATGCCTTTGTATCGCTCTTGGAGTGGGAGAGCCTTTAATGTCACTGAAACCAGGCCCCGTGAACGTAATGAAAAGCATCTTTCAGAAACATCAGCAGCATTCCAATTCAAGGCAATAACCACCAGATGTTACAAGCAAGCCTCACATTTCACCCAACAAAAGCCATCAGAGCAGGGGAATAACATTTGTTTCAGCTGATCTTGTTTACACACGGAGCAGTGGCACACACAGCCTACAAGTAATTAAAACAAAAAACAAAAAACAAAAAACCCCTCCTGAGCGCATCAAGGCACCTGTACAACACTGAGTGCCATCACAGCAACACAGCTGTGCTGCAAAGGACAGAATGACAGGACAGAATGACAGCAGCAAGGAGCACGGGCAGGGTGAGATGGGCACAGGGCAGCCCATGGTGCACTAGGTGGTGTCTGCAGGGCCCTGGTGGCACAGCATGCATGGCTCAGTGTGTCAGGGGGTGACGCGCCAGCAAGGATGCCACTCACTGAGCTGAGGCATTCCCACCTCCAGCTTTGCCCATCAGAAGGATGCCGCACTAAGTGCTGTCAAACAGCAGCACGGCAGGCAGGCCCTGCCCCCAGCTTCCCACCATCACCATCCACCAGACAGAAACACCACAGTTCAGCCTCCCACTAACACAAAAACTCCAAGCAGCGCTCGCTCACAGCATGTTGATGTTTCTCCAGCCACATTCCCTCCCACAAAGTCAGAAATGCCTGTAAGATAACCAGGGACAGAGAGCGCAGGCAGCTCCTAAGCTGAGCCGACAATGCCTGCCCATGGCAGAGCTGAGCCTGCAGTGCAGCCGGGCACCCTTGGCTTCTCTAAGGGGCACACGAGGTGTGTCAGCCTGCAGCACGGCTCCTCCCTGCCAAGCGAGACCACAGCACTGCACAGATCCACAAAAAAGGCTCAGCGCCTCAAAACCTAGCCTGTGTAGGCCAGCGCTCGCAGAAGTACTAAAATGCACTCAGAGGTCCCACCCAGACAGTAAGTAATGCCTGCAACCGCTGAATAATGCCTGCTTCTGAGGGCTGGCACAGTGTGCTCAGCGCCCGCAGGATGCCACGTAGCACAGCTCCTGCAGGAGCAGCAGACACAAAGGTCAGAAGATCTCCGCTGGAAGTCCCCGCGCTGTGCTGGCAGTTGCACAGCCATGCAGAAAGCCAACTGTACCCTGCGATGCATCACCAGCAGCACAGCCAGCAGCACAGGGAGCTGGTCCTGCCCCTCTGCTCTGTGCTGGTGAGGCCTCACCAGGAGCACTGCGTCCAGGTGTGGAGTCTTCAGGACAGGAAAGATGTGAACCTGCTGGAGAGCATCCAGAGGAGACCACTACGATGATCCAATGGAAGGAGCACCTCCCTACAAGCACAGGCTGAGAGCTGGAGCTGTGCAGCCTGGAGGAGAAGTCTTTGGGGAGACCTGAGAGCAGCCCTTCTGTATCTAAAGAGTCTGTAAGAAGGATGGGGAGACTTTTTAGCAGGGTCTGCTGTGATAGGACAAGAAGAAATGGTTTCAAACTAAAAGAGAGGAGATTTAGACTGGACTTAAGGAAAAACATTCTTTACAATAGGGACTGCAAGGCACTAGAACAGGTTTCCCAAAGCAGCAGTGGTGACCTGTGCCCAGAGACACTCAGGGTCAGGCTGGACCAGGCTCTGAGCACCTGATGGAGCTGCAGGTGCCCCTACACCAGATGGCCTTAAAAGCTCCCTTCCAACTCAAACCACTCTATGGTTCTATAGCAGTGAGAGCCATGCAAACACAGCACCTGCAAAGAACCAAAGTTTGCTGCCAGCTGCACAGGGACCTGCACAGACACATCCAAGGATGGAGCCTGGCCAGGGAGAGCCATCAGCCTCCCGAGCTGCTCTGTGCTATACTGCCCAAAGCCCTCAGTGCTGCAGCTATGTGATGCTGAGCAGCACTCAGGTCCCACCCCCGCTTCTGTAAGGAAAGGCAATGTGTCAAACCCAAAATTGGAAGCTCCTGGCATCTCCAGCAAGCAGCAGCACCTTGCAGCCAAACACAGGGATCGCTGAGAACCAGACAGCTTATACAGGCTTGTCCATGCTGCACAAGCTCACACCACACACTAAACAGGACGAGCACAGCCATATGCAAGGCCTCCATCGGTGTTCTGGCTACGCTGCTTTGCAGCTCAGCAGAAGGTTCCCTGCTTTGCACTGGTATCTGGGTGAGAAGAGCTCTTGCTGCAATGAACAGTGAGCGTTCCGTGCGGCTCAGCACAGCCTGCAGAGGGCTCCTTGTGAGACACCAGCATGCAGCCCTGGGGAGGGGAGTTTTCCCAGCACGTCATTCTGAAACTGACTGCTTCTGAAAACAAAGTAAATCCGCACCGGGACTTTCTGTGGTTCTCGGAGCTGGAGCACCCAGCAGCAACCTGCTGTAGCGCTTCACTGATTGCTGCCCAAGTGCATCGGGATAGTTCTCACATCACACACTAAACAGGAGATGATTTGCCTTTAGCAGAGATTTCTTATCAGAAATAAATGTTAGCAAACAAACAGAGCCGTGAGCTTTACCAAAAGCCCTTCTCCCTCACAGGTGTATCTTGCCTCTCTGAGCCCAATGTGAGAGGAACCTTCAGTCCATCTGTGCCTCCCAGAGGTCTGTGGGCATCTGAAATCCTCACCTAACTGAAAATACAGCTGCCAGCCCGTGACCTCTGCATCCCTGGGGCTGCAGGAGCAGTGTCTGCACATGAGAGCTGTGAGCTGCTCCTGCTGCCCCGCTCTGCAGCAGCAAGTCCACCCACATCACAGCCACCGAGCCAGAACTGCACTGCTGGGAAGGACCCAGCTGACATCAAGTCTTGCACAGCTTCATTTCTGGGTGTATTTCTGCTGCTCCTGCAGTGAGGTACCAGCACTGCCGGGAGCACCACTACCCTCACGTGGAAGGGAAGGCCAGCAGGCAGGTACCTCAGCATGCAACTTGACGTGTGCTGATCTTTCATTTTAATTAACACAAAGTTAACAACTCCGCATACTAAACTTCTCCCTCTCTCCTGCTGTTTGATCCAAGCCAGCTGAATCTCATCCTGAATGCAACCAGCACACAAAACATGCACATGGAAAAAAAGCCCTGAACGCTTACTCTAATGCCCAGGATTTGTCATATAAAAGGATATTTTCCAATTACAAAGAAAAGCATTTTCCCCTAGTGCTTTGTGCATATCATTCATCTGCTCCAATGCCTCTGCACTAAAGAAGAAATCGGTTGTTCTTCTCTGGACAGAAAACACAGAACCAATTCCCAAGCCGAGATGATTGCTCAGACCCTCACGACCGCCCTCCATCGCCCCTTCCCCAACGGGACCCAACACAGCTCTGCTGCTGCCTTTGCTTCCCGAAGAGAAACCACAGCAGCAGACAGCTCTGTGCAGGTCAGTGGAGCCTCTCCCACCTTCATTTGGACTCATGGGTCCAAAAAATGCAACATATGCCTGAGGTCATCAGAAAAACATGGTTCAGCACACATGCATACACACAGAGGGACAAAAAATAACATTTCACCTCCGGATACAACAGAAAACAAAGAACAGGAACAGAAGGTGAAAAGCAAACAAGACCAGAGGAGATGACAACATGAGATTTTTAAATACATCAAAGAGAAAAGATGCCTTAAAATGCCAGAAAATAAACTCAAATGCTGCTCTTCAACTTCTGTGTAACGGAGCGAGACAAATGAAAGACTTGAAAGGAAAGCTCATATGGATCTGCAAAGGTGACTTCAAAGAGCCAAATGCCAGCTGCCAGGCCCCACGTTGCCACGCGAGCTGCAGGCACAGCAGGCTTCCCAATGTGTCAAACACATGTCCCGGGGGCTGCAGCTTGGCCGTTTTCCTTCCCTGGTGGTTACAGCAAGTCGGGAGACAGTCATTCCCTTCTGCTGCTCCATTTTTTGGGGGTGTCCCAGCAATCCAAGAGTCCTTTTCAAAGGATAACCACGATAACTCACTCCTTGTCTTCCTGCTGCAGCTCACCAAGGCTTGCAAGAGATTCACAGGTGAAAACTGCTGTCAACAAAAGCTCTTGTTTGATTTACCAAAAAGAACACTGTACATTTACCACATTTAGATGTCCATTTTGTCACCAATAAGAGAACAGGGAATTGCATTGGAGCTCTGAAATGGAGCAGAACAGTGATTTCAGAGACACACTGCCACTTGAGGAGGCACTGGAAGAGGAGCAGCAGATGTGACAACTCCTGGGCTACTTCAAGGAGCTGAATTTTGAGACGATTACAACAATTCCTGAGAGTTATCTGTCACAGAATCACAGCACCAAACTCCTCCATAGCATATCTTTATAATTATCACAAAGCAACATCGACTTTATTCTGCATACCTTGAGTATTGGAAGCAACACCTTATGCAAGTGCAATGAATGATCTCTGCACTCCCTTCCAACCCAACCACTCCGTGCCTCTATGATCCTTGCAGTCCCTTCCAAGCCAGCTATTCTGCAGTTCTATGGTCTTTAAGGTCTCTTCCAACCTATTCCATCCTATGATAAGCCTCCAAGGCAATGCCCTTTGTAGGGGTGGCAGCCAGCCAACCCCACTACCCTAAGAATTGTGACAGTGTGGGCATTACCTGCTCAGGGCCCACCTCTCCCAAGAAGGCTGATGCTGCTCCAGGTGGATCCTGGCCCCCAGCACACGTTCCATTCTGGGGCCAGGCATCACATGAGCCCACAGATAAGGGAACTCCTTTACACAATTTGCACCCACAACGTTAGGCTTGTTATTATTTTAGGTGATTTTTAAGATCCCTTCCAACCTAAGCCAATCTACGATTCTCCGTCTGAGGGAAGGAAAACACTCCAGCCATGTAACACATGTGCAGCCATGCAGAGGGTCTCATACACCACATCAAAGCTCTTACTCAGCCACGCTTTAAGTTAAATATTTGTGATAGTTAATTTATTTGATCTTCTGTACTTGTGAGGCTCCCAGGGCTGGGCAGAGCCCTCTGAAGCACACCCAAACACAGAGAGCTATTGGGAAGGTCTGTCAGAGAACCACTGCACACCAGCTCCGCTGAATGAGCTCCATCATTTCCAAGACCCTTGGTACTGCACAGCTCTGCCTCCTGTGAGAGCAGCTCGCAGAGCATCAGATGGGTGAGCAACCAGAAAGTCTGCAACAAATGTTTTGCTTCTTCATTTCAATTACTGGCTTCTGAAAACCTCCAGAAACTCTGCCAGTTTGTGCAACCCTCTATTCTTTGCTTTTGGCCTCAACTGTGCAGTCATTTTGGAGGCAAACAAGTAACAGATGTACAATCTATACTCTCCCCAAGTCCTTTTATAGTAAAATGACTTCTGGCCAGATAATGTGTATTAAAAAAAAGAAGAAGAAAACAACAACACTAATTTCTGTATTTTAAGATATCTCCCACGACACCCAAATACACCCTAAAAAGACCGAGGCCTCTTCACTGCCTCCCATAGGTCTCTGCAAACTCCAACTGGGAGCAGTTTCTGGCCTGAGGCTCCTCACGTGGGAGCTTTCTCCAGGGCACAGAACAGGCTGTGCTGACCCTCATCACCTCTGCCATAGTCCGTGCACATAGGCTGGAGCATCCTCCTACGTTCACTTCCAAGAAAAGCAGGAAGGCACTGCAGAAGTGAAACCAGCACTCGTTTGCTGGGAAGAAACGGGAGCATGAAGGGCACCTCTCACAGTCCTTCCTTCTACCTGAGCAACAGAGCAGGCTGCACTCCTGGCACGCTCTGCACCTCTCTCCTGCCTGACTCCCCGCGTGCGTCCAGAGAGAAGTGCAGGGTGCTGACAGCGCACCCATGTGCAGGACAGCAATGTATGACAGCACCATCTCATACATTCCACTCTGTGATGGAATCACCAAGGTTGGAACGGATCATCGGGTCCAGCGCCCAACCCGCTGCCTGCACACCGCTACGCCACGTCCCTGCAGGACTGCATGCTGCTGGTGCTATGGGATGAATCCCACCCCAGCCAGCCAGCCCTGCTCGCTCAGAGGTGCCCCCTGTCCCCAGCACGGCCGGGCACGCTCCCAGCTCACGTCCCGGCACACAGAGTCGCTCTCAAGAGCTGCAAGGCACAGCCCTGGAGGTCCACGCCTCGCACAGCGCTCATCTGAAGACCATTCATTTCCAACACAATATGACTATTGTGCTGCTTTGTGAATATCCTCCCCAAATATATGTTTAAAGATGCACAGTTACAGAAGACAAGCACTTGTTTTGTTACAAGGGATCCCATGGTAGATTGAAAACCAACATGTCTCTAATTTCTACAGTATGTTCGTTACAACACAGCACAGGCAAGTTCACAGAATCAAGTTATACATTATCCGAGTCGTTATGCAATGAAACACTTGAGAAAGGCAAAAAGACTATTTTAGGAAGAGATAGCGTCTGGGACAAATTAATGCTTGCATTTTCAAACATATCCACACATTATGCTGTGCATCTAGAGTTTTAAAACTAAGAAGAGAATGCTCAAGGTCAGAACAAGCAGTGCAAGGGAAACCACAGAACCATTCAGGCTGGAGAAGCCCTCTCTGATCCCCACATCCCTCAGTGCCACATCCCCACAGCTCTGGGACACCCCCAGGGATGGTGCCCCCCACCCCCTGGCAGCTGTGCCACAGCCTGACTGCTCTCTGGAGAAGGAATTGTTCCTCAAACCCATCCCCACACTCCCATGACACAACTTTTATGGGCATTACGTCTCACCGCAGTCAGCGCAGGTCAGCACACCTTGCAGCAGCCTGAGGCTGAGGCAGAACATCTGTCAGGGCACGGCAGTGTGACCAAGAGTTCAGCCCTTCAGCTGCACCTGATGAAATCACAAGAAGCCCAAGAGCCAAAACGTTCCTCATTTCATCACAGTGATCCTTCAGAACGGAAATTGGCAGGGTATGCTATGTGGAAACCATATTTTCCAAACAACATCAGCTGAAGTTGGCTTTACCTGGCTAGCAGGCTGAGGCCTTCAGCTCTGGTGATGCAGGAGCTCTGAGGTGCTCAAGGTTTGCGCCAGACTTTTTTCTAACACAATTATAAATCAAATTAAGTGAGTCGATGTCACTTATTTCCCCATACCAAATTCCCAGACGGACTCTTCCAAACAAACAAAAAAGAAAACAAACAATAATTCAACTCAGTCTGAAATGCAGCTCCACACTACTGGCTGCAGAAACCTTCCAACCAGCTACCGCCACCACTTTGCAATCTCTGCTGGGAAGCACGTTTCAAAGCCCTCCCTTGGAAAAGAGAGCGTGCACTTCTGCCTCTCAGTTCTGAGGCTTTCTGTGCAGCTACCAGTGAAAACTCCTCTGTCAGGGTGTTGCATTTTTCTTAGCAGTGCCAAACGCTCCCTCTCCACGTGCCGGGCCCACCAACAGGCCTGCTTGGCCACGTGCACTCACAGCGACGAGGCCGAATGCTGCAGCAGCCCTGCCTGTGGCACCACACGGCTCTGGCAGCACAGCCCGGAGGGGACCGACAAATGCAAGCCCTGCTCTCGCTATTTTCTTCATGGTCTCCCGCATCAGAAAGCATTTGGAGCCTGATCATAATGCGCTTCATTCAAACGCGTGAGACAGCCCAGATGCTTAAAAATAAACTGGTGCTGGAGAGTGTTGCTGAATTAGCATGTTTTGCATAATTGATTTCATTGTGCTGTGGAGAGCTCTCCAGTCGGCGCTTCGTACAAGGTCAGGGTGCAGCTCCTGCACGTGCTGCAGGCAGAGCTCAGCTCCAGCGCACACAGCCCAGCAGAACCCAGCCCACTGGAAGGCCGCTCTTTGGGAAGAGACAAGCAGAACACAGGACTTAGCACTTGTTAAATGCTTCTAAATGTGCAGCTTCTGCTATTTAGGAATGGTGTTTAGGAGCAGCCCTTCAGCAACTTGACTTAAAAGCAGCTTAAAGAGAAGCCAAGCTGAGGACACCACTGTGCCCCACGGGACACGGCCAGCCCTGCTCCCAGGGCACCGCTCCCAAGCAGCAGAGGGAAAGCAAAACTGGGAACTCACGGGGATTTCCTATTTCTGAAAAGGAGAGGTAGAACAGATTCATTTTCACTTTTCTGTTACAGAGTTGGAAGGAACAATGCTGAGAAACGAGCAGAAATCCTGACTGCTCCTGATTAAGAATGTATTTGGAGGAAACGTGAAGAGCTGGCACTAGATCTCCTATTCAGTAACGCTTCAAAAACCAAACAAGCGATCAGAAAGTGAATGTCAAAGCTCGGTTTCACTGTAATGGGAAAACCAGGAATTGCTGCACGTCAGTCACACCCCTGCAGTCAGAGCTGCTGGCTGACAACACCTTCACCCACCTTCTGAGCAGCCTGGGAAGAACACTGCTCTATGGAGCTGGGGCTGGGCTCAAGGCAGCGAGCAGCTCTGCCTGGAGGCACCTGTCACAGCAAGGAGCACCCGAACCAAAGCATCTTTTGGAAGGAAACACAACATCGTGATGGCATAAAAAGGATCAGGAGAGGCTCTCCCCCACCATTAGCTAATTGCACAGAGCCAGGGGGCAGGTTTCCATGCCCAGCACCCCAGGCACCCTGCAGGACCCCCCAGCACACCACTGCCCCCAGCACACTGCAGTCACAGGGCAGTGACACACGCAGTCTGACAGAATGAGTTCATACCTCTGTCACAGAGGCCTGACAAATTAAGGCGATTATTTTTATGTGGAAGTACAGCACACTGGAAAATACATACATATGCATCCTTTTAGCCATTTTTGAAGTCTTCCACATTCCAACACTGAAGTTTCAGCAAGGCGAATCTCCTGCTGTTAGCTGAGTACCCACTGACCACCCTTGTGTCTCAGGCACCCAGAGATCTGCAAATATTCTACTGCAATTTCTGGGCAGAAAGACTCACAAATGTCATTTACTCACACGCCAGCCTGATAGATGTTTTACCATGAAGTGACAGTTCACCCTGTGAATGTAAGCCATCAGAAATATCTGGTTTTAGGAAATGTGATTTATTAGCCTGCTTCTTCCAAAAAAAGCGTCACTGCTCAAATCACTCAAATGAGACCCTGAGGAAAGAGGCAGAAATCAGCCAGTGAGGCCTGAGCAAGAAAACACAACAGGTCCTTACAATACCTAAATTTTAGGAATCTGTTTTCCCAACGCTGTTCCTAAGGCTAACCTAGCACCCCTCAGTCTCCACAGTATCGCTTTCTGAACCCCATAAACCCAGCACGAACTTTGCCTGATACAAGAGCAGGTGACTGACACCCACGTGAGCCCTGCCACGCTGAGGAACCGCAGCGCAGAACCCAGCGCCCCAGCAATGCCAGCGCCCAGACATCTCCTGCAACAGTGTCACACTCCTTAATGGTTTGCAGATGCTAAACTGTCCATACTATAACACAATGCATAATATAGCTGATAGAGGATTAGGGAAAAGAATGGAGAGCAGCTGGGAAACATTACGGACTTTTCACACCGAGCTTTCAAATTCTTTAGCAATAGACACTATGAAACTCTTGCCTGGATTGGAAAAGGACGCTCAGACGCACCTCCCTGCAGAAGGAACCTGAGCCAGCACAAAGAAACTCCCAGCAGCAGAGCTGACACGCTGCCCTCAGGTAGGAGCAGCCCCTCAGCCAGGAGCAGGGCTGGGAGCAGGAAAGCAGAACCCCCTGCACCGTGCAGCCCTGCAGGCACATCGCTCTGTTCTCCAGCACCGGGCACAGAAACCCCCTTTGTAGAGCGGAGCACCGCTTGGTAGGGATAAGAGGATATTTCCT
The DNA here is from genome assembly GCF_019238085.1 of Lagopus leucura. NCBI lineage: Eukaryota > Metazoa > Chordata > Aves > Galliformes > Phasianidae > Lagopus > Lagopus leucura. The sequence continues at coordinate 1,271,953 of NW_024962273.1, forward strand.
GTTAACCTCACTGCAGATATGTAATCCAGCAGTCAAATTATGTCAATCACAGCTCATTAGGCAACAATTCACCCTGCCAACTTTGTCCTGGCTGCTTCCTCTGAACCATGTGTCATTTGCAAACATGTGAAGCCGCTACCGGCTCAAGGCAGACCACCCTGCTGTGGGAGCTGCTGGCTCCTGCACCCCCAAGCTCTCCCAGGTACCGGTGCCATCAAGTCTACGTGCACACACTGCACAACGCCTTCCTATTCAGTATATCAGGGCTGCTTACTACAATTACTGATTTATGCACACTTGCCTGCGTGTCCATAGCAGAAAACCAGAAAAATCCAACACAGATGAAGAGGGACAGTGCCAAGAACAGACACCAGGAGGTGGTGCTAGTGCTGCTGGACTGTCCTGCACCCCTCGCTGGGACCTGAGAACGCACTGGAGGAAGGCTGGAACCACAGTGCCACCATACTGGACCTTACCCTGTTGCACGGGCTTGAAACCAACGGGTTGTCTCATGTTCTAACAAAAGGGAAGAACTCCTGTCAGTTGGATGGGATGGAAAAAATGACACTTAGCTCACAGAGAGAAACCTGGATCTCCCTCAGATTATCCTCCACGTTTTTCTTTTAAGTGGGTCCCATCATATGCACTGTATTCTTGAAACACAGCAGGAGATGACACCTGGTCCTCAAGCCGAAAAAAGTAAAACCTCATTGCCCCAGGGAATCCAGGGAAGCAGGTTTACTTCATCAGGCAACACAATCCCAGGGAAAATCCTCATGTCGCTCACTGCAGGGACAGGAAGCACAAGGCAGCCAGAGCTGGCACTGACATCCCTCACCCATGTGCTGCACACACGCTCAGCCCATCCTCAGTAATGCCAACAGCACCATTACATGCGAAGGAGCCCATCAGCACCAATAGATTTGGAAGCTTTACTGAAAAAGCAGCAACCTGGAGCACTTCTCCATCACCTCCTGCGACATTTGCACCTCAGACCTCAAAGCGTGAGGCCAACAAGGAGGCAACGAGATGACCGTGTGTGCTGGAGGTGGGCAAACTCTTCACCAGAGACCTTCCTCCAAAGGATGGCTGCTAAGAGCTTAGCAGAGACCAAATCCAGACACTGTGCTGCTGAGCTGCTGGCTGCACAGACCACAGAGGGATGCAGAAGGTCAGGGCAGCATGCTCCACGTGGAACAAGTAAGATAATGGCTAAGGTCACAGCATTTATGGTAGGAATATTGCCATTCTGCACCCTTTTAATGGTGTGTGTGTGGTTCTGAGGGCTACGGATCATCACGCTGGTTTTGCAGAAGAATGAAATTTCCCAGTGCTTTGGTAAGGCAGCGCGGGAAGAACCTTTCCTGCATGGCCCCACTGTTTATACACAAATGGAGCACGCAGCTGCAACATCACTAAGCTGCACGTCCGTTAGAGTCAAACACGGTCTTCAGAGTGCCATTAGCAGGAAGAAAATCACTGCTGTCAGCAAAGCCCTTCGGGATGTCGGCGGTGTGCAAGGCATGGCTGTGCCACGCTGACTTCCCAAAGCAGTGTTGAGGTGAGATGTAGTCCTGCAAACTTCAGCCTTCCTGCCTCCACACTCGGCACTCTCGCTGCAGAACATACTCATTTATGGTTTCCTCCAACTGCCATTCCTTTCCCATTTATCTCTGCTTTCCTACAGCTTGCCCAGCGCTGGGTTTAACCAGAGGCAAAGCGCTCTGAGCTGCAGAGAAAACCAACTAATCACAGCCTCGGAGTCTGCTCCTCCATAAACCTTCCCCAAATGACGTCTCCACATTTAACCAAGCCAGACACTCAGTCCCAACTCAAAACCACCGCTTTTCTCTGCACACACAGACCTAGCCAGCTCCTTTTGGTAAGCAGGATGACCCGAGCCTCCAACACATCCCAGCGGCACAACCACCGTCGCTCTCCCCGACGAAGCACGATGAGATCAGGCTTTTTCCAGCACACTAATAATCATAACATCTCACTCGCCATTTGGCTCACCAGTGGGGGTTCCCGGCTGAATAGGCTTATTCTTTTCTTAGACACGATAATCTAATTGGGTCTAACCGACAATAATCCCGAACGCGGCCGCGCGGTCCCCACCGGGGCGCTCAGCAGAGCGGGGATGCCGGCGGGGGCCGCAGCCCGGGGAGCCGGGCTCCTCGCAGCTCCGCTTCTGCGTTTCGCATCGTTCCGAAGAGTTCCACCGAGGAGTTACGCATTGCCGCAACCCAGCGGCACTACCTATCGAGCGCCCGAACGCACTCAGCGACTTCTGCTGCCGGACGCAGCTCTGCCCTTCCCCGGGAGCGGCCGGAGGAGCGCCGTTCCGGCCGCCCAGCCCTTTGTGCTCCCCAGGTGAAGGGAAAGAGGCGGCGAGAGCCGAAGTCCCCAAGCCACCCGCAGGTGTCCGCCCCCGGCAGCGCTCCCCGCGAGCGGCGCGGCTCCGGGAGCCGCCAGACAAAGCCCCGCGGCCGCTGCCCGCTCCGCCCCGCCGACCCGAGCCCACCTGCGGCCGCGGCGCGTCTCGGGGCGGCCCCGCCCGCAACTTTTCCCGTTTCCAGCCGTTTCCACGCCGCCCCGCAGCCCCTCGCGCCGCCGCGGAGGCCGCCGGCCGGCCCGCCCGCCCCGCGCCCCACAGACAATGGGGCCGGCACTCACCAGCACGACGGCGAAGCGCTCCTCCAGCTCCCCGGGCTCGGGCATGGGCAGCTTGAGGGGCACGCCGTGCGCCCTGAACTCCGTCTGCTGCGAGTCCACGCTCCCCGCGTTCCCCATGGCGGCGGCGGCGGCCCCTCCGCGCTGCTGCGCGCCCCGCGCTCGCCCTCTAGCACGCCGCGCCGCCGCCCGTCATGGCTCGCCGCCCTCGCCCTCCCCCCGGGGCGGGCTCGCTCCGGCTCCGGCTCCGGCTCGGCGGCGGCTCCCCCGCATGCCGCCGCGCGGCCCGCACAAAGCCCGCTCCGCCCTCCCGGCCCGCGGCGCGCTGGGACTCGTAGTCCCGCCGCCGGCCTGTGGGAGAGAGGGATGGGAGGGAGGGGGCGCGGGGCGGGGGCCGGGGCCGGGCGGCTCAGCCTCCATCTTGCCGCGAACTCGGAGGTTCCCTCCCGTCGGGGCTGCGACGTGATGGCCGAGGGCGCTCCGAGAGTCCTCCCGGCGGCTCCGCTTTGTGCGTTCAAAGTCGGCACTACAAACTGATAAATCCCGCAGAGCTGAGCGCGAGGCTGCCGAAGCACGGCCGGGCCGTCTCACCCTGCGGGTCGCCCTTCTCCCCGCGCACCGAAGGCGCTCTCTCAGATGCTCCTGTCCGACTTTTCCACTTTTCCTGCCATCGCTGTCCCCACACGAGCGCTGTGAGAAGGCCAAAGTCAAGCCCCGTCGCTCAGAGCTGGGCTGCTCACCGCTCTGCACCCCACCGTGTGAGCCCATGGGTTCTTTAGTGAGAACTATCGGTGATGGGTGGGTGGTTGGACTGGATGATCTTGTAGGTCTTTTCCAACCTTGGTGTTTCTGTGATTCTGCGACTCAGCCGAGGATGGCATCCACTCACATGGTGCCAACACTGCTGTAGCTCTCCATCAAAGCCCTAACTCTGTCCCTTCACTGCAGCTCTGCATCCCTCTGATTTAGTGTTCCATCATCCATCCAAAGAGAATCAGTTGCCACTGAGCTTCACCCCCACGAGGGCAGGCTTCCTGCAGTGCTCCCACTTCAGCATTAGGACGGGTTTGCACGTGCTCACTTTGGCACACAGCTTGAGGTTACAAGTAACACCACAAGCACCACTAAAGGCACACAGCGCTGTGCGTGGAGCTCTGTGTTTTGCTGCCGCCTGGTTTGAGCAGTTCAGTGCACGTCAGGAACCTGTGACATGGGGACTTAGCAGCACGGCTAGCTGGCAGGCAGCAGTGAGTGTGCTGCACGCAGCAGGTGAGCTCAGCCATATCCATCCATTGCTGCAGGAGACTTTGTGGCATCACCCGGTAGGAGATCCCAGCAATCCGTATGGAGATTCATTCTGGGGAAAGAACAGCAAGAGGAGATGCATTATTACTCAGGAGCAGGAAAGAGTGGTATGGTTGGAAGCGCTCCTGTCCAATGGACAAGAATTTCATAAGACTGCTTTGCTAAAAGCCTAAAATGCTAACAATAACCTTAACAGACCACATTTTAAAACCAGAAATGGCTTTTAGGATCTAATACAGCACTGCTGTTGATAGTGAAGGAATAACACAGACTTATCAAAAACTACCAAAGGTCTTTCTTTCAAAGATGAGTAGTCTGTTCAGCATTAGGACTGTAACCCAGCGTTGGAGGCCTGCAGGTATGAGTTGGGGGCGATGGGGCCAGCCTGGCCACGGGCACTCACTGTGCCACTGCAGAGCACGACCTCAACAGGCTTTGCTTTCCAAACAGAGAGAAAATCATCACAGCATTTGTACATCCCTTGGGATGAAGGAAGGCACTGGGGCCCGGGAGCCGCTGCTGGCCACGCATACCTGGGGAAGGCGAGGATAACTGCAGGTCAGACCGGATCCCTTGGCTTATGCTAAGGCTGGAAGCTGAGAGCTGTCCTTCAGCTCAAAATCATGCTGTAAGGCATATTCAGTTCAAAACCAGACTTGCAAAATTTTTAATGAAACTTAACCATGCATACATGCTGACTGCTTAACATAAACAGAACACAAAGGGAGGGAATCCTTTTAAGAGAACAAAATGATTTTTGAACAATTTGTTGTAGTCTGTAGGTAGGATGTCAATGTTTGCAAGCGTGAAAATTAGCACGGCAGCATTGCTGAATTGAAGGCTATTTAGCTGGCTCGTGCATAAGCTAAAGAAATTATTCTGGGATAAAAATTAACAGGACCTGAGTTTTTGCAATAATTTATTTAATAACCAGCTACACCGTGCACAGTTCACAGCGTCCATCCCAGGCATGCAGGGTGCTCTCACTGGGTGATGTCACTGTCTGGGCCGGGGCTGATGGCTGCAGCAGCCTGGTGAGGGCTCCGTGCCATGATCACATGTGGAATTTGGCTGCACGGTGAGACAAATACTTCTCAGCCTGCAGCAGAGCAGTACTCTATCACCAACATCTCCGTGTTACAACAAAGCTGGAAATTTGGGTTCAAGTCTTGCTTACGTTTCTCTGAATTGGTGTCTATCTATCTATGGGAGAAATTCTGAAGGGAAGAAAGAAGTCATTTTGTGAAGCTTCAGTGCTCAGCATTTCCAGATAGATCCTCGGCTGACACTTCTGTGGAGTTCTGGACAATTTGATTGAATGTTGTTGAAGCTGGAGGGTCAGTGTCAGCTTTTAATAAATAGCTAGGAACCAGCTCAGCAGTGGCAAAGGTGGTGTTCATTCCTAATAAAGATGTAGTGCAGCCATAAACTCCCCTCTGAGCTGAGCGGTGTACGCTTAAGAAGAGATTATTGATGGCAGCACAATAACAGCTGACCTTGCCTGGGAGATTACAGAGGACTTCTTCTGAAATGCATGCCAAAAAAAAACAAAACAGGCTGCATTCTGAAAATAGTCTTCTTGAGGAAAATCAGCTTCTGTGGTTGTATTCTGATGAAGGGAAATCAGGAACTTGGCAGATAATCTTTATCTTGGTGCACATCGGCTGTTTGGAGGAGGTTTCGCTGAGGTTTGCCATGCTTTACCCGGGACGACATATCTACTGATACGCCTTGTATCTACAGCAATTTCCTACACGTACCAGAAACCTGCCTTATCTGGCCTCAACAGATTGTAGAAATAAGTTGTAAAATCATGGCCAGGCCTGTCAGCCTTAACAGTACTGCAGGTTGTCTTAGAACAGAGTGTGTTTGGCTTGGAAATTAATTCAATGCGAATCTGAAAACAACGCAGAACCTGAAAAGTTTGCAGTCACTCTGCAGGGCCGTACTGCTCATCACACTGCCATCTCTCCTAGAAGCATTTGTACACTGGCTTCAGTCTGCCTGTCTGCTAACAGCTCCCTCTATGCCAGTATCCACCTCCTCCTTGCACAGCTTCTACATCTTGTGCTGAGATCTGAGCTTGTGATTACAGATGCAGATGAGTCCTGGTTATTAGGTCTGTATCTCATTAGCCCACTGATTTCTCTTTGTTTAACTTTGAATCTGATTTACTTGCAGCATCTACGCTCTGCTGTAACCAAGTGTGCTGACGTCCTTGGACTCAGTTCCAACACTAGTTTGAGTAGATCAGTGGCTTGCAGAAGCCATGCCGTGACATCGACAGCACTTGCCTGTGCTCAGAACCATCTCTCAAGGCACTGAATCCCACATCCCGTGAAACATGTGCCCGCCCAGCCCGTGACCATCGCCAGCAGCATGGGGGGTGCAGACCAGGAGGGGCCAGCTGGGTGCCCCTTTCTCAGCACCGAGATGCATTATGGAGATGCAAAGAAGGCAGCATAGGAGATGTGGCACAGTGATTTTGTAGCTTTCCTCCAAATGTTGGTTTGCTCCTTAGAAATATTCAGGCTCAGACCCAGTGCACAGCTGTAGGGCAGCAGAGCCATCTGAGACACAGCGGGGAGAGCTCTCTCTAGAGTTCACAGAGTGTAATTTTCAGAGCAAATCTGAACACGGATGTGAGCTTGGTGGAAAAAGTGCAGTAATGGCAAAAAGATCTATTTGTGCAGTGCTGGTTTACTGACCTGGATTTCTGCAGGTGAGACAGCGCTGGTTCAGCAAAACCACAGCTGTGTGCCTGCACCTAGGGCTGCCCAGCACTGTGGGCTGTGGAGATCCAGCCCAGGCACTTTCATCAAATCTCCTATTTTTCTGCTTTCCAGGACAGCCGGTCTGAGCAATCAGCCCACAGTGTGAAGGAAAATTCAGCTTCAGAAAACAGCATGAGCATTTGTTCTGTGGGATGGAGTGCAGAGCATCTGCACCAAACACAGATTTGTACTAGCAGAGCACAGGAGCTCAGTGCCAGTCTCAATGAATCCCTCTTGCGAGCAAAAGCCTCGTGGAGTTGTTTGGGGTGCAATGTGCCCTGGCTGGGAGTTCTCCATTACTGATGGTTACAGACAAAATGCAACTTCTGAATGACCAGAAAGGTGAAGAATTTTAAATGCTTGTGAAAATGAGATAATGGAGCAGAAAATAATAGGAGGGGATGAGTCAATATTTAATAGTGCTCATATCTGAACGTAAAACAGCACTTTCTGCGTGCACATGGGCAAAGGCCAGGCTAGATGCATGTCTGTGTACCCATCTGTCAGCTTCAAACCGGCCGCAAACACTGCGTTCTATCAAAGAAGTGTCAGAGGCAGTTTTAAGGCAGGGACATCTTTTAGCCTCGGTGAATTGTTTTTATTAATTGCAAAAATATTCTCCTCTCCCTTCTCTCCCAGTGCGCCTGGTAGCGCGTGGGCCCCAGAGCTGCCCCACAGCCCCAGTGTGGGACAAAGCCGTCCTTGTGCCGGGACGGGAGCACGGCTCAGGGCGCTTCCACGCAGCGCTTGGGTGCGAGTGCCACACAAGTTTCCATTGTTTTGCTCTCTACAAAGAACTCCCCAGGACTGTTAGCAATAGGAATAAAATTAGTTCAATTTTTTTAGCTGATAGAAGCTGTTTAGAGACCTTACATGAGTTTCAGAACTCACGAGATGAATATAGATTTCAGTTTGCAGGGTTGATGGATAACATTTGTCTCTTGACAAGTAGGGGGAAGCTCTGTGAGCGCTGAGATTGCTTATCACTGCAAACACCATGACTGGAGCCTGCGTTCTGAAGCGGGTTCCCAGGTCCTATCAGCTCTTTGTGCCAAGATCTCACTGTGCTCTGAGCTCCCAGCGGCTGCTGGGACGACGTGGCATGGCAGCACACCTTTTGCCTTCGCTTTAGAATTGTAGAACCACAGAATCATTAAGGTTGGAAAAGATCTCTAAGGTCAAGTCCAGCCATCAAGCCATGCCCACTAAGCCATCTCCTTAAAGGTAGGGACTTCCAGCTTGCCCAATGAAGGACGCCTGTACCCACACCAACTCAAGGAACATGACATGAGCTCTGTTGGCAGAGTTTTTGGGGTCCCACCAACCCGTCACCAGTTAAGATGCAGGTTTCCACGTGCAGCTGCAGCCCACAAGGTTCTGCCCTGCCCCAAGACCATGAGGAACAAAACCATTATCCCAGCCTTGGTCATCACCAAACTGCCATGCCCACCATGCTCTTCAGCACAACTTTTGGTTCCAAAGCTAAATGGAACGAGATCAACAATGCCAATTCTCCCATACAACTTCCCCAGTTCTAAATGTCCCCACTTCTGTTTTGAGGCACAAATAGCAAAAGTTCACACTGAATCATTTACTGCCTCAGTGAAACAGGGCTGAAGGCAGCCTGGTGTGCTTCAGCTGAACCCAGATGAGAGTGAATGGATACAGGGAGGGTAAGGAGGATTTGCTGCTTCTTTAATAGCTTTTTAAAGAAACCAGCCCTGAGGGTTTGTCGATAGCTGGCACCACCTGTGAAGTTCCCAGTAGCAACCCAAAATATAGCACATCTCTGTCTGATGGTCACAGCCATGTGTGGGGGCAGCAGCGGCATTGGAACACCACAGCACTGGGCAGCTGCATCCCAAGCCCTCGTGCATCTGGAGGAGCATCAGGGATGTCAGGGCTTGCAGACAGGCTGCAAGACCCAAGCCCAGGCTGCCTGGCTATCTGCAGGGTGACTAAAGCACATTTCTCAAAACAGAGGGTGGGGTGACAAATCAGCTCTTTTCTCTGCATAGTGTAGAAGTCGGGCTGAACAGAGGTGAGTGGATGTGTGTGCCCATTGCATATTTTTTCAAGACACGTGTCTGCATATGCATGCATGTTAGATCTTCAGCCTTTTTAATGGTTCAAAGGAAATGAATGTGTTGCTAGAGAAAACACATACAGATGGCAGCAGTCGCTGCACCCTTTTGGCTGGTGTAGGAGTGCTTGCATTGCAAATCATATCATTCAGCCAGAAAACCAGGCCGAACTGGCAGTTATTGTTGGCAATGTAAAATGGGAATTGAGTGTGACCAGTGGCTGTGCAAAGTGCTAGGATGTGTGTCAGGGAAAATGCTTGCTCGGAAGGGTTTTACGCAGTGTCCTGGAATGGACTGTAGCAGTGTTACCGCAGCCATCAAGCAGAGCACTTTTCCATCCATGACTGCTGCCTGATTCCTGCCAACTCAGCTCCTCTTTGTTTTGCTTCTCCTTGCTGGCCAGAACAGAGATGCTGCAGTGCACGGCTGGGTGGGTGACCTCAGCCTCAATGCCAAATGGATGACTAAAATGAATACAGAAAACACAATCCATTGTCGTCTCTCTGAAATGCCAGCTTTGTTCCACGTGGAGCTGTGGCTTATCAGTATAACCCCTTCGATGCTGCACTAGGACACAAGCCCTGCAGTCCCTGTCCCATCAGTAACTCTGCACTGACAAAAGCAATGGTGTCACGTCAAGGCTCACCATGACATGGGACAGACATATGGGGTGCCAGGGGCATGGAGCCCACACTGGGTTGGGGTCCCCAACCTGGGGACTGGATGTGTGAGATCCATGCAGGCTCAGGATGTTATGGCTAATTCCCAGCAATGATTCCATGGTGGATTGCAAACAGGAGAAGGGTTACTCACGAAGCAGTGCAGGTGCAGCCTCAGAGCACAAAGGTCTGAATGCAGGGCTGGGACACTCCAGGTGGCAGATCACTAGGGGAACCTCTCTGTTTTACAAACACATTGCTCAGCTCATCCCCTGCTGGCCATTCCCAGAGGTACCAAGCTGGCTGGCTGGCTGGTTGGCTCCTGCCCTTTCAGGTCCTAATCACTTTTCCAGCCAAAATGACCAGATCCTGCAGCTCAGATGAGCCTGGTGAGACACCATTACTATTTACCAGCAAATAACTTCCCATTTTACTCTTCCTTACTGCTCACTGAATCTATAAGCCACATTCCTGCATCAGCCCCAGCACTGCTGAAGCATTTCTGAACTTTTTTTGAGCTGTTCCTGTCACTCACCACAGTCCACATGAGCCACAGACCCCGGCCCCTGCTCTTGGGGGTGGAAGAGCAGAATTTGGCCATAAAGGCTTTAGCACACAGGCATTACACCAGAGCAAAGCAGACGCACGCCTAGGGGGTGTCCCAGCTCCTGGGATGGTTTCACATCATTGCTGTCCGTCTGTCCGCCCCACTGTGCTTCCCAGAGGCTGTGTCCTGCTCTGAGAAGTGCAGGCAGGTAAACAGCCAAACCCAAACAGAATCCACCCTGGCCAGCTCCAACCATGCCTTCCTCTGAGAAAAATGGGTTCATTGGTTTTTCATGGCGTGGGTGTGATTAATGAACTTAATCACAGGACACTTTGATCCAGCTCCTGTTTGCAAAGGATAGTCAAAAACAAGAAGAGCTGCTACCCTTTGTGCTTTTGTAATTTTGTTAATCACGGAAACCTGTGAGGCTTTTGCATAGTCAGCAGTTGCATGCATTAGAAAATACATTTGCAAAACACAACAACATTTGCTTTCATATTCTGAAGCCAGAGAGTATATCCTAGTTGGCAGAAAGCTCAAAGGCAATTTATGAAGACCCAAAAATCTTGCAGGAATTTAATTAAACTTTAAAATTGTGCTAACACTCATACATAACAGCTTACACAGAACGATCATAAGGCAAAGTCCTTCACGCTCAGTGTCTCTGTGCTCCCCACACTCCGTTTTCTGGTCACCCTGCCCGTTTACTCACTCCTGCCTAGCTGTCCTTGTCCCTTTTGCAGAGGAAATGGCCTTTCCCTGCACTCCAATTAACAGGGCTGTGCCTTGTCTTGCACAAGGTGCTACTGAGCAAGCAAAACCTGCAGCTGGAAAGTAGCGATTTTTAGCTAATTTGCATTTTGTTGCGAACAAAACACAGCTGGGGCTGCGTCTCTGCAGCCTTTGGCGTGGAGCGTGGCACATCTGCCACCACTCCCAAGGCAAGCTGTTCCCTTTGGATCCATTGATGGGTCACTGCTGGCTCTCAGCCTCACCTTTGCCCCTCCACAGAGAATTTGGGGTCCTTTTAGAGAAGTTTGGGCCAGTTTGGCCTCTCTCGTGGCAGTCTGCATTCCAGCCAGCCCTGCCCACTTCCCACAGGCTCCAGTCTTCCAGCTCCACTGCTCTGAGAATCAGTGAGAAATTGGGGTAAGCACCGACAGAGGGAGATGGGATCTGGCCGTGCCCACAGAAGCCAGGCAGAACATGTATGTAAAGGGAGGAAATGAGAGGAAAATTTAGACTGAATTTTAAAACTAAACTTTTTTAATTAGTAAATTCTTTACCAAAGAATTTACATTGGCTAGTATATGATTCCTCATTGCTTAAGGGATTTAAAACCAGACTACTCTCTGCTCCAAAAAAGTGCTATAAGCAACAGTTCTTTGCTTATAATGAACTGGAAATACTGGCAAGTCTCCATCCCCTTCAAATATTTTCCCTTGTCTCTCCAGAGGTTAAAATAAATTATCCTGAGATGTACCAGATGTAGCAGGCAGGCAGGGACATTCCTCCAGCCTTCCCAGCCCATTTTCTCCTGTCCACAGTCAGTGAGCAGCAGCAATGGCTGACAGGATTGCTACAACATGGGGACCCAGCACAGCCATGGCCTAGCACAGCAATGACCCAGCACAGCAATGGCCTAGCACAGCGATGACCCAGCACAGCAATGGCCTGGCATGGTGACGATCCAGCATGGCGATGTCCCTGTGCAGCAATGACCCAGCACGGCAATGTCCCAGTCTGGTGATGTGCCAGCACAACAATGACCCAGCATGGGGATGACCCAGAACAGAGATGTTCCAGCACAGCGATGTCCCAGAACAGCAAAGACCCAGCACAGGGATGTCCCAGCACAGGGATAACTTAGCACGGTGATGCTGCAGCCTCTGGCACTGCGGTCTCCGTGGCTCTGGGCTTGGCACTGGTGACTCACTCAGTCCCGGAGTCTTGTTTTCATTCCACCAGGGTCTTCTTCATGAATCTCTCAAGCCCAATGCTAAACCAAAGTAGATTTTGTTGCCTGAAATATCAGCCATGCAAATCACTCCACCCATCAGCACTGGTATTAATCAGCCTAGAAAGCACTGCTGTAATAGTGGTGTTCTTCCAGCAAACTTCTGTGATGCATTAACGACGACAGCTATGGCTGTAGGGACCGGAGCACTAATAACAACAATGACAATTGAGGGCTCATGGCATTTTCTTAAAGCACAGCCACTGCACAGCCACCTGTGTGCACACTGCTGGGCTCCCTGTGACCTGCATGGCATGGGACAAGCTGCAGCCCACAGGTGCTCGGAAAAGGGATGTTTTGTGGTTCTGTGCTTAAGGCAGGACCCATTGCAGGGAGCAGCAGGACTTGCAGATTGGCTATTGCTAAGAATCAGGTCTGCAGCTGCCCTGGGTGCATCCAGAGCTGAAGCCTTCCTGGTGATATAAACAATACAGCAGCAGCAGCCCCTCTATAACTTAAACAACCCTTGGCACCATGCCTTCTCTTTCTATTTTTACAAATGCCAGAAGAATTTTCTGTATAAAAATGAAAATCACCGCTGGCCAAACCACCAGAATTGCACTGTTGGTCCCCATCCTAATGGGGTGTGAGCGCTGGCTGCTGCCTCGGGAATGCAGGTGGCCAGCGATGCTTATTTGCTGATTTGTGCTCATAAACCCTTTTTCATCTGAGGATCTCAGAGCAGTTTATAAACATGAATTTAGCCACTAGACGCCCAAGCAGGCCCCACCTCATCATACCTGTTGAACAAGCGTGCAATCAGAAATAGATCTCGCCCAGGTTTGCACAGCAGAGGACATCTCCTTACAACTGGGAGAATCTCGGACCACGGCAGGTCCGAACTACAAAAAAGGCAAGGCAGGAAAACCGAAGGAAACATTTTCTCCAAGACATACATCTATGGGAGATGCAGGCAATCTTCTTCAATGCTGTGTTAATCGCAATGTTAATGGCGCACCACACAGTGCAGTAGCACAGCTGATCCTGATATGGGATCCAGGAACATTCCAGCAATGGTACTAGAGCTCTGCTCTCAGGGTCCTCTTGCAGGTCTCATGCAGTGACAGGACATCACTGCCTCCACCAGAAACCGAGGCTGACAGACAACAGCAGCTCAGGTAAATACTGCGGCATTCACAGCACTGTAGCAGCAGCTGTGCAGCTAGAAGCTGGGATTTCTCCTTAGCGCAGGAGGAGTGAGCCCAGATGTCTTGCTGGATGCAAGTTTGTTTGCTTCCTTGTCATCTGGTGACTGCTTTGGGGAGGCCCTTTGGCAGGTTATGCTCTGTCTGAGGCTGTCCCATGGAAGATGGGCAAAGAAAAGCAGGGCACAAGGGCCTGGGGCTTGCAGAGGGATTTCCCTGTTCTGACATATGCAGTTTTAACTCGTGTGACCAGTTACATGCAGAGGTTCATTCTGTCAGATTTGCTAATGTGTCCCAACCCTTGTCTCATGAACCCCAAATCTCTTTCTGACATGGTTCTGTTTTGATTTGTTTTGTTGAAGGAGTGGAACAAGACGCACAGCACAAACCAGATACGCTTTGTAATTGTAAGTCATCTGCTTGCTAAGCATACATGACACAGACACGCTCGTGTGCACCTCTGACACGGTGCCTACCTGTCCTGGTGCTGTTTTCTCTCCATATAAACATCCATGTGGGTGGAGTGTTTGTGTTCTGAAATAATTAAAAATGTACATTTGCATGTTGTATGCTGTCTTGTTGACTCCATGCTTCAAGGCACAGTAAGAATGTGTAGGCATTTGATCTTGTGTTAGGATGAGAATTTCAGAGTAATGCACAACCTTGCTGTCCAGCACTGACCTCTGTTTGCTGCTGTGGCTCTGAAAACCACGAGCCAGCCCTGTGGCTGTTATTTATATGTATTATTATAAATTCTTAGCAGTTATTTGTTAGGGATGTGTTCTACATGGAACAGAGCAAAACTGGACTTCTCCCAGCACTCCAAATGCATTCAGACTTTAACAGAGGTGCAGACAGGCCCAAATCCAGTCTCTGGATCTACAGAAAGAATTGCTTACATGCTGTCTAGGCGCACGCTGCCCAGGGTAACGAGGTGCCTTTCATTCACAGCCCAAATGCTTGCAGTGAAAGCACAGTCAGCTTTGTAGCTGGGGAGAGGAAGCATCTGATCCAAAACTTGGCTGGCAGTATGAAACAATTGGGAATGTGTCGCAGCCACATTCCTGGCTGGCCATGCCTTTGTTCAGCAGCAGGACGTGGCTGGAGGCATATGGTGCCCAGAGAAAAAGATTTGTCAACGCAACCTGCAACTGTTTAGCATCTATTGCCATATGGGGTGCGCATGGAATTCCCCACATGACCTCCATTTAAATTGCCTCTCTGCACTTGGATGTGGTGCATTAAGATGCTGGGTGAGTGCTGTGCATGAAAGAAGGGGGAAAAAGCAGGATGCATCCACACTGGCTGCCAAATCTCCCTCTTTCTCCAGGTGGCAGGTGTAAGAAAGACAAGTAACACTGTGAAACAAGTACAAGGAAAAGTACAAGGAAATAAAATCTTTAGCTATTTAGAAAAATAAATGTATGTATGCCAGTTACACCAGCTTGTTTCCAAGTGTACTGCAATAGCCATCCATGAAACGTGCCTAAGATGCTTGTATGAGGAAACTTGATTGCTCGAGCTGAATAACAAAAGTCTAAGGAAACTTAACAGTAATGAATCAAAGTGTTTAGGTAGTCAGGGTATGTTCCATCGAGTGGCATCAGGCTGTGTGTAAAGTAAAATTCATTATTAAAAATGCCCAGACTTTTCCATACTTGTTTAATGCAGCATCTTTTTGCATGCAAGAGCACAGGGCATACAAAGTCTGCTCATCTGCTGAGCAGAAAGCAGTAAAAGCACAGACTGCTAACACTTGCAAGAGTGTGCTTCTATCTGGCTTCCTTCATCACAAGCCTCACCTAATAGCAAAATCAGTACAGAGCAGGAGAGAGTCCTCAAGCACATCTTGAAATGCTTTATGTAGAATTATTTTCAGCATTTCTCTGCTTGATCAGCTCCTCTGTTTGCATGACTCCTACACAGAGCACCGAGGGAAAGCAACCATTATAAAAAGAGGAAAAAATATTTCAGTAAACCACAAAAACTGGCCAGTGAACTAGGGGGCAGCTGGGGAAACACAGAGAACTCAGTCAGTTACAAAACAAAAGTCAAAGTCCTAGCGAGCCACTTCTGTGCTTTCAAGCACTGGGAAAAAGCTCCCTAAAGAGCCACCCAAGTTTTCTAAAAGCAAACATTTTGAATAATATTAATTGTCCTTTAAAACATCCATTACAAAAACTGAGGCTCAAAATTAAATATTATGACAACACGTTGTTACAAAAGCGACGTGGAAGGATCAGAGTTGGCCCTTTTGATGTGTATATGGCAACCTGGAGGGAGCAGCACCCACTTCCCCAAAGCCCTACAGATCTGCAACGGGTACAGAAAGCAGAGCTTGCAAACAGCCCCGGTGATGGTGAAATATCCACATCATAGGGGCAGGGAGAAACTGCCAGGTATGGAGTCAGGAAAAACAAGTTCAGAAATAACTTCTTTTTTTTTTTAAATCGTAGTTTTTCTGTCCTCCTCAGCAATGCTTCCTAGGAGTTCTTAATGAATAGCTTGTTCCTGCAGGACTCAAGATAATTGGCAGTGCCCTAATTTTTTAATTCCCATGTCTTATTATTGTGGATTTAATTATTTACTGAGGAACTCAGGTTCATTAAGCACCACTGGGAAATACCCTGCGGCTTTGGTTGTGGTGTCACCTAGAGCAAGAGTTCTGTAGGCACTTCTGTACAAGTATTTGGAGCCAGGGGGGGTTCAGACTCAGCACAGGAGGCCCTGCCCCATCCTGCACTTCTAGGGAGTGGGCCAGCTCTATGGTGCCTCACCACAGCCAGGTAAAAAGTGGAGCACATGTTTAGGACCTGATTCACTCGATGCAGTATCAAGGTGACTATAACAACACTGTAGGATGGTAAGAAATGACAAAGATATCCATTTACTTGCCTGGGCAGCTGCTGCGATAATTGCACCACACACGATACTGTGGAGAAGAACAGAGCTGAAGTTAATAAAAATGAGAACTCATTGTGCAGAACTCATTACATTTTTCTATTTCAGCCAGACAACATTAGTGTTTATTGTATTTCTGTACAAACTGATTCATCCTTCCTTTTTAAGGCAATTAAACAAATTAATTCTATTTTTACTCTGCTTTATTCACTGAGTGAAATTAGAAGTTTCAATTTAATTCGTAAATTTAGGGCCGAGGGAAAAGCGCTCCATTTTGCCATCAAAATCTGACAACGAGCTCATTCCCACTTCAACTTGGCCGCCAAAGTGGGGGAGCGGTGCCACCTGCAGACCGCTGCAGGCCAGACACAGAGGAGAGCGGAAGCTCCGCAGCCCGTGAGTCCTTAAGCTGCTAACGCAGCCTCACCACCAGCAAAGCCAAAGGCATTTGATAATTAGCTCTATGTGATTTGAAATAAACGCTTTTGATCGACGAAATATTCAGGAAACGCAAACTGTCTTCATTTTTCAAGGAATGCCAGTGTGTTCTTCAAGTTACGCTCAATTTCTCACATCCAATCCAGAATTCCTTGAAAGTATTAGTTTTATTGAGATAGCTCATGTTATGAACTTCTGCCTGTGAAGGCAGATGTCTTTACCACAAAGCCTTTTTATAAAACATGATGTACAAGTATGAAATGAATAAACACAAAACAATCTCTTCTACCTTTCTCTGGGCAGCCTAGTCTGCTGGTTGGCGACCCTGCACATAGCAGGGGGGTTGAAACTGGATGATCATCCAGAAAAGGTGGTCCTTTTCCACCCAGGCCATTCTATGATTCTACACTCAAGGAATTTATTTCTCATCATAGAGCAGCTTGGGCTGGATGGGACCTTAAAGATCATCCAGCTCCAACCCTCTGTGTAACACGTGCAGTGCTAGGCTTTATGCGTCTGTCTCACAGCTGAGACAAAAGCGGTGGTGACGAACATTTGAAACATTTGGTCTAGGATTAAATGTGGAGGTTGGTCACCCTGCATGTGGCAGGGGGGTTGGAGATTTATGATCCTTGAGGTCCCTTCCAACCCAGGCCATTCTGTGAGTATGTGAAACAAAGGGGCACAAAGCATCACTGAATCATACGGAAATCTTTCGTGAAAGAGTTCTCAGCCGTGCCACCGTTCCACGAGCCGGGAGTCAAAGCAGACGGTGACTCAGACTCACACCGTGAGACGTGGCCAAGAACCCCGTGCTGGGTGCGGTGCGGTGACTGTGTGTGAGGTCACGGCCAGGATCTCCGGGGCTCGGCCACGGCTGCACACAGGCCGCCCACAGGTCGCTCAGCGCAGCCGTTAGAGGAGTTCTGAGCAGCGCTGTGTGGCTGTGGGGATTTCGGCAGCCCTCTCCCTCCAGGCCACAGGAAAGGCCTCGAGCCGTACGGCGAGGCTGCAGCCGGCGCTCCGTAGCCACATCCCCTCAGGGACTGCCGCCTCCTCACAGCCACACCCCCACAGCGCCGTGCCTCCCGCCTTCCGACACCCGCTGCCACACCGCCACCTGGGCGCTCAGATATCTTTTAAAGCCAGATTCTGACAGTAGGGGGTTAAAAAACCGCCCCGCGATGCAGCTTCCACAGCGAAAACAGAAGCAAAGCAAACAACGAACGCACGCCCACACACCTCAGGGACCGCCTCAAAATGGCGCCCGCCCACCCGTGACGTCACGCGCCAGAAGCGGAGGGGCGTGGCTGAGGCGGGAAAGGGAGGGTCCCGCCCAAACCCCGGCCCTGTGAGGCCCCCGGGCTGCCCCAAGCGTCGCCTGACTCCCCGTGGCATTCGTGTGGGCGCCGCTGACGGCTTTGGGGGCCTGCGGCGGGACGGCTAGGCGCCGGGGCGAGGGGACGCGGCGCAGCGGGGCTGTGCGGCCGCCGCCGAGATGCCGCTCTTCGCCTCCAACCCCTTCGAGCAGGATGTGGGTGAGCGAGCGGGGAAGGGTGGGCCGGCCAGTGGGACGCTGTTCGGCTCGGCGCGGCGTCGGGGCCCGCGGCCGCGGCTCGGGCCTGCGAGGGGGGAGCGGCGGCTGCGGCCGTCCGCCTCTCGGAGCCGCGGTGTGTGCGGCTCGTCGGTTCGGGCTGGGAGTCGTGGAGGTGAAGATCGACCTCGTTGGGTCGGGTTGTGTGCGCTAGGTGTCTGAAAGGACGCGGCCCCGGTTCAGCCCCAGCTGGCGCCGCGTCCCATTGCAGAAGCGGGGGCAGCGTGGGCCGGGCTGGTGCGGCCGTGACTCAGCCGGGCTGTGCGGGTCGGGCTGCGGTCCATCGCTGCTCTCTGGGTCGTCCAGTTTGTTCCGTGACTAGTTTTTGTCTTTCTGGTTTTTAAAGGCCCGTTTCTAGCATTACATAATAATCGTAGAACCATAGAATCACAAGGTTAGAAACGACCTGTAAGATCATCTAGTGCAAGCGTCTTTTCATCACCACTGCTACCACAAACTAACCCATATCTTGCAATTCCTCATCCAGATGCCTCTTGAGCTCTGCCAGGGATGGCGACTCCACCACCTCCCTGTGCAGCCATCCCAGTGCCTGACCATTCTCTGAGAGAAAAAGTTTTTCCTCATGTTTAACCTAAACCTTCTCTGGTACAACTTGCAGCCATTTCCTCAGGTCCTGTTTGTTGCCTGGGAGAAGAGGCCAAAGCCCTCCTCATACAGTCTCCCTTCAGGAAGTTGTAGAGTGCAGTGAGGTTTCCCTTGAGCCTCCTCTTCTCCAGACTAAACAATCCCAGCTTCCTCAGCTGATCTTCATAAGATTTGTGCTCCAGACCCCTCACCAGTTTCATTGCCCTTCTCTGGACATGCTCTGAATTGCACTGTAGCGAAAGCAATAAAAATAATCTAGATACCGGGGTCAGACTTGCATTTTCTTCACCTGCCTAAAACCCCAGGGTTTTAGGTACGAGTAGAATTCATCATTATGAAATCACAGAACTTTAGGGGCTGGAAGAGATCTTGGAGATCCCCCAGTCCAGTTCCCTAGAGCGCACTGCAGGTTCTCTGCATGAGGCTGCAGGTTCCCTAGGGCAGGATTCTGGCCACTGACAGGAAGAAGCGGTGGCTGTCAGTGCTCGTGTGAACACCCCATTTCCTTCTTGTGAGTGTAAGTCCTGCCCCTCTACTCTGTGCTGGTAAAGCTCACCTGGAGTGCTGTGTCTACGTGTGGAGTCCTCAGTACAGGAGGGACATGGAGCTGTTGGAGAGCATCCAGAGGAGGGCCACGAAATCAATCCGTGGAATGGAATGGAGCACCTCTCCTATGAGGACAGGCTTGGAGAGCTGGGGCTGTGCAGCCTGGAGTAGACAATGCTCTGAGGTGATGTGATAATAGCGGCCTTTTGGTGTCTACAGGGGAGCCACAGGAAGGAAGGAGACAGACTCTTTAGCAGTCTGTGGTGATAGAACAAGGGGAAATGGCTTCAAGCTCAAAAAGGGTATATTTAGGTTAGATAAAAGGAAAAAGCTTTTTACAGTCATTAGTACTGGAACAGTGATGTGCTGGACGCCCCATCCCTGGAGACTGTCAAGATGAGGCTGGATCAGGCCCTGGGCAACCTGACCTAGCTGTGGTGTCCATGTTCACTGCAGGGGAGCTGGGCTAGATGGCCCTCAGAGGTCCTTTCCAACTCTAAGGATTCTGTGATAAGGTGCACTGCTTTCTTCATGGGCCTTCAACGTTTGTATATTGAAGGCATTGCCTTCAGTTGACTTTGGTGTTGACCTGTGGCTAAAATGAAGTAGCAACCAGCTAGGCCAGCTTCAACCAGTGCACTTGTTTCAAGGAACTCGTTGTGTATCTTTCTCTGACGTATTTGCACAAGTCGAGACTTCTTGAACTGGAGACTCACAGCTGTACAGAGCTCTTTGCCAAACTGGAAGGCTGCAATGACTCTAAAGATTGTTGCAAACTGGTGGTCAGTATGCCTGTAGTTTCTTAAACACTGTACTGTACACAGTGAGTAGAACTGCTCACATGTGCTACAATTAAACAAGTGCAGTGGGAATTTCATAATTATTGAGGCTAAATCTTACAGTCCCTTGCTGAAGAAGATCTACTTTTTGCCACTAGGAGCTTTTTTCTTTTAGTTATTATTAGTAAATCAGACAACACGAAGTATCAAATTAGTGGTTGTGGTTGCTCTGTACTTTCACTGGTGGTACTCAGCTGAAGCTGCTCATGCTCTTGTTGAGCTTTAACTTTACGATTTGAGGTTTTAATTTCTCATTCATCTCTTTGATTTAGAAAAATAAAGGTGCATGCCACGAGCGTAGTTGAGCTCTACTGATGTCCTGATGCTACTGGAAAGGAGAGCTCTTCCATGTTCTCGTCTGCTCAGGTGTTGTGGGTTGCTCTCTGGGCTGATTCAGTGCATTCTTTTCAGCAGAAAGCAAATTCCAAAGAAGTGTTTGGCTGACAGATGAGATCATCTGTGAAGGCGATGAAGTTTGGTGGCTTGAATCAGCTCATCAGAGGCTTTGAAGTGGCAGTGACAAGGAGGGGCAGGGCTCCCTGGGAGGGTCGGTGGGGGAAATGGAGCCCTGCTTCTGGTGGCAGTGAGAAATTGGGTTGATTCACATATCTCTTCACACCATGCCTTTGGTATTGCAGCTTTCTTGGGAGGGGGCCTTTAGAAATTACAGATAAACACAGCTGCAGCTGTTGTTTTCTTAGTTCTAAACTCATGTGTTTGCTTTTCAGCTGATGTGAGTAAGGTCTTACTTCCTCAGCATTTGCTTTGGTTGCTTTGTCTGTGGTAGCAGTTCCATGAGATTAACCTATCTAATAGTTTCCGAAATTCCATTCCTTTCACCTGTGGGTGTTTTTTTTTTATTTTTATTATTATTTTGGTTGAGAGAATACCACAAGGCTTCAGTTCTCTAAAGGGTTTGAAGCATTTTAATTTCCTATCTAAATCTGTTCATTGTTAGTCCATATGCACTTGCTGTTTTCCCCCTACTGCAAGCCTTCTTCTTAAATAACCTTCATCTTCTAAAAGTAGTAGCTCCTCCAGCAGAGGACAAGCCTACTGCTTTTCATCCTTGGTTTAGTTAGCCTTCTTTTGTGAGGTTGTTAATACAATCCCGGGGGTAGGAAGTGTTTTTTCTGTGTAGTTTGAATGGCATCCAGAATTGCATGCCATGTCACGGGTTGCTGGTAACTTGTACGATCACATTTTGTTTCCTTGTTCTTTGCTGAAGTGTTTACTTGCTGTGTTTTATTCTAGTGTTATATTTGTTTTCTATCTGCTTCATGTGGTGTTCTGCATCCTCTTGTGCTTGCACTTGGCGTGCTTGTGCTTCTCCTCTTGTTTCCAACCACTGACATCTTGTTCCTGTGAGAATCTTTGATAGACTGGCTGTGTGAGTTTGCATTTTGTCCTGCTGCGATCTTGTTCTGTCTAACCCACTCATCAGTAGTTCACATTTCTGCTTGTGTGACGTCCTAATCTTCCCTGTTACTGATAATACCTTCCAACTTCATTAGCTTCCTTTGCAGACCCTTACTCCTGCTGCCAGTGCCTGCCAAAATATGTTCATTTCAAGACTAATTCTTGAGGGTTGAGCTCCCTGCCTTCTTTAGAGTGCTTTACATCACAACGTGTCTTCCTTATTATGTGAACCGATCCAAGAACTGTAGCTAACAGCTCACAGATGGCTTCCTATGAAACGTTTCACTGAGTGCTGGACAGACCGGTTGATGCCTAAATTAACCCTTGGCACGGTGTCCTGCCTGAGGAATAGCTGCATTCTGTCGAAATTCACTGTGGTTCCATTTCATCTCAGTGTCTTTTGATGTTTGGCCTAAGGTCTTGCAAATGTTTGTGGACAAGCTGATTGGTGAGGGGTTTTCATTCTTGCTCAGGTCTTTTTCTCTTCTTTAAATCTTTTAAAAGTCTTCAATCCGTGACTTGATTTTGATTGGAGCGATACGAATTCTTGGATTCTGAATCTGCAGTTTCGTGTCAGTTCTTTCTCATTACCAAGACTGCTGCTTCCAGCCTCAGCCCTGCCTTGATCACTGCATGTCTGTAGTGATCACATTTCTAATCAGTAAGTAAAAGGTTATTGTATTTTTGCCTTTTCACTGATTTGGATATACGAGGGCAAAGTAAGCAAAAGAAGGTGTGCAGGATTAAATTTCTGCTTTCCAGAAATTCATTTATGTGGCTCTGGCTTTTCTTTGGGGAAAGTAAACCAGCAATCTGCAGTAATTCTCAATTTATTTTCCCCAATCTTTCACTTTTATTACACAAACACTGTTTTTACATACACAGAATGGCACTGAGTAAAACTTGAAATACGTGTGTCCCTACAAGCTTCTGTTTCACATCGCTTTAGGATGCAAATCAGTCTCTAGAAAATTGTCATTTAGTGATCAGGCTGTAACGAACAGCAAATCAAACTGAAATGTTGTTTGCAAAATCAGTGTTTGACTGCTTGTTTTTCCCTCTGTAGTGTAAAAGTTGACAGAAGGAAAAAAAAAAACAGCTACGTTCTTGTGTTTGTTTATTTTCTTGGCTTACACGTGGTATGGTATTGCAGGCAGGCTTTGCTCAAGGGAATTCATAGGAGATAACGAAATCCTTTGCAGGTGTGGAGGCTGTGCATGCAAAGCACGTAGAGGCAGAGCTGCCAGCAGAACAGGGCTGTATGGTGTGCACTATGTGGGATGGAGATTTCTGGCAGTGTTGGTCAGTGAGAGATGTGTGCGAGGTGTGCTGCGTGTTGGTAGGACGTGGTGTTGTGCTGTTATGGTGGCAGGGATTGCTGAGCAACCAAGGAACGCCTGGGAGCTGTGAGGTTCTCCCAGTGCCCTGCTCTTCTTTCTTGTCATGTTCACAATACGTGTTGGAAGTTCCCTCAGTTGCTCATGTGATGTCCCCTTGCTTCCTGCTGTGGTGTGTGTGGATCCAACCAGTGACCGTGCACCAGCACTTGGTTATTGCTGATCTGCACACATGATTTGACGTTGTGCCAGGATCGTTAGAGCTGGAGGACTGGATGTTTGATGAGATGTGACCAGGAATGCTTTTGGAGGTTTGCTGCACTGCTCTTTTACACATTGAATAGTAATTTATTTTTTTTTTTTTCCTGCCTCTTGGTGTTATTTCTGCATATTACTCATCTCTTGGGAAATAAGGGAAGCAGAATGGGTGCTGTTGGGCTGGGATGTCCCCCCCTGGGTGCTGTGTGGTGCAGGGAGGGCCCAGATAAGCTCCAGTAGCCCCCCATGCTGAGGCATTGCCTTCCCTCCATGAGGAGCAGGTGGCTGTGTTTTAAGGCAGTTCTACTGGCAGTAATACCAGTGAGCAGTTCCCATCCCCTCCCCAGCAGCTCATTTTAGTGCTATCTCCTCTCTTGCGTTGGCATGATTTCTCATGCAGCTGCATGGCAAATCAGATCGGGGAACTGATCCAGTTGAAAGCGATTAATTGTGGGTTGGGGGTGGTGGTAGGGTTTGGCTTTTTTTTTTTTTTAGTGTTCAAACTGGCAGTAAAAATAAATATATTATAATTTTACCATCATGTGCAGAACTAAGCTTGAACTCAGTGTTTCCTCGTCAGCTGGAGAGCTACAGAGCATAAGTTGTGACTTTTTTCTTTATATTCCCTTAGCACAGAGGAAATGTTGGAAAATGCATCTTCCCACATCTGTTTCCTCTGATCACAGTCCATGTCCTAGCATCTGTGAGGTAGTTTTCCTTTGGGACTGTTCTTCAGCTGGAGCTCGTGTTAAGCAAAGCGACAGATGCTGTTAAATTTGTCATGCTGGCAAGGAGGAAAACCTCAGAAGTTGTAAGAGCTTGCCATGGGGCAGCCTTCCTATTTCCTGCAGGACCACATCTGCTCTTAGAGCAATGAACATGGATATAAGAAGGAGTCTGATGCACATCCATGCATTTATGTGTCAGGAAATCATTACTACATGCTTTTGCGAGCACTTTTTTTGGATCTGCGTGACTGTGTACAAAGTGCTTGGTTCAGCACTGCTTATGCTGCACAGTTAGCTTACAAGCTTGCACTTCACTGGCTTATAAACAAAGCTGCTTTGAATTTTCTACATGTTTTTGTGCCCAAGTGGAGTGGTGTGTGTGATGAACAGAGCACAGACCCCTGGCAGTGCCCATCGGTGGGCCTGCTTGCTAGTTGTGCCCACCTGTACCAAAGCACTCGGGTGTTGCAGGTGAGCTTTCATCCTCCTGAGCCAGCAGCCATTGCTGAGGTTGGGAAAAACCAAAATGCAGTGTTGGGAATTTCAGAGGAAGACAGGCTTCGTAGCAGTGTGACTGAAGGCAGGCAGCGGGATTAAATAACGCACCGCCTCTGTTCTGTTGGTATTGGTGCCATTTGTCATCATTATCTGCACAGCTGACGGCTGCTCTTGTCAGTGAGATGGATTCGTGTGACTGATGGGCTCTGCTGGGAGGGCTGGTGCTGCTGGGGTGGAGGTGTGCTGTTAGAAAGCAGCTTCAGCTGCCAGAGCTCTGGAGCCAGCATTGGGCTGTGCTGTGTGCACCCAGCGCTGTGCTCTGCTGTTCTGCACGTTCAGCTCACACAGCCGGGAAGTGTTGTGCATGTAGGGACTCTTTGTTTTTTTCTGATTTCTTTTTTTCCCCCACTAAATTGCACCTTAAACTGTATAGAATTGCAGGCGCTCATTTAGTTTCAAGAACAAGTGATGAATTTTGTGGTTCTGTCCTAAAAATACCAAAGTACCTACAAGAAAATTCAACAACTGTGTCTTTCCAGGAGAAGTATTTTAAGGTTAGAGCTGTAGGAACATACTTTCAGCACAGCATTTGCTTTCCTTAACTAGTTATTCTAGACTGTGAGGATAATGTAGGGCCAGAATTGCACCTTTCCATTCCTCCTCTTTGCTCTCTGTGCTTCCACCTGCAATAAAAGATTTTCAGGGGCGCTGCTGTGCTGATGTTTGCTTTGTGAAAGCCATTCTGCAGCCAAGGATTGCTACAACTTTTGACCATAAAACTAAGTAGTGATGCTGATTATTGAAAGAGTTGCTTAATTGCACATCCAGAAATGGGTTTGTCCTGAGGCAGGATTGCTGTCAGCAAACCTTGTAATTTGGAAACAGCTCCTATCACAGAACACCATCGTGTTAATGGAGAGGGACCATTGCTTTCTGCTGTAGTCTGCTAAGCAGCCTTTTACTTGCTCAGTCCCAAAGGGACCTTGTGGCTTCTCAGGCTGAGACGAATGTTGTTAAAGTAACAATTAAGGTACTCTCTTGATTGTTTATGAAGTTCTGATGGAATTAATTCTGATGGAATTAATATAGGACATAGAAGCCTTTGAGTTCAGTCAGAATATTAAAATGGCACAGTAAAATTAAATCTTAAGGCAGCAAACGGGATATGTGGAATATTTTCTTTTGTGAGTTATTCTGATGCTATTGCAATATTAACCTGGCGTGAAAATAACATCAAAAACTTAAAGGGGTGGCAGAAATAAATAACATTAAGCTTTATCAGTTCACGTATGGATTAAAATGCTGTAAGTATTGAGTAGAGTTGCATGCTTTTGAAAGGGTGGTTTGGTTTTGTTGGCTGCTTCTGGGACCTTTATAACCCTTCCATCTCATTTCCATCCCTGCAGGCATTCAAGGCCAGGCTGGATGTGGCTCTGGGCAGCCTGGGCTGCTGGTTGGGGACCTGCACACAGCAGGGCTTGGAGCTGGATGAGCACTGTGCTCCTTTGCAACCCAGGCCATGCTGTGATTTCTCATGACACTCGTTGTGATGTTTGGATGTCCAGAGAAATCTCGCAAGCTGTCCTAAGGACAAGATCTTGTTCTTTAGAGTCCTCAAGAGATTTATCTAATTCTCTTGGAACAGCCACGTGGAATACATCATGAGTGCCAAGATGAGATGACCTTGAGCAGGCTCTAAATTAAGGCTCTGACCTAAACCTGGAGTAACTAAACAAACTGAGCAGAAGCAGTTTTCTTTTTCAATAACATTACACTTTGAGTTGTTTTGTTTTTCAGATCTTTTAAATACTGAATGCACTTGTTATTCCAGTACTGTTCTTCCTGTGTGAAGAACTTTATAAAGTACCAAGAAGTAGCACTAATCTCAGTATCTTCTATGTGGGATTTCTTTTTTCATACGACTGTCAAAGAATGTGCTTGCAGGAATCTGTATTTAATAGAGTATTACGCTTAATCAATCTTGTTTTCTTTATAGAAAAGGCTACGAATGAACACAACACCAGTGAGGACTGGGGTCTTATTATGGACATATGTGACAAAGTTGGAAGTACTCCCAATGGGTAAGCTGTACTCGGCATCGTGACGTGTGGTTTCACGTTGGTGTGAATAATACTGCTTCAGAAGTAACGCATCTCAAAACACTCCTTGTACTCAGCTACAGGAAGCACTACAGCTCCAGCACTTCTGTGAGCCCTACGGATGTGTGTGGTTGGCTTTAAAGTTCTTGGAAAGAAATATTCCAGCAGGATTTCCAGTAGAGCACTTGGTAGATGCTGAGTGTGTTCCAATTTTAGGAAGTTCTGCACAGTAGACCAAATTATTCATATTTAATAATCTTACATATGTTTTGCAAAGCAACTGTGCCAGTAGGAAAACGTGAACTAGTTTCTTTGCAGGGAAAAAAAGCACATAGAGCAGTTATGATGGGGAATTTGCTTATTTGTTAGGAAGAGTGGGATTGATGGAGGAGAAAAAAGGAGTAAAAACTGGGATCAATACTCATTTTGAATCAGTGTTTACCTTCTGTGGTAATACTGACACAAAAGTGGTAATTCGGTGATCTTATAATTGATAAAAGGTGATCTTTCTGAGTTATAAAATGTTGTAGATTTTGTAGTCATCTTGACCTAGAACATATCTTGAATTCCTAAATGATGGTAGATTTCTCTCTTTTTTGTAACTTAGGTGTAATATTTAAGGTTACAACATTGAGAAAGTTCTTTATGCGTTCTGGAAAGAAAGAAGGATTATTGGCTACCCTTAAATGAGTACATACTGGAACAACAAGTATGTTGAACTTGTTGAAGGTCATGAATTACAGGCAGATGTACTCAATGTTAGAGCTACACCTAAACTTCTCTGGCCATGTGTACATCAGCAAGTAACTCAGCACACCAGGACTGCAGTGGTGGACCAGAGTAGCTGGTACAGAGGCCACCACATCCATCCAGTGGAACATTTGGAGCTTTTCTTCCCCCTTCAGAACAGGTTTCATCAATTCTTCTGAACTGAATATCCACAATGGCAGTGGTGCACGTGTTTCTGTGGTACCTGCTGCTGGATCTGGCCCTGTGGCTTCCTGGGAGTCTGGAGCGCTCGTGTTGTGCACAGAGGTGGCACAGCTGCTTTCAACAGCAACCTAATTTTGCTGCTCAGAACTGTACTGTGAGCTGAGTGAGCACAAATAACACATGCATCAGCTCCTGTAGCCCTTATGTGCCTTTAGTGCTCATTGTCACGCATGCAGCTCCTTAGCAGAGTGACATTTGAATTGTTATTATTCAATACTTACCTCAAATTATACTGAATCAGATTAAGAAATGGTGACGTATCTTAAGTGTCTTGAAAATGGGACCCGGGAGCCAACAACCTGTGAACATGGCTTTGAAATTCAATCTATAGAGAGCCTTTATTGTAGCCAATTAAATAACCATTTAATCACTGCTGCTCTTGATTTAATTTTTTAACGTAGACATTTCTTTCATTGTCTATTTCAAATCCATTTCCTCAGCTTAGTGGCAGCTGATCTCTTTGTGACCTATTCTGTCGCTTTTATGGAAATCAATATTGAATGCCAGCATAATCATGGAGTCTTCCAATCCAGTACACTTGTAAGAACAAGTGATGTGCTAGGTATTCTTCCAGAGCCATTCTGCAAAAAGTATGGGTTAGGTTATGTTTTTTTTTTTCAGCAGAGGCAGTTTTGTTTGTTTACCAGATACTCATGTTCTGTGAAATTTGTTCTACAAAGTCATATTTGTCACTAGTACCTTCTTCTTCTTTTAGGGCAAAGGACTGCCTTAAAGCCATCATGAGGAGAGTAAATCATAAAGTTCCCCATGTGGCCCTGCAAGCACTTACAGTGAGTAGCCTATCACTATCTTCCAGAACTGCTGTGTTTCTTCATGTAAGGGTGTCCTGATCAATCATAAGCTTCTGTAGAAGTCAGATCTTCACTAAAAGTCAGTGAGGGTGTACATACTGAACAAGGGGTGGAATTGAATTTTTCTGTATGCTTTTGATTTGGATATTGTTGTCAAACAATTTCATAATTGTGTTTCTGTTGTCAGCTTCTAGGAGCCTGTGTATCAAACTGTGGAAGAATATTTCACTTAGAAGTTTGTTCTCGTGATTTTGCTAGTGAAGCTCGAGGTATAATAAATAAGGTAATCTTTTATAACTTCAGCTAGTTGGGTAAAATTATTTTTATCACTGCTTTGCTTTCTCTCAGCACAATAATGGATTGCCAAAACAGACATTTGAGTTGATACACTAGTGATGTTTAGTTCTGGTGCAGTTGCAGATATTGCTGGCTGTTTGTCTCATCAGTGGAATTGGTGTGTTTTCATTTCTACTGTTAAGCAAACGAAGGCTGATACTTACTATCAGCTCCCAAAAATTACATGAGCATTTTTAATTAAGATTTGTGACTCTATGTTAGTTTGATCATAGTGAAGTAGTTTTCTTTGGAAAGTTATTTGGCTTTAGTGAAATTCATAAGCTGAAGTACACAAGGATAACTGAAAACTATGCTTGGACACAGAAAAGAGGAAGACATCAGACAACTTTCTCAGTTTCTAGAGATTATAAGAACGCTGAATGAGGAGGTTATCAAGAAAGGAAGACTGAAATGGTGCAGCTGATGGGATCTAAATCCAGATACAATGAATTGAATAAGCAGAAGCAGCTTTCCCATTATTATTGCTCCAGTTGAAGACAAAAATGGCTAAAGAAGATAGCCTTCAAGTATATGGGAGGCCTGGAAACATCAGAGGTTGAGCAAAGCAATTAAGGAAACTTAATAAAATTGCTGGGAAGCAAAATGAGTTCACAGCTCTTCTGTTTCTCCCTTTCTGTGGAAAAATAGGTCTTGAAGTCCTCCCCTCCATTCCCATTAGCCACAGTCCATGCTGAAATAGAACATTGACCTTCATGGACTGACAGTGCTTGTGAATGTAAAAACAAACCTTAAATCCCACTGAAGAATTGCCTACAGGAGCATAATGTATTTTGTTGTTGGGAAATACTTGTGTTTTCCTCTGTCCCTGACCCATTTGTGGAAATAATCATCAGAGGGCCTGTGAAATTTGTGCTTTCTCCCTTTTCTCTGAAAAAAAAATTAGTTCAGACAAGTGTAACAAATACCTTTGTGCTGATAATGAACCTACTGGGCTAAATGTCTTCTTTCAAATAAATGCCAGCTTGAGCCCAAACTTGTTGCTGTTCTTGCTGCTCAGCATGTGTTTGGCTGTGAGCCACAGGCTTATGCTGTGACTTGAAGTACACTCTAATGGGAAGTCTGGGCTGTACACCACAGCTGTGTGGTCCCAAGCTCTGTATCTTCTTAACTTGCCTCGTACAGATGAGGTGGCCCACCAGCTCCAGAAATCTTATTCATCAGCCTGTGGTTTGTTTGCTTGCTTTGGGTTTAGGCAATAGTCTTTTCGTTAGCTGGAAACAAAAGCAGAAAGTGTTTGTAGTCTAAAGTGCTTTGGGCTGTGTTTGACCCTTGTAGTGCTGGCATAGCCATCACATGTAGTTGCTGCTGCAATGGAGAGTCAGACTTGTTGCTGTTGTATTTTTAAGACCATTACAAGATTAGCAGCAGCTCCAGTGCAGTGTTGCTGAGGTATGCTCAGAAGTGTGTCCTTTAGCCATATCACAGTGATGTGTGGCTGACTTTTGCAGGTGGGCTATCTCTTGGCATGAGGTTGTTAGCATGTGAAATTTGCATATATATATTTAGGTTGTTTTCAATTCTCATTTTGTTCAAGACAGTTATGGATATTTATAGTAAAAATGGTTTTTGTAACAATGTTTGAAAACTATTCCTGCTCACTTTAAAGCATAAGCATCCCTTTCTATGCAATTTTGTCTTCTAGGCTCATCCAAAAGTCAGTGAGAAGCTGAAAACTCTAATGGTGGAGTGGTCAGAAGAATTTCAGAAAGACCCACAGTGTAGCTTAATATCTGCAACTATTAAATCTTTAAAAGAAGAAGGCGTCACTTTTCCTGCAGCTGGATCACAGGTGAAAGCTCAATTAGGAATACACAGTGCTTCTCCTGTTAGACCTCTGTCAGTGAACAGCAGGAAGAAACCATGCATGGATCTTTTGATCAGAGGGAAGTAGGACCCTTGTTAAAGTCTGGTTGCCTCCTGACACTAAGGTTTATTTCATTCTACTTTTTAATTTCCACTGAGGAAAAGTGAGAACAGACTAAAGGTTATTTCTTACTGTCTTTGAATTGTTTCATTTTAGATCTGTCTTCAGATAAATTTTTTTTTTTTTTAGAGTTTCATCAACCTGTCATACCTCAAAAATCAGAGCAGTCCTACACCCACCCCTTGCACTTGGTGTTTCATGGTTCTAATGGCTGACTTGGAGCACGTTTCTGTGTTGTTTTTTCCTTCACAGAGCCTCACAAAACAATTGGCAGTGTCTGAAAGTGAGACATTTTATTTGGAAATGATGTTCTGTGCTCTGCTTTCCTTTCTCAGTCCCCATTTCTTGTTCGTGTTTTTTTGTCCACGTCAGGAGTTGCCCATCTCTGCAGTGATGGGTGCTCCAGTCCCTAACCTCACTTGCTCTTTCTATTTTACTTGTGGCATGCTGTGTCTGATCATCCAGCTGGCAGTAATGGTGACAAGTTTTCTTTTTTTTAATGCTTTATTATTTAAACTTCTAAATATTATCTTCAAAATGAGTTTGGTGAAGAACACTCCTTAAAATCAGAAACATGCCTTCAGTTACGTATCCCTTCCAAGAAGTTCACTTTTCTCTGTATTAAACACAGGTGGTGGATTTTTTGTGTGCTGTTTTTTTTTTTAAATTCTACAATCTTTCCTTCCTCCACAAAGATGTTTTCACCTCTAAATGTAGGATAAGTGTTAAAACATATGGCAGAAACATGGAAGATGGGGAGTGCTGGCAACCAGTTATGCTTTCTTCCTACAGATGCACATAAAAATGACATCTTGATGTCTCTGCATCATACGCTTCACTGCAAAAAAAACAAAGCTGAGGGTTATTAGTATAGTTGTACAGAATTGGTTCCTAGAACCATGGATGATCCCAGTATCTGGAACCAGTTTGTTTGTTCCTGCACGAAGATGCCCTGTTGAAGTGAAGGATTTCATTATGCTCTTGGGGAGACTCAAATTATTCAAGTCAGAAGCTCCCAATTTGATAGACATGTGCTCTTCATTCTCACTCTTCCAAAAACAGAGGAGGAGGGTAGCTATTAGCTGTCATGTGGAGAGAAATCTCCTTTTAGCAAGTCCACCTCCTGGTTAATAACTTAACTTCACAAACGTGGGACTGCAGAGAGCTTTTCTTTCCTTTTGAGAGGTGAGGTGGAGGACAAAGGTGGGAAGTCTTTTAAATGTGAGTTGTTTCATCTAAGTAGTGCTACCAACATTGTTATTTAAATGAAATCCTTAAATAAATGAGATCTGATTATTTACTTTACTTTGTTCTTTTCTGAAAACTAAATGTGGATGAGATTCCACAGTGAAGTGATTTTTCTCTTGTAGAAAATCATCCTGGGTCAGTTCTGAAATGCTCAAAATAGGCAGCTAACAGGGAACAGCTTCTTACTAATTTTAAGTATATAATTATAGAGCTTTCTTCCCCCTTTGTTAATGTGAAGTTATTCTATTGTTAATACATTTGCAGGCTACCACAAATGCTGCTAAGAATGGTTCTTCATCGAGCAAAAACAAAGAGGATGAAGATATAGCTAAAGGTAAATTACTAGTCACAGCCTTGTGTTTGACTTGTGCTCTGAGTTGTTATGCCAAAATGCATAGAAATATGAAGCTGCACTTTATTCTGCTGCATGGAATCGAAAGCAAGGGCTCAGCAGGCTGAGGATTGAAGGTTGGTTTTGAAATGTTTCTTGTGCACGAGTACTACTTGTCTTTTAATTCTATTGCAGTGCAGAGTAAAGCTGTCATAATATAAAACATCAGTTGTAGTTTGGAGCAAACAAAGATTTTAAACTTGCACAGACCATAATGCTAAAATATATATTTCTTCTGGTTAGGAAAGCAATAAACCTTTCTATAGAGGGATAAAATACATAGACTTAACTGCTTGTTTTTTCCCCCTCCTCGTTGTAGCTATTGAATTGTCCTTACAAGAGCAGAAGCAGCAACAAATGGAGACCAAATCCTTGTACCCCTCCACAGATGTGCAGCAAACCAATCAGAACCTGAGGAAGGTGCGAGCTCTCTATGACTTTGAAGCTGTCGAGGACAATGAGCTCACCTTTAAAAGTGGAGAGATTATTTTTGTTTTGGATGACAGGTACAATACACTCAGATGAAGGTGCCTTAATTCTGCAACTGTGTTAGGCTAGCATTTTTTTCCCCTGATGCTTTCTTTTCCACAGGTGTATATTGTCACTCTGGCCTTCTTCACATCCCTTGATCATCCACTGTTCTTTACATATGTTTTCCTGATTTATTTTATACCTTAAAAACATTCTGAATCTTGCTTTCCTGCAGAGCCTTCCTTGCCCTCCTTCCCTAGTTCATGTATTTCTCCAGTGATTGGATGTTTCTTTACCTCTGTGTGTTCCTTTAGGTACTCGTTTTATGGCGTAGGTTCAACTTGTAATTTTTATGTTAATGGATTATAACATGTCATAAGAATATATGTACACACATTACAGTGCTGAATTCTAGCTAGTTCCAGAAACTGTGAGATCTCTGGCTATCAAGCATTGCATGTGTTAGGAATAAAACTGAAGAAAAATGCTTCAGTAGTTATTGTTAACTGTTGTCACTGTTCCTCCAGCGATAGCTAAGGAGTAGAACTTGCTTATGCTGCTCTAATTTAATAGACTTTGACAGATCAATTATTTCTAATGTTAGTCCTCACTTGTGTACCTCTTGTAAGCTCTGAGGTGAATGGGCTGTCATCTAGTCAGTGCCTTAAACTTGAAGTGATTGATCATCTCCTCCACAACCCATTCCCAGCTCCTGGCTTTGGGTTTGCTGCTGTACTAATCTGTACCTGGGCTCTCTTCTGCCACTGTTTTTGGGCATGCAGGGAAGCAGTGCCTTAGATATCAAGGTTTCCTATCAAAGCACAAAATGTCATTGATGCTGAGCGTTAATGTTACAAGTTTGTAACACTGCTCTGTCTCCCCAGTGACACCAATTGGTGGAAGGGTGAAAACCATCGAGGAGTGGGACTGTTTCCATCTAATTTTGTGACTTCTGATTTAAATGTTGAACCTGAGGCAGGTAAGTTAGCTACTGAAAGCTAACCTTTTACATTAGAAATGTGGGTTTATGGTGGAACTGCTGATTGGCTCATAATCACCATAACTTCCTGATACCAGCCTGAGAAAAGAATTGAGGGAGAAATCCTGAAGTTGTGTCAAACCAGCAAGCAACCGTTTACCTCTGCTGTAGCTTGCTTTCATGGCATCTTTTGGTTCTAAGCTGTTACTTTCTTCTTGTGGTACTGGGCACATCCTTATGTAGGAATAAGGTATTACTTCCCTAGCAGATGGTTATGGTCCCAACTTAAAGTACTTACTCAAATTTCTGTGATATTTAAAAGTTTGGTGCTGAATGGGTGGAAAAATAATAATACCAGGTAGCATAAAGCTAACAGAGTTTCTTTTCTGCTGATGTGTTACTCTTGGTTCTTCTTTTAGCAACTGTAGATAAAAACTGTGTTCCTGAGGATGCTACAGAAGAAATTAAGAAAGCAGAACCTGAGCCAGTTTATATAGATGAGGTATGCAGTCACTTCAATATACAAAAGTGCTGATATTTTAAACTGTTTAAAACGTTATTTTGATAGTGACTGTTAAAAGGTAACTATTTTATATAAGGCTTTTAATTTGAAGATGAAAAGGCTGTCTGTGCCACGCTTTGGAAATAGCTGTCCTTAATCTTCTCTTCCACCTTTCAGGATAAGATGGATAAAACGCTGCAGGTGCTTCAGAGTATAGATCCTACAGACCTGAATCTTGATTCAGATCTTCTAGACTCAGAAGGTACTTTGAGCACCCAGTTTGCTAGCTCGTGTGTTGCTTCCTATGATTACTTTCCATGGATTGAGTTGGTAATTCTTTTGTATTTATTTTAAGCACAAAGAAACCAGGGTGTGTATTATTGGTGTGCTGTAGAATGGTTAATTTCACAGTTGGAGCATGGAGCTATATGTGTGCCTCTGCATTTTCTCATAGTTGCCAAGCCAACTCCGTGTTTAACCAAGCAATTTGCTTTACTTCTAGTGAGAGTGCTTTGCCTGATCCATGCAGGATTTATCCACCTGTCTAAGCTCTGTAGAACATAAACTATTGTATATAAAAAGGTACAGCTTGCTAAGGGGGAAGGGGGAGTTCTGTTCATTTATGATCAGCTCAGTTCGAAGCATATAGGAACAACTAAGTGTACTTCCAGGGGGGCAGAGGTGGGAGGACAATCTGGGGAGATTCATAGGCAGTCCAGGGATTCCAGTAAGAGGTAAGTCATAGACCTTGTGCGTGGCAAGCAGAAATGCAGAATTTTGTGTGACTTTCATCAGTAGTTTTTTTTGTTTGGAGAGGGAGAGACAATGAAGGATGACAAAGCAGAATAAGCAAAGTATTTTCCTTCTTTGTTTGGGGTGGAGGATTTGGACTGCTGTGACAACTAGATCCACCCTCTAATTTTGGATGCTTTCTTAGTGTAGTTGGATAAAGTATTTTTTGGTTACATTTTAAAATCAGTTGTGCAGTATGTTAACTACTTCAGCTCTTTTGTCTTTACAGTTATTTGTCAGCAGATGGGTCCACTGATAGATGAAAAACTGGAAGAGATAGATAGGTGAGTCATAACGTATCTGCATAATGTACCAATACTTCAAGTCGTGCCACTGTATTCATTTTCCTCTATATTCTCCTTCATTTCCCAAGGTAGGAAGTGTTGCAAGAATTACCATTCTGCCTGTTGGTGTTTGACACCTAGATACAGAAGCCTTGTTTGTGTACTGAGGCTTGGCTGCTGCTCTCCTGACTTACTGCACAAGTTACTGGGTGCATTCTGTATTAGCACTTACTGCTTGTAGGCTTTTGCAGTCTGTCTAGATGTCCTCAGTCTGCTGTTCACTGTCCTCTGTGCAAGAAAAATTGGTCAAACAGCACCTTCCCCCTTTTCCCTCAAACTCTGTAAGGGATATTTAATGATGAAAAGGTAATTGCTGCTTTATTATGACTAGGGAAGGATTGTTGTTCACCTTTTTGACCTTTCTTCCATTGCAGTGGTGTAAGAAGCAGAGTAGGTTCTGGAAGTTTCGCAGTACAGACGTGTCAGAAATCTGCCATCTACCTTTGAAGATGATTTTTTTTTTTCTTTTATACTCAGATCCCTTTAATGAATCACTCCTGTGTTACTATCTGACACTAGATGTTGAAGAAACTTAGTATTTGCACGTATTTATTTTGAAACAGAAAACATTCCGAATTATCTGAACTGAATGTGAAAGTTCTAGAAGCTCTGGAGCTCTATAACAAACTGATGAATGAAACGCCGATGTATTCAGCCTACTCCAAACTCCACCATCCTGCACAATACCCTCCTACATCTTCTGGTGTTTCAGTGCAGGTCAGTATCCCTGTCTGGAAATAGAGACTTTCCTAATATAGTTTTCTATTTAAAAAGATGACAGCAAAAATGAAGAAGTGTAGACTTCCTGCTAGCCTACGAACCATCTGACATTGCCTGGTGACTTTCTGTAGCTTTCAGAATAAAATAGCATTCAAGCAGTCAAACAGAGTATTTTAATTTGCAGTTAGTAGCTCATGCAATAAGCTATAGATCTTAATTTTACTCTCCAATTAGAAAGATGCTTTATTGAGAATACTGAAATGACTCTTTCTGTGATTTCCCCCAGCCCCCCATTAGAATTCTGTGTTCCAGGGTCGTTCAGCAGCTTGGAGGATATTCTTGCTCTGAGTCATGTTCTCACTCTTAAAGTAATGTTGCCTTCTTATCTAATAGGGATGTGAGTGAACTTTGATATTAGTGCATTAATCACGAGTGCAGTGCACTTTTGCTAAGTATAAAAACCTTAATCTAGTTTTAGCTGTGGATTTCCTAAGGCAGGGGGTTGGGAAGGCTATTACATTAGTGGGTGTAGTTGCACAAAATTGATTTACAGTATCTCTGGGGTGCTACATTGGTGTTCTGAGAAAACAAAGATGGAGAAGAAAGAGGGATTTTAAAGATCTTTTCTTACAGGAAGCTTAGAATGACTGGTTTTACTTCTAGTGAATTTTATTTAATGTTAATTGTTCCCTGGGAAAAGAATAGTTGCTATAGCAACTGCTAGATCTGAAAATGTCAGTTTAAAGTAATTCTGTGTCCTTAACTTCTGGTTATGGTGGAAAATATCGTTATATTTGGAGGTTAAGAAGTAACTGAAGCCAAAAAGCAACAGGAGGTTACTACTTCTTTAAGGCAAATGCACCCAGCAGTGAAAAATAGAAGATAATGGTATCTGTGCTGGGCCTAATATTGACATACACTTCTGTTCCTTCAGTATCAGTACACAGCCATACCAAGTTCAAAAGCAATGAGCAATATAGCCTTGTGTTAGCAAGCTTTCCCACTTGTTCCACCAGCACTGAGTGAAGGCTTAGCTTAAACCAGAAATATGAGAAGCTGAAGTTTTTGCTTTCCTTCTGTTGTAGTCTGAGACTATTGTTAAGTTTTGCAAAATGTATAAAATAACAAATCTTGTGTGGTGCTCAGCTCCCCACTCAGCCATGTTTTGTGTGTCAAAATATGCTGAGAATGGAAAAAGACCAGGCAAATGGGTGGAAAAGAAAGAAGGTTTCTGGGAGGTGCAGAGTTGGCGTGTTGAGCAAACAGGTTGTTCTCTCAGATAAGGAACCACAGAGCTTGTGAGCAGTGCATTTTTGAAAGAGATGCCTGCGATGGAATAAAGGATGCCTGTTACAAACCTGTGCATGTGTTAGAAGTTGTATGTTTTGTTATTAAAGCCATGTTAGGAAAATAAATTCAGAATCAGTTCGTTCGGACTCTGAACCCCAAAGTATTTGTTCATTGTAGTTGTATTCTGTGCTACATTTACTGCTGGTTAAATAAAAGGTATACCTTTCTTTATTTTTATTATTTAGTCGTATCCTGTACAGCCACCTAGTGGGAACTACATGATCCAAGGTGTTCACCAAGTCACCGTTTCCCAAGGTTATGGCCTAGGACCTGATCAGATGGGGCAGCTCAGGTCTCTGCCTCAAAGTATCAATTCTTCTGGAGCAACTCAGCCTGTACAAACTGCTTATTTAAGGTATCGGTCACTTGAGCAAACTCTTATGTTACTCTTTGCATAGAATTGCGGGCTGGGTTGGGTTGGAAGGGACTTTAAAGACCATCTGGCACCGATCCCCTGCCATGGGCAAGGGGAGCTGTCAGCAGGCCAGGCTGCCCAGGGCCCTGTGCATGGTGTGCAGCACCTCAGGAGACAGAGCACCCACAGCTCTGGTCAGCAGTGCTGTGACCTCACCACCCTCACAGAGGCTGTGACTGTGGGGTTTTTACAGTGATGTGCAAATCTGCTTTACCACTTTGGAAACGTACAGGAAGCTTTGGGACTAAGAAAAAATGCTTATCAGAGAACCAGATGCGAGTTTGTCTTGTTTTGTTACAGCCCAGGACCAGACTCTGTGTTAAACCAGACGTTTGTGACCCAGAGCCCTGGCCTCCCCACAGCTGCCAGCACAGCAGCGTACAGCCAGCAGCAGATGGGCTCGGTGGATATGGCAGCTTACCAGAGTAACACATCGAGTTTGCCTCAAGGACCGGGTTATCCCATGGCAGTTCCTCCTCATTCCATTCTACAGCAACAAACCAATTACCATCAACAGCCTCTCCTTTAAAAACAGACCAGGCTTGTTTCCAAAATAATGAAGAGAGATTGCTGAATCTAATGGTTCTGATTAATACCTGTCACAGATATCAAAATACATTTTCCTTTAAAATAACCCAACTTAGGGTGATGCTGAGTAACAGTATGCATCGGATCTGATTGTTAATCATTTCCTTAATGATAGTTTGAACTACGTGAGCTAATGATTTAAAATAATTTCAGATTGCTTTGAGCCCTTGTTTCAGTGGTTTCAAGAAATGCCATTTGTGTCTGAATTCAAGTGTCTGAATTCAAGTTAAAAAAGCATCCAAAATTAATTTTATGTGTTTCTAGAAATGTAAGGATGCATAGGCACTGTTCTGTGTTGCTCTCGTTACGCATCGTCTCCTCTGGTGTCTCGCTGTAATCTTTCCATCCAAGTAGCTTTACAGAGCTCTCCTCTGCTGATTCAGACACCTCCTCTCCGTGCTGCCGTGGTGAGCTTTACAGTATGGTGTGTGCTGCATCATTGGAACAGCTGCACGAGTGAAGCAGATGAGAGCTGGAAGAGAAAATGATTTGATACTGTGACAGAGGACCACGTACCTACAGATATAGGAGAAATGACGTTTTTATAGTGCTGCCTGTTAGATTTTGGGAAGCTGCAGCTCCTGATGTGTTTCTCTTGAAAGGAACTGTGGGAATGGGGCAGTTGATGCTTGAACTCTCTAGTGGCTTTGGGCACAGGTGGTATAGCAAGCACACATTGCCTTTGCACAAGCACGCAAGGGATGCTCCCAGCGGCCTGTGTGGGTACTCTGAATACAAGGTGCTGTGCCAGGAACTTGCACAGAATAGATTTTCTTTTCCTTTGTTGTTGTTGTTGTATGTAGAAGTGAAGGAGAAGTGTAGTTCTGTGTGGTGACAGGAAGGACTCCAGAATGTTTGACGCTTAGGACTGTGGGGCTCTGCCTTTGTTCCATTTCCAGTGGAGAGGCAAGTGGAAAAGCAGTTGTCCAGACCAGAGGGTTCTTGCCTCTATAGGATTTCCTTTTGTTGCCACCATTTCTGTGTCTAAATAAACACTGGGTACAGTCAGAGAGAAACTCTTAAACCAGGTGAAAGAAGTCTGCTTAACACACTATGTATGGGCAGCAATGGGATTGTGCTCCTGACCTAACAGCAGGAATCCTTGCATATTGAAAACGAGAGATGTGTCTGTGGAAAAGAAATTACCTTGGAACTGTGGAAGTGTCACATTTGGTGGCTAAGAGAAGAAATGTAAGGATTCCTTCCCTGATGCACTTTTTAATGGGTGGGTTCTTTTTCCTTTTACAAGAGGAGCAGGTGAGTTATCCTCCAGGAATGTGGGATTTTTTTTCTTTTACTGTTTCAGCCTTTGGAAAAAAAAAAAAAATCACTTAATTCTCCTGTTTACCCACTCACCTTAGCAGTTATATTTATACATATTTTAACATTATTATGATGAGTAATAATCTTTACATTAGGAAAATAAGGCAAGGAAATAAGTGATGAAGCATTCTGTTAAATATATGAAACTCCAAATGTGTCTCAACAAGCACATCTGGTATGAAATTTTTCTACCAAATGAGAGCAATCGGACTGCAGGCTGTTGTTGAATATTACACCACCCTTCACTCGTTGCCACCTTCATTTCTTTTGCATTTTATGTCATCCTTCAGTACCAGGATGTTACTCACTTGCAGCCTTGTGCTTATGGAATGAATGAGGTGTTCAGTACCTGCTCTTTCAATCACCTTTGTTTCAATTTGTGCAATTAGAAGGAAGCTGTCTTTCCTTTTGGTGGGACTTTGTCTGTATCCTTCCCTCTGAAGTAGCTTAGTGTAAATGACACTTGTTGCAATACTGAAGTATTTTGGTAACTTTTTCCTCACCTTTGTTAAGAGGAATAATAATGAATTTCAATGCTGCTGTTCAAAATTCTTCTTGTTTTGAGATATTTTTGGTAAGGGTTTACTTTGTTCCAAATTGCTGTGTAATCCAACTGAACCGTGCTGTAATTTATGTAGTTACTCTGTGTTTATCAGTAAATGAGAGGAAAGGGCGCGTGATCTGATTGGATTCCAAACCTTGATCCAGCAGAACCGTCGAGGATATTAATTGGAGATGGCCAGATCACTTTAGTTAATTATTGTGTGGGATATAAATAATGTACATACTCATTTGTCTGAGATTTTCTACACACCTACGTATATGCATACTGTTAAAGCCTGGGATTTTATAAAGGCCAGATTTGTGATTGTCGTCTCTTATATTCCAAATCCTGCAATATGCAACTTGTAGATAGTGTACAATAATTGAATTATGATTATAACAGTGTCTTTAGAGGGCTCTGGTGGTGTTTTTTCCTCTGTGTACTTCTGTACTTTATCATATTTATTTTTTAGGCCTCATTGTAACTGAACATGCTGCCAAAGGGTTTATCTAACTTTGGATTTCTACGTTAGGTTTATACCTGCTGTTTTGTATCAGGAATCAGTGGTAGAGAAGCTCAGCTCTTTCGTATAAACTCTCAATGGCTAACACAGAAATCGGTGCGACTTTAAAATGAGAATTTTCTTGTGATAGGTTTGTTCCATGATGTTGAGAACGTCCATACTGGATGCATTTTCTTCTAGTATGAATTGGCAACCATGTCTAAGTTACAGTCAGCTGAGAGCAGCAGTTCCATTTGCCTGCAATATCACCATGCAGAGGTGTGCTTTGAGCAATGCTGCCATTTTGGTACGGCCTTCACGTGGCACACACGTTGTCTGTTTAATTTGGTATGAAGATT
The DNA here is from genome assembly GCF_019238085.1 of Lagopus leucura. Lineage (NCBI taxonomy): Eukaryota > Metazoa > Chordata > Aves > Galliformes > Phasianidae > Lagopus > Lagopus leucura. The sequence continues at coordinate 1,313,034 of NW_024962273.1, forward strand.
ACAATCTTAAGAAGTTGTTTCTGTAGCAGGTAGACCTTAAAGTCCTGTGTTCGTTCAGCTTTCGTTCATAGATGTCCATAGGCATGTGGAGTGGTGACTCTTTTGAAGGCTGTCCTTCAGAAAGGAGTGGCTGAGCAGAGCATGGCTGCAATCTCTTACTGTAATCATCTTCTGATAGGAAAGTTGATTTCTTATTTTTATCTATGCATCTTTTCTAAGAAATAACAGGCACTACTCCTGCTGACATGGAACACTGTGACAGAACTGTTGAATAAATAACTTTTTAGCACTCCTGGCTTTTACCAGTTCAATTTTACGTGAAGCTGACGAACTCTTTTGAGTCAACAAAAAAAGAGAAGCGAAGGAAAAGAAACAGAGAAGGGGCAGTTTGAGTGATCTGAGAGCTGTGCTGGCCCCAGCACAGCACACCTGGGCTTGGACTCTGGTTCTGTTTGGCTTGTGGCTCAAGGTGAATATGTGCTGGTTAATCGAGGTATCACTGTTCTTAGAGAAAAATTACCATAGAGTTTGCAGTATTAGGAATAGGGGATCTGTTTTGATGGAACATTTGGCCTCTCATCTGCAATATGTGTGCATTGCCTTGTGTGAATAAACAAAGTTTATTTAACAAATGGGTGAAAAGTCTTCTGTTTGCAACGCAGGTAAATCCTTGCCAGAAAGATGGGGCAAGAGAGCAGCTGTGGGCAGCCTGCTGTGGGAACCTGGCTGCTGCAGCCCTCCCTGCCTGCCTCCCTGTGTTCCTGTGTGCTGCAGCACAGGGAGCGAGCAGCTCAACTTCATAGCCATGCTGATGAGCTGCTCTTATTGGGAATCACTGCTTGTTACCTTCAGTTGAATATAAGGTAGACTTGGGGTGCTGGAGAACGTTGCTTGCACCGGTTGTTAACCAATATATTGCAAACCAACACGGGGAATAGAAGAGAATGATCTCAGAGAAAAAGGTAATACACTGATTATACAGAAAACAAATACCTTGCTCTAAAGTGTGATTGAATTGCACATCCTAAGAAGGAACCATAACTGCTTAGTGCTTATTAGAGCTTTTCAAGGAAACAAATGAACCAGAAAGCAATTTGTAACTCAAGTAAGAGTAAATCCTCGTACTGTGGAGATGCCTTCTGCCAAAGCTGTGAGTGGACGCTAAAACAGTCTGCAGGGAGCATAGTGCACTTGGGACCTGTGCTGTTAGTAGGCAGCAATTACTGCACTGCATCATTTCCTTACAGCCCCTTCTGGAGTCACTGGCCCTGCTGGGTTGGTTTCAGGTCAATTCAGGCTACAAATCTGAATTGTACAAAGCCAATGGAATGGGTCCAGAGGAGGGCCACTGAGATGGTTGGAGGGCTGGAGCACCTCTCCCATGAGGAAAGGTTGAGGGAACTGGGTTTGTTCAGCTTGGAGAAGAGAAGGCTGCGAGGAGACCTCATGGTGGCCTTCCAGCACTTGGAGGGAGAATAGAAACAGGAGGGAGAACGGCTGTTTGTGAGGGTGGACAGTGATAGGACAAGGGGGAATGGTTTTAAACTGAGACGGGGAGGTTTAGGTTGGATATGAGGAGGATGTTTTTCACACACAGGGTGGTGAGACACTGGAACAGGTTGCCCAAGGAGGCTGTGGATGCCC